>NW_025999945.1:3060350-3139373 GCF_001458135.2 Marmota marmota marmota | reverse complement strand
TAGACTTTGGAATCAACCCAGATGCCCTTCAATAGATGAATGGATTAAAAAACTGTGGCATTTATACACAATGGAGTATTACGCAGCACTAAAAAATGACAAAATCATGGATTTTGCAGGGAAATGGATGGCATTAGAGCAGATTATGCTAAGTGAAGCTAGCCAATCCTTAAAAAACAAATGCCAAATGTCTTCTTTGATATAAAGAGAGCAACTAAGATCAGAACAGGGAAGAAGAGCATGAGGAAAAGATTAACATTAAACAGAGACGAGTGGGGGGAGAGAAAGGGAGAGAGAAGGGAAACTATGGAAATGGAAGGAGACCCTCATTGTTACACAAAATTGCATATAAGAGTTTGTGAGGGGAAAGGGGAAAAAAAAAACAAGGGAGAGAATTAAACAACAGCAGATGGGGTAGAGAGGGAAGATGAGAGGGAAGGGGAGGGGGGATAGTAGGGGATAGGAAAGGTAGCAGAATACAACAGTCACTAAAATGGTATTATGTAAAAATGTGGATGTGTAACTGATATGATTCTGCAACTTGTATTTGGGGTAAAAAATGGGAGTTCATAACCCACTTGAATCAAATGTATGGAAGATGATATGTCATGAGCTGTGTAATGTTTTGAACAACCAATAAAAAAAAAAGAGACAAATATCAGCCACTGTTCTTTAAACTAATATATAAGAAATACAATTTGTTAACATTTTAGTAAAAGTTTTACTTTTGAACTAAGGAGACTTCTATGATTTGCAAATGGGTTGTCTCCTCTGAGGCTCATGTTGAAATTTAATACCCATTATGAAATATTAAGATGTAGGACCAGGTGGAGTCTTTGATGAGTAGGGCTGTGTCTCCATGAATGGATTGGTCCATTCACATGGTTAATGACCTAAGAGATTAACGGGTCATTCAAAAGCATGTTTGCTGCAGAAGCCAGTTTGGCTTGGTTTCTTGAGTGTTTCTTGACTCTTGCCTTCTAATGATCTTGCTAGTAAGAATGCCATTGCCAGTTTAGCCGTTGACCTTAGAACAGAACTGTTAGTCACAAATAAACCTTTTTTCTTTAGAATTTGCCTGGTCGGTGGTATCATATAATTAGAAACAACAAAATGAAAAGACAATGATGTAATTCGAAGGCAAGGATTATGAAATTTATGTTTTTGATATGTTATATACATCATCTTCTCAACAAAAACAGGACAAATTGCTTCTAAGAATGTGTGAAGATCATTTGAATTTCCTCTAGTGATGGTAAGCTGGGGCTTGACTAATCAGTAAAAGGGATATTATTCCCAGGTTGTCTGAGAAATGTTTAAAAAATCATCTTTATTTGCTTCTGTCATGAATAAAAAATTTTAAACATCCAATTTAGCAACACATATAAGGCTTTTAGAGCAATGCTGAATTGTAGTTTTGTATAAATGGAGAAAGAACTGTGGAAAAGAAAAAATGCACATGATGTTGCAGGAAGTGTCAATATTTTCATGGCTACGGTAAGCATTAGTATGGACAGGAAACCTGATATTTGGAGACCTTGGATCAATGCCTATAGGCATTGAAATTGAGTACAAAGCTGCATATGTCAACGTATTACTTAATTGGTTGTGAGAGGAAGCTGTTTCAAGAACCTAAATGGAAAGTATGAAAGGTCTAAGAATATTATACTCAATGTTTTAGCAAATACCAGATTTAGGCAAATGCCTCCTCTCTTGAAGGTTATGAAAAAAAAATAGACATGATGGGGAGAATAGTTGGAGCTCTGCTCATAGTAAGGATAGTCTAAGATCAGAAGGGACTGGACTGAATCTTTCATAGTAATAATTATAAGGGATGATGTAATTCAAAGAGAAGCTACCTGAGGACACTAGAGACTAACTGGGAATACACACTCAGAAGGGAGTTTCATGAAGCAAGTTCCTATTTTCATGGTTCTTAGGTTGGGGCCAAGCACAGTTGGGGAGTCGCAGAAGTTATGGGGGTAGGGCTGTCAGAAGGAAAAAAAAAGAAAAAAAAACCCTAAAGTATTTTGGTCTTGGAAACAAAAAATAAAGCCAGGGAAACTGGTTTCTGAAGAGCATAAGAATCCTGGAGGAGAGGAGCTAGACAGAGGATTGCCAAATTCTGTCTAATAGATTCAACGTGGCTGAGGTAAAGACTAACTTGAACTGAGATTACAGTGATTATACAAGAGGTAAACTTTGTAATTCAAGTTCATCCAAGATCATTGCTTACTAAAACAAAAGGAACAATACTCATCAGGGAAAAAAAAAACAAAAAACTCCAGATTCTCCACAACTTAGCGCTTATGCTGTCTAGGATGCAGTCCAAGGAAAAGGAAGAACATTGTCAGAAACAGGTGCTAGCTCACTCCGGTCTCTGGCCAAACGTACCCCACAGACTATTTTTGCATGGCTCACTATCTAGGATTTTGTTTCTCAGTTTTTAAAAGATTGTGAAACAAGCAAACATCACCAACAAAAAAAGAATACATGAATATAACCATACATAATCCACAAAGCTTAATATATCTACTCCCTGTCCCTTCCCTGAAAAAGATTACCAAAGTTTACTTGAAAGAAAAGAAACATCAGGGAGTACAATCTTGAGGTCATACAGGTGTTGGAACTAGTTGATAAAATTTTAAAGTGGTCATTCCATGTACAGTGAGCCAAGTAAAAGAAAATAATATGCTCAAAATGAATGAAAAGATGGGGACATTAGAAGAGAAGTAGAAATGATAAAAATAATAAGACACATTCTACAACTAAAATATTCTTATTGGAAGAAAAACGTGACTATAGCAGATAAACAGAGATGGTACAATAAAGATGAAGTGACTATGGAGATCAATCAATAGAAATTACCAAATGTGAAGAATAGGGGGAAAAAGATGAAAAAATAAATAAACTGAGTCTCAGGTATCTATTAGGTGGCATTAAATGCCCTATTATATTGTATAATTTGTGTCACAGAGGGATAGATAATGTAGAGAAATATTTAAATAATAGCTTTGAATGACCCAAATTTGGTGACAGTAAAACATTTACAAAAATATAACGATTAGCAAACAGCAAGGAAAATAAAAACAAAGAGATTACAAGGCTTAGTGGCACAGGCCTATAATTCTAACTACTTAGAAAACCGAGGAAGGAGGAGTGTAAGTTTGAGTCTAGCCTGGGCAATTCGATGAGATCCCATTTCAAAATAAAAAGGTCTGGGGGATTCTCAGTGGTAGAGCACTTGTCTAGCATGCCCAAGACCCTGAGTTCAATCCTCAACATTGCAAACCAACCAAAAAATGAAAAAGGCCCACAGTGAGCCATATAATAAACTGTTGAAAATCAAAGTTAAAGAGTAAATCCTGAAACTAGTAAGTGGAAATAATATATTACATATAAGGAATAGCTAATTTGATTAACATCTAACTATACATTAAAACCGTAGAAGTCAGAACAGAGTCACATCTTTAAAATGCTTAAATAATGGAAGTTGTCAACCCAGAAATCTATATACAATGATTATCTCCTTCGAGACTGAAGACAACATAAAGATGTTTTGGGCAAAAGAAAACTAAGAGCATTTGTTGCTAGTAGGTGCACATTATAATAAAAACTAAAGAAATATGTTTTAGTGAAAGATAATGATACAAAATGAACATTTGTGTATTAAAAGGAAAGAAGGGCATAATAAATAATAACTATAGAGTAAACACAAAATAATTTTAAACACTTCCCCTGAGTTTTCTTATAATGCATATAACTTCTTAAAATTCTCTCCCTCTCTCTCTCTCTCTCTTTCTCTCTTTCTCCCTCTCCTTCCCTGAAAGATTTGTAATATATCTGTATCCCCAATATAAGAATGATCTAACAAGCCTAAAGGATGAAGTTATACAGTTGCAAGTTTCAAAATTTTTAATGTGAATAAATAATATATTAATTATAAGTAGATTATGGAGAGTTAAGGTTTTAAATTATAGTCTCTAAACATTAAAAGTTAATGTAAAAATATGCTGAAAATCTGATAAGAAAATTAAAATGGAATTCTAAAAATACTAATTCTAAAAATTCTGTTTCTAAAAATAACTCAATATAGAAAGGCACAAAAGGAGAAAAGTGAGAAAAACAATTAAACAAAACAAAGAATATGAGTAGAAAATTTTTAAAAGAGATAAAACTATATATACCTTAATAAGTCACTAGTTATAGTCCATGTTATTGTAATATGCATTCCATTTAATAGGCAGAAATTGTCAGAATTGATTAAAAAATCAAGATTCAAATATATGTGGTTTGTAAGTGATTTGTTTTACATATGAATTGTAAGTAAATTGGAAGTAATATGGGGGAGGGGAAGAAGAGAAGTTTGATAGATTAGACAAAGGGGAACACAAGGAAGGGAAGGGGGGAATAGGAATAGGAAAGACAGTAGAATAAATCTAACATTATTTTCCTGTGCACACATATGAAAATACCTAAGTGAAACCCACCATCATGCCTACTTACAACAATGGGGTCCTAATTAGAATAAAACATATTTCATGCTTGTATAATTTTATTAAAATGGATTCTACTGTTATGCATAACTAAGAAGAACCAATAAAAACAAAACAAAACATAAAAGCTCCTAGGTCAAAGTTAAGATTCAGGGCTTTTGCCAAAAATCCCTCAATAAATAAAAGTCATGTCTAACTATATTCCTACCAGAAAAAAAAGAAAAGGAAGTAAATGGATTAAAAAATATATCATGCAAAAAATATAAAGACTGAGATGACTACATATTTATCAGCTCAATAGACATCAAGACTAAAATATGGTACAGATAAAGGGGAAAATCATAATGATAATTGATCAGATCTTAACAATTTAAAATGATCATTCATTCAAGTAAATAATATCAGAGCTTCAAAATATATGAGGCAATCATAGTTGGAGATTTTAAAATCCTTCTTTCTAGAATGAAACTACTAAAAAATATTAGGAAAGTCATGAAAGATCTAAGCTGTCAAAAACCTTGTCTAAACTGATATGTATAGAACATTATACCCCCAAGTGACAAAAAAAGTAAATTCTTTTAACAGGTCTGTGATGGTAAATTTTAGGTATCAACTTGGCTGGGCCATAGTGCCCAATCAAATATTATTCTGGATGTTTTTGTGAAAGCATTTTTTGGGGAAGAGATTAACACTTAAATCAGTGGAGTTTGAGGAAGTCCAGATGATCTCCATGTGGTTAGGGCTCTCAGCTGATGGCCCCAGTGAGAGGAATTTTGCTAGTAGACTACCTGATCACACCTCTTTCCTGGGTCTCTAGCCTGATGGCCTATCCTGTGCATTTTAGATATACTGAGCCTCTCACAATTGCTGAGACAGTTCCATAAAATAAATCTCTCCCTGTATGTATGTACATTCCTGTTCATTTTGTTTCTTAAGAGGTTCCTAACGCTAGTTCCATATGGGAAGTATACAACAATATACTGTATACTAGTGAATGAAATAAGACTTAATGAATTTCAGCAGATTAAAACAAAACAGAACATAATCCCTATGCAATATTTTAAAATTAAAATCATTAACAATAAAGTAATTTAGTAAATCTGAAGTATTTAAATACTCTTAATAACAAACTTTTAAATAATGTAGAAAGGGCAAAAGGAGATCTCACAAGGAAAACTGGAAAATATTTTAAGCTGATTAAGACTAAAGAATTGAAGACAAAATTTATGAGATGAAGCTGAAAGAGTACCTAGAAGGAAATTTATAGCTTAGAATGCTTACATGAAAAATGTGAAGATTTAAAAATTAATTATCTGAATTCTTATCAGGTAAATAAATTGAATGAAACCATAAAAATATCAATTTAATTGATACATCTCTAGCTAAAATGAAAAGACAAAATAAGAGAAGGCTAAAATTAACTATTAGTAGTTGTAGAGGGGCCATCACTAGAGATTCCACAAACACTTAAAGGAATGCTATGAACAAATACATATGAATACATTTTATACCCTAGAGGAAAAAGAAAAATTCCTTGAAAGATATATTACCAAAACTAACCCTAAAAGAAACAGAAAATCTGAAGTGTCTATATGAGTAAAATAAGTCAAAGTCATAGTTAAGAACTTACTACAAAAAACTTCAGATTTAGATGATTTCTTTGGTTAAATCTAGAAACTAGTTTTAGAGGCAATAGTCCTACCCTTTCAGAAAATCAAGAAAAAGGGTGTGATTCCCTAATCATTTCATGAGGTAAGTATGTCCTTACTAATCCTAGAAAAATACACAATTAAAATCAATGTATACTAATGTATTTTAAGAATATAAATTCAAAAAGTCTTGGTGCTGTGGATATAGCTCAGTTGGTAGAGTGCTTGCCTAGCATGAACAAAGCCCTGAGTTCAATACCCAGCACCACAAAAAAAAAAGTCTTAGACTATCTTAGCAAATTAACAAAAGCATATTAAGATAATGATACATCATCAACAAATGTTGTATACCTTCATAATGAAAAACTAGTTTAACTTTAAAACATCAGCCAATGTAATTCTTCACATTGACAGACTAAAGGAGAAAAGCTAACATAATTTTTTTAACAAATGCAGAAAAAGCATTCAAAAACATCAACTTTAAAAAACACTCTCTTAATCAAACAGTAGAAAAGAGCTTTCTCAATCTGATCAAAAACAGCAGTTTGGGGAAAAAAAAAAAACCACTATGGCTAACAATGATAATAATCTTAATGATTTCCTCCTAAGACAAATAACAGGGCAAGCTTGTCTGCTCTTTTTACTTCTGTTCAACATTATACTGGAAGTCCTAGACCATTGAACAAGGTAAGAAAGAGAAAGAAAATGAATAACAGTGGAGAGGAAAAAGTGAAACTGTATTTTCAAACTGCATATTTATATAGATTGAAAATCCTTTCATATCTATAAATAGGTATTAGAATAAATGAGTTTACTGACATAAAAAAAAGTCAATTGTATTTCTATATTAAAATTGTTAAAACCCCTTAATTACAGCAGCCAACAAAATAATATACATAGGAATAAATTTAATAAAAAATATTTAAGACTTGCACCCTGAGAACTTCAAAATATTGCAAAATAAATTTAAAGAAAGTATAAATAAATGAAATGTATATTGCATTCATGGATTGGAAAAATCTACATGAGTAAGATGGCAATTCATTTTAAATTGATATGGAGATTTAATTTATTTTTTATCAAAAGACTAGCATTTAGTTTTGCATAAGTTGACAAATTTACTTTAAAATTTAATAGAGAACCAAAGAACCTAGGATAGGTTTAATAATTTTGAACAACAAAAGCAGATTAGAATACTTGTATTACCTGATACAAGTATATACAAGTATAGTAATCCCAGAAATGTGGCACTAGGGTAAAAAGACATACAGTGAAAGAGCTTAGAGAAGCTAAAAAATGATCTACACTGGGTAGCCTATTCATTTATATCAAAAATGAATAATTTAGTAATTATTTAATTAGGGAGTAATTATTTAATTAGGCGGTAATTTAGGGAGGAAAAGCCATTCACTTCAACAAAGTTCCTAGAGTAGCTGGATATCTATTTGGGAAAAATCAAAATTTGATCCTTGTCTTAAACCATACAAAAGGTAACTTGAAATAGAGCAAGACATAAACCTATTAGACATCAAAAACTAAGAGCAGGGTAAAATCTTTTTGATTTTGGGTTCGGTTAAAACTTTTTGAAAAGGTCACAAGAACATGAACAATTAAAAATAAAAAAAAATCAACTTTATCATAATTACTTTTCTTCTTTGTAAGATACAAAGAAATTAAAAGACAAGCCACAGACTAAGAGAAAACAGTTGCAAAATATTTTTTGGTCTTGTATACAGAATAATAAACAAAAACCTCTCACATTCAATGGTCAAAAGATTCAACAAAAACTGTAGAAAAGAAGATATACCACTGGCTAATAAATACATGAAAAGATGACCAATTTCACTAGTTGAAGGGAAATGCAAATTGAAATCAAAGTGAGATATTACTATACACCCACTACCATAACTAAAGTTTAAAAGACTTACTCAACCAAATGTTGCCAAGGATGGGGATCAATTGGAACTCTCATACTTAGCTGGTGATATTGAAAAATGGCACAATGACATCAGAAAATAGTATGGCAGTTTATGTAACTAAAAATACACTTTTATAATGACCCAGTACCCCACTTTTTGGTATCTACACAAGAGAAATAGGAAAATAGCTGTCCAAAGATATTGGTGTGATTGTTTACAGCAATGTTATTCAAAATAGCTTAAAATTGAAAACCCAACAATTTTTAAACTTATGAATGGCTAAAGAAAATGTATAATTGTGGAATATGACTCTACAATAAAAATACATATTAATTAGAAACTAAATAATCTCCAAAACCTTATGCTAAGTATTGCAAGTGATACTTACTTGTAAAGTGAAATACATACAAAACCCATATACTGTTTTATTCTAGCTATAGGAAGTTTCAGAAAATGCAAACCCATAGGCATAAGAAATCAACAGTGTTTTACTGGGGACAAAATTTTGTGAAGTAGATGGCAAATAAGGAGCAGGACAAAATATTTTAGGATGGTTCATGTGTCAACTAGCTTTCTTTCCCTATAATAAATACCTGAGATTATCAGTTATAAAGATAAAAGTTTTGTTTTTGAGCTTACAGTTCATTTTGACTCCAACGCTTTGCGCCTGTAGTGAGGCAGTACTTCGTGATGGGATTACATGGTAGAGCTAAACTTATCAGCCAGGAGAAAAGGGAAAGGGGGCTGGAATCCCATAGTCTCCTTCATCAGCAAATAGCCCATGGTCTCAAAACCTCCCAGGACACCCCTCCTCATAAAGTTTCATCACCTCCCACCAGCACCTGTCCTGGAAACCAATCCTTTAACACAGGGGCTTTTGGGAGGCATTTAACATACAAAACTATAGCAGTATAAATGTTATCTATCTTGACTGTGCTGGAAGTACTTGCTTTTATACAAAATTCATCACACTAAACATTGAAAACAAATGTGTAAATTGTAATTCAAAAAAGTTGAAAAAGTTAACGTAAGGGCTATAATATGTTACCATGTAATAATATATAATTTCTGATCCTACATAGTCCAAGGAACACAGTATCACTATTAAAATTGAAGTTTCTTTCTCCAACAAAGGAGAAATTATTGAAAACATACCTTGATTGTCCCAAAAAATTTCAAGAGGCTATTGTCTAAGAGAGAGAAAGGAAATTGTAACTAGTAAGCTAGTATTGAGGTATGTATATGTAAAGGACATTTGGTTGAATAAGAAGAACAGTTCAAGACAAACTAAAATGCAAACCCTGCAAGTAAAACACAAAATACGTAGAGTGCTGAACTAACATAACACAAAATAAATTAACTAATAGCAAGTGTAAACTGGAAAAAATATCCTGTCCCAGAATGAAGTGTAAAAGGCAAATGATAGAACAGCAGATGTGAAAGACAGGTATTAGAATTAAGCCAAATTTTTATTTATTCTAAAGAAATAAGCTCATATTATACAAATAGAGGCAAGTATTGAAGGTGATGTACAAGTTGTCCTTGAACTAAAAGAGAGTGTGACTCTATAACACAAATAGACTTATTTAATAGTGAATAAAAGCAATGGAAGAGACTACTAGTCAGGTTCTGTCAAGGCTTTTCATTTTAAGGAGCAAGGAGAAATGCATAACAGCAAAGTAAATCAGTTTCATAATGTGAACTATAATCAGGCTTACTTTTTTCTTAAACACTTGTCTTCTCAAATATTGCTTTCCTTAAACACAAAAAGGATTCCTTGCCAAGTCAAGTTGTTCCTTATGTCAAAAGGCAACAATAAGGTATTCTCTCTCATCTTAAAAGATAGTCAACTACTATTAAACTGTCTTAAAACAAACAAGTAATTTAGAAGTGTTATCCAATGTTTCCTGTCTAGTTTTGCATGAAAGGACTGAAAGACATATGAAATGACAGCAACCTAAAGTATATGATGTGTGTGTGGGATTTTCTTGATACCATGGTTGCAGGTCTACATTATAAAAGCTAAAACTAATGCTTAATAGGGATAATGTTAATTCTAAATCTATTATAATATGCTAATAATATAGTTCCATACTCAGTGATATTACTAGTTTTAAAGTAATGAGATCTGAGATTGGACACTGGCCATTCCAGGTACATGGGAGTCTGCTGGATGAATTTTGGCTCACTATATTATTCAGGAGAAAATCATGAACTATAGGAAATACAGAACTGTAATGAATAAAAAAATGTAGGTGACAATTCTTATGTCTACAAGAATTTGAAAGTTATTAATTGTTCCTCATTGCCAAATGCAATTTATTTATTTTTAAAAATCAGACTGATTATTTATAAAATCAAATTAAAAATAAGATTTCTATCTTTAAACACTATAGGATATAAAATCAAAATAAGAGATAAAGCACGATACAAATGACAAGAAAACAGCATACAACAAAAAAACCAAATCACAAAAATAAGAATACTCTTCATCAGTTACTATAAGAAATATAAAGGGATTAAACTGCTCCCCAATTAAAAACTCAAATTCTAGAATTTGGTCAAAATCAAAATCAATATTATAGATGTTACTTTGCAATCTATAACATTAATAGTATTTCTAAAAAAAGGATAAATGAAGATTCATAGATTAGCATAGAACAAAACTGAAAGAAACCTCAAATAGAAAAAATGCCAGTAGTTTTACAATAATTTCCAAAAGAGTATATATATATATATATATATATATATATATATATATATATATATATATTATATAGAGAGATGATCTATGAATCAATTATGAACAATCAATTATATAATTGGCCACTTAAAAATTTACAAGATAAATTTGTAAATTAAGCTTAAAAATATGAAAGCAAACATAAGTACATAATAAGAAAACAATACCATAAAACCAACTATCTTGTGTTTACTAGAAATCATCAAACTCTAGTAAAAAACTGGAATTTGTTTTGGCTATAAGTATTGCAAAGGCTTGATATCCTCAATATATAAAATCTTGTAAGAGAAATAGCTATTAAATACAGTAAAATGGAAACATGAGAAAATTCACCTAAAATAAAATGCATATGATCAAGAACAAATAGAAAATGTTTAACATCTCAAAAAACAAAATAGTCAGAACATATTTTCACTTCTCAAGTTTGAAGGTCTTAAAAAATACATAGTACTCAACGTTGACAAGGATTTAAAGAATCGGTTGATTTCATGAATATCTGATGGTAGTGTAAATTGGTAACATTTGTTAGTATTTTGTCTCAACATAGTGATTTCTCAGAATGTTTCCTAAGAATATTGTTAGAGATATGCACAAGTAATTTTATGCTAGCATGCTCCTTACTTAAGCTAACTATAATAATAAAAAATGTCAGCAAACCCAAGTCCAACATCAGAAGATTGGTTAAATAATTGTTGTACAATCAGTAAAAGTAATATTATCCAGACATTAGACGACATATTTTTGAAGACTACTCATGGATGAGGTTTAATGAAGGTTAAACAAAGCATGAAGAAAGCAAAAACAAAGCATTTTTTTAAAAAAAAGCATGATACAAATTTGCATATTTACTACCTGCCATGACACTCACGTTTGCCAAATCCATCCTTTCTTTCCTTTTCACTAGAAGAAGCCTAAAAAGTACTTATGAAAAGAAACCTATTCTTGGAAATAAAAGTAAAATTTAGATAGAAAAGAGAAAAAAATCTGGGTAGAAGAGCAGATTAGACACAGCTGTCAAGAAGTTAATGAGCCAGATTAGGCAGAAAAATTCAGAGTGCAACACAATAAGGAAAAGAAGGAAAAAAGAATGAGATGGAAATGGAGAAATGAATATAAACCCAAAACAAAGGAAAGAAAAGAGAAAATTTTGAAAAACGAAACAGCAAACAGAATAACTGAAAAGACACTCTCGGGTTCACACAACATGAATTTATTTTTTTCCAATTTTATTGGTGCCTTATAATTTTACACAATGGTGGGATTTGTTTTCACATATTTGTACATGCACAAGACAGGTATATAATATAATTTGGCCAATATTATTTTCCAATATTTTCCCTTTCCCTCTCCTTTTCCCTCTGCCTGGTTGCTTTCCTCTACTGATCCCCTTCAATTTTTGTGAGATTCCTCCCAACTTTCTCTTCCTTTTTCCTCTCTGACTTCCATATGTGAGAGAAAACATACAATCCTTGGCTTTTTGAGTCTTTGCTTAAACATGATGATGTGAAATTTCATCTGTTTCCCTGCAAATGACATAATTTCATTCTTCTTCGTGACTGAATAATACTCCATTGTGTAAGTATACCATTTTCTTTATCCATCCATCCATTGACAGACATCCAGGAAGGTTCTGTAGTTAAGCTACTGTGAATTGTGCTGCTATGAACATAGGTATGCATGTGTTGCTATAGTATGCTGATTTTTATTCTTTAGAATAAATACCAAGGAGTGGTATGATGGGTCGTATGGTAGTTCCATTCCTAGTCTTTTTAAAAAAACTTTTATTTTAGTGTATTATAGTTATGCATAATATTGGGGCTCATTTTGACATAATTTTATAAACATGGAGTGTAACTTGCTCTAATTCAGTCCCTAGTACTTTCACTTTTCCTCCCCTCACCACTCCCCATGTTCCTTTTTCCATTTTTCATTACTCTAATGGTCTTCTTTCTACTTACTTATAGATTTATTTTTAAAACTAGCATATTATAGATATACATAAAGGTAAATTTCATTGTGATATATTTATGTATGTATATAGGGCAGTTTGGTCAGTTTCATTCCATTGTTCCTCTCTTTCTCCCTGGTATCCTTATGTATTTTGGATATTACCCACTTACCAGATATGTGATCTGTAAATATTTGCTCCCATCATGTAAATTGCCTTTTCAATCTTTTTCTTTGTATAAAATAATAAAATTTATTTAAAAATACCAATGAACACCAAAATAGATGGAAAGATACATAAAGTTAATGAATGAGAGGACCAAATATTGTAAAGATGTCAAAAAGGATGCATGACTAATATAGATCCAGATAAGAACCTCTACCCACATGGAAACCTTATATTTAGTAAAAAATATTACCACAAAGCAGAGTAGGGGGGATTTAATAAACAGAACTGAGATGATATATAGGGGGCAAAATGAAATTCAAACCCTACTTCAGAATCCACTTTACATGAAACAATCCCATAGTTACATATTTGAATGAAAAAAAAAGTGGGGGGAATCTTAGTTATCATAGGATAAGCAGCATTTCTTTTTTTAAAAATTGATTTTTAAAAAATACACAACATCGGAATGCATTACAATTCTTATTACACATATAGAGCATAATTTATCATATCTTTGTATATAAAGTATGTTCACGTCAATTCATGTCTTTATACAGGTACTTTGTTTTTGTTTTTGCTTTTTTTGCATTACAACTCTTATTACACATATATACCACAATTTTCATATCTCTGTTTGTATATGAAGTATGTTGACACCCAATTCGTGTCTTCATACATGTACTTTGGATAATGATATCTATCACATTCCACCATCCTTGCTAATCCCCTGCCCCTTCCCTTTCCCTCCCACCCCTCTTCTCTATCTAGAATTCATCTATCCCTCCCATGTTCTCCCTCCCTACCCCACTATGAGTCAGCCTCCTTATATCAGAGAAAACATTTGGCATTTGTTTTTTTTCCGGATTGGCTAACTTCACTTAGCATTATCTTCTCCAAAGCCATCCATTTACCTTCAAATGCCCTGATTTTATTCTCCTTTAATGCTGAGTAAAATTTCATTGTGTATATATGCCACTTTTTTTTTTTATCCATTCATCCACTGAAGGGTATCTAGGTTGGCTCCACAGTTTAGCTATAAATTGTGCTGCTATAAACATTGATGTGGCTGTGTCCCTGAAGTATGCTGTTTTTAAGTCCTTTGGGTGAACAGAGAGCCTACATCCTGGGAGCAAATTTTTACCCTTCACACATCAGATAGAGCACTAATCTCTATAGTACATAAAAAATTCAAAAAACTAAGCACCAAAAAAATAAATAACCCAATCAACAAATGGGCCAAGGACCTGAACAGACACTTCTCAGAAGTGTATATACAATCAATCAACAAATATGTGAAAAAAATGCTCATCATCTCTAGCAATCAGAGAAATGCACATCAAAACTACTCTACAATATTATCTCACTCCAGTCAGAATGGCAGCTATTACGAAGACAAACAACAATAAGTGTTGGTGAGGATATGGGGAAAAAGGTACACTCATACATTGCTGGTGGGACTGCAAGTTGGTGCAGCCAATATGGAAAGCAGTATGGAGATTCCTTGGAAATCTGGGAGTGGAACCACCATTTGACCCAGACTTTTCACTCTCTTGATGGTTTCCTTTGCTGCTAGAAAGTTTCCAGTTTCACACAGTCCTACATGACTACTTTTGTTTTGTTTCCTGTGCTTTTGGTATCATATACAAGAAGTCATTGCCAAAACTAATGCCCTGAAGTATTTTCCCTATATTCTCTTCTAGGAGTTCTATGGTGTCAAGTCTTAAGTATTTAGTCCATTTTGCATCGATTTTTTTCTATGATCAAAAGATCCAGTTTTATTCATTCATATGGGGAGATATGATTTTCAAACATCTTTTGTTGAAGGGACTATTCTTTCCCCATTGTGTCATCTTGGCACACTTCTTAAAGGCCATTTGATTGTATGTGTTTGGGTTTATTTCTGGTTTTTCTTATTCTTTTCCTTGATCTATATATCTAACTTTATGCCAATACCTTGCTCTGGGGGTTACTGTACCTTCAGAGTAAATTTTCATATACTATTCTGATTTCTGTAGTTTTATAGTTTGTTTTGAAGTAAGGAAGTATGATACTTCCAACTTTGTTCTTCTCAAGAATATTTTGGCTACTTGTTATTCAATTTCCTTTGTGATTTCATGTGAATTTTTGGATTATTTTCTATTATTGCAAAAAAAGAAATAATTGGAATTTGTTAGGCACTGTATTGAATGTGTAGATTGCCTTGAATAATATAGATATTTTAATAATACTGTCTTCCCATCCTTGAACAGGGTATGCCTTTCAATTTTTTTTTAATTCTTTAATTTATTTGAGGAACATTTTATAGTTATTTTGTATTTTAAGTCTTTGTCTTCCTTAAGTTTATTCCTAAGAATTTTGCTCCTTTTTATATTATTATATAAAATTGCTTTTTAAATTTCTCTTTTGAATTTTTTGTTGTTAATATAGAGGAACACAATTAATTTTGTATATTGAGTTAGTATCCTGCAACTTTGGTAAATTCATTTATTTGTTCTTGCAGTTTTGGAAAGATGTCTTTAGGGTTTTTTACACATATGATCACTCATCTAAGAGCAAAGATAATGAAATTTTATTTTTCATTTACAATTTTGATGTGTTAATTTCTTTATCTTGCTTTATTTTCGTGCCTATGACTTCAAGTACTATGTGTATGTCAAATAGAAGTGATAAGCATGCAAATGCACCCTTACCTTGTTCCTGATCTTAGTAAAAAACTGTCAGTTTTTCACCAATAAGTATGATATTAGTTTCATATATAGCTTATATTGTAATGACAGAGTCATCTTCTATTTTTGGTTTGTTGAGTTTTATCATGAAAGAATACTGAATTTTGTCAGTGCTTTTTTGGCATCCATTGAGATGATTATGTGATTTTTATTCTTTATTCTGCTAATATGATATATTTCACTTATTGATTTTCATGTGTTGAACTATCCTTGCATCTCAGGGATAAATCTCCATTGATCATGGTATAACATTATTTGTAATGTACTATTGAATTCATTTTACTTGTAATTTGTTAAAGGTAATTGGCAGTAATATTGGCAAAAAGGTTTTTATAGAAATATTGGCCAGTTTGTTCTTTTTGTGTTCTTTGATGTGTGGAGTTGGATTGTTGACTTGAGATCTATTATTTTAATATAAGAATTTACTTCCAAAAATTTTTCTCTTAATACCATTTTTGCTGCATTTCATAATTTTGGTATGTTTTGTTTTTGTTTTCATTTGTCTCAAGATACTTTTAATTTTACCTTTTGATTTATTTCCTTTTTCACTTCTTCAATAGTTGCTGCTTATTTTCCACATATTTGTGAATTTTTATTTTCAAGTTTCATGGCATTATGGTCTGAAAAGATACTTGATGTAACTTAAATTGTAAGTTTGGCAAGCTTCGTTTTATGATATAACACATGATCTGCACTGCAGAATGTTCCATGTATGCTGGAGGAGAATGTATATTCTACTGCTGTTGGGTTGAATGGTTTGTATGTCTATTAGGTCCATTTGATCCCCCTTTTTTCCCATAAGTAAGTATAACTTCAGATGAAGAGGCTACGGGTGCAATTTGAAGAATGTAGAAAATGGAGGCATAACCCACTTGAATCAAATGTATGAAATATGATATGTCAAGAGCATTGTAATGTTTTGAACAACTAATTATATATATATATATATATATATATATCTATATGAATAAAATGGAGGCAGGTTGAGAGGATAAGAGATAGAGCCATTGATAAGAGCTTAATCAATGAAAAAAAAGTTACAGTTAAATAGGAAGAATAAGTTCTGATAAGGGAATGACTGTAGCTAATAATAATGTATTGTTTATTTCAAGATACCTAGAAAAAAAGATTTTTAATCATATCTCCAGAAAGAAATGACAAAGGTTTGAGCAATAAATATGCTCATTACCCTTATTTCATCATTATACAATGTACATATGTATTAAAACATCACACTGTTAATATTGCATATACTTAAATTTTGCTGGGAACATAGGTTGCAAGTAATGCTACCTCCCACACCCACAGAAGTAACTATGTGAAGTGATTCATATGTTAATTATTGATTGTGAGAATCATTGTAAATGGTGTATTTATGTTTAAAAAACATGCTGTATACCTTAAATATGCACAATTCAAAATTTTCTGATAAAAATAATCAATTTCACAGAAAGTATGACTCTGAACTGAGAGAAGACGGAGTTTCTTCCTTTACCCTCTGTACCTCTCTTAAAACATATGAAGCAGTCTTTATTGTGATGATCTATCCCTTCTCACATCTCGAATTTCCCTACAGGGAGAGGCAACATTCTGAGCTGATGTTCTATTGGCTAAGATCTCTTAAGAGCAAAATTCTCAGAGTTAGTCTGTTTCATTTTGTAGATCTAGATACTGTTAATGATCTAGATCATTAGTTTTATGAGAAACGAACATTTGAATGACAAAAGAGCAAAGGAATGCATGCTGGGGTTCCTTTTATAGACAGTCCTAAATTGCTACAGTGGTTTCTGCTTTATTATACATTATTCACAAAATTGTAATAATACTTCTCTCTCTCTCTCTCTCTCTCTCTCTCTCTCTATATATATATATATATATATATATTCTCTATACACACACACACACACACACATATATATATATATATATATATTCTATTGTAGAATACAACTTTTGTTCAATTATAGAACTATTCCTTAAATATTAAAAAAGCCAACAAAAATAGAGGCAGGCTATATCATATGGAAACTATCAAATCAGGAAGCTGGGGAAGATGAAGTGCTTTTTGTTGATGTGTAGGAGGAGGGAGTTAAAAGTGCTCAGGCTGGCAGTCATTTTCTATCCAAATCTGCTATCACTGCCTGCTGTTCAAGCCTTATATGGGGACTCAGAGTCTTCAGAGCAAAACAGGTCCCTGTGTAGTGTTAAAAAGACACTCTACCGCCTTTCAGCTCAGCTGTCATTTCACCTTGTGGTTGAAGGACTGTTAGGCAAGAGAAGTGTCATGCAAGACCCTCAGAGGTCTAGTCACCTAATTCATAAAAATAAATTCTCCCAGGCAAGCTAGGAAAAAAAGAAACATAGAGCACAAGGGGATAGTATGATTCATTTCCATTTCCAAAGAGATAGCCCATGTTTGGGGCTACAGGGTACTTTGGGAATATCATATAAGTCTGTTCTGTCTAGGGATTCATTAAGAGGATTTGCAGAAAGTTGGGGATCCTGGATGGATTTTGCTAGAATCTTTGCAGAATGTCAATATAAACCCCTCCTTCTGAAACCATATGCAAAACACCGGAGGTACCCCACAGGAGCTCCTCATACAAGATTTCCATTTTTCAAAACTGACATTTTAGTTCCCATGATCATTAAAGGATTTGCCTCTGAAAGCTAAACAGCATCTTTCCCTGATGTTTCTTTGCTAACCAAATACACAGGAGAGTGAATTTCTCTGGAGTGCTTAGCATGGCTCACACATATATGAATGTGAATCATTTGCATTCAGTTTGTGTATGTGGTAATAGCTACATCATTAGTGTCTGACTTAAGCTTTAATCTCTTCAAAGGCGGAGACATCAGCAGATTTGAGTGGGCTTTAGGGTTCTTTGACAGCTGATTTCATTAGGGAGGAAAGAAATATAGAAAGCAATTAGCAGACAGTGAGAGCCTGGACTCAGGGTACCCAACCACAGATAACTTGATGAGGGAAATCCACAGGTCTCTTGGCTCAGGTCCACTCAACACCTGGAAGAACAGCTCATGGCAGGAGGATGTCCAATGGCAGCTCCTTTTCTATATACAGATTCTGAAGGAGTTGTTGTCAGTGGAAAGTCAGCTTTAGATTTGCAGTGACCATGGCAATGAAGGCATTGCACTGAGAATCTTTGTTCCTACCACAAAGCTCCCCTGGTCCCTCACAGTCTCAGATGGGAAGATGCCTCTTCCTGAGTTGACTCAGTCAGCTCCATCTGAATTTCTCCTCCAGGGCCTGCTACTGTGGACTTACAGCTGTGCCCTTTCTAGGCTGGAGCTCCTTCTAGATATGCCTGTCTCTTCTTACAGGTGCCTGTGACCACTATAAAATCTCAGGGTTAATGAGTCTTTAAGATAATGAAGCTGGGGCTGGGGTTGTGGAACAGCACTTGCTTGGCATGTGCGAGGCATTGGGTGTGACTCTCAGCACCATATAAATAAATAAATAAAATAAAGGTTCATTGACAACTAAAAAAAAAGATAATCAAGCTGGAGTTCCCCATCCTTAATGCATCACCTGGTCTGGCCTGGGGAGGGGTCCTGTTTTCAGGGTTCCTGTTTTTAGTAGTGTGTTCTTAATTACAACAGGCCTGGGTTATTTCTGATGGCTATAACACTGCATTGTGAGGTTTTTTTTCTCACAGGGCCATTTTTCCTTAATTTTAAAATGTATTAGCTTAGCCACTCCGAAGGCAGTAGTTGAATTACAAGTATGAGACCGTCCCCACTCACAGGCCCAGATTTATTTAGCTTGTCTTTGTGCTTCAGTGGCATTTATACATTGTTAAACTTCATAGCAAATTCATGGAGAGTATGGGAAAATATTTTTATCATGAGACAATCTGATGGAATGGAATCCATTTAAATAAAATCAGCAACCAGCCTTCGCTTGGGCAGAAGAGGGAGTGCCGTCTGTTTGCAGCACAGGGATGCTAGAGAGCCTCCAGGCAGTGTGTTCATAGTCAGTGGCTTTTCCATTTGCTCATCAGGTTGCAACAGGTAATTGTGTGGGCTCCCTAATCCTGAAATTGTGTACTTTTTCATTTTAAATTCTGATATGTTTTCATCGTGAGGACCATTTCTTGCGTGTGTCCAGCCTTTAATAATTTAGAAAATTCTTTCATATATCCTACTTTAAGAGTCATTATTATCTTTTTAGAGGTGAGTAACTGAATTCACAGAGGTCAGATGGCTTCCTGAAGGTCACACTGCCAAGAAATGAGAGCTGAATTTTTTTTTCATTTTACATTTACTGCTCTTTCTATCATCATACACATTTATGGATTTGAATCTACCTGATAGAGCCTAGCTAGATACCAAGGTAGAAATTGTACAGAGATTGTCAGATTGGAGAGTCATTTAAAACTGATAGAAAGTTTTATTACTATCTTAAGGATGAATAGACCTTGTTTCAGCTGTGATGCAGGCCTTCAGAAATCAAAAACAAGTTCTACCCTCTCCCTGTCTCATGTGTACTTTCTATTGGTTGTGTTTTCTTCATTAATTATAAATCCATTTATGTATCCAAAAATTATTAATTAAATACTGTGTGACTGGCCTTGTTCTAGGAGTTTTATATAAAGAGATAATTAAGATAAGTGTGCTTGTTGGTGTTATAGAACCTGTAGTCTGGAGGGGAAGTCCCATATTGTATAAGAATTCACAATTGCAATGAAGTGATGTGTTTGGGAACATGTCACCACAGGACCCAAAGTGACTTGGAGATATATGGGAGGCATCTTTTGGAAAATGCTATCTTTGTGAAAACTAATACAGACTAAAAAACCAATATAGACTAATATTTGGGAAAGAAGGTCCTGGGGTCTTCTTTGAAGAATTAGAAAAAGTCTAGTGTGGCTGAAAAGCAAAGATGGAGAGAAGTGGGATGTGAACCATTCACTATGTAGGGAAAAATCTGGCCATGCTAGATGAAGCCCAGGAGGAAGGTGTGGAGGTTGGAGGTTGGCCTACGCAGGGTTACCCTTTGTTCACAGGCCACTTAGAGCTTGACACAGGACAGCTATATCATACAAGAGTTTTTCCTGTAGAAGGGGTAGATTCCATTCCTATGTCCCACAATTTGCAGAACTGGATTGACCTTTGATGTGATTAAATTAGCCAACTGAAAATTATTGTTCTCACTGGCAGGCAAGAATGGGAACTCTCCCATGATATTGGAGCATTCCTTGGTTTTGAAAGATACTCAGGAGGTTCAATTCTTGCTTGACTTAGGGAATTGTTACCCCTTGAAAAAATATCTCAGCAAGACAATTTTGTGTTTTTGTGATTTAAAAAAAATATTAAAAATTTTAGCATATTTTTTTCTTCTTTAAAATTTCTTAGATTTTAAATGTAGGAACAAACCCTTACTACACATCAAATCTAAGCTTCCTTAGTGGTCTCCTGTCTATAGTTTTATCTGGATTTTAAACTACGTGTGATCTTGAGTACTTTGTAACATGATGATATCTAATCAGGTAGCTTTCTTGGTGACTGTGATTTGACCACATGATTAGGTGTTCATGGCCAAAAGGAAAGAAAATATGACAAATATTATTTGGGGCCAGAGACATAAGTTCTGTATTCAGTCATCTTAGCAGCACTATGCCAGTGCTGAGAACATAGGTGTTCCATGTACTGATGATGAAAATTGAAGAGATTCAAACTCAATGATTATCAGTTGATATGGCAGTTGTGTCCCATGTTATGGTATATAGCTTTTGTGACTTCCCTAGCGATGGATAGGAATAACTGGAAAAGAAATAAAGGACACTGTTGACCAAGTGAAGAATCCAAGAATCAGGAGAAGACAGCCTTTTAGTTGGTGCTTCTCTGAGACAAAGCTCAGCCATCTGTATTTATCTCTTTGCTGCCTCATTCTGAATAATCTCTTTTCTAAATAACTAATTAAAATGTGCTAATTAAATTATTTGAGAAAGACCCAGAACAAATTTACTAAGATTTATAACAAACACTCTGGGTCTTCATTGTTTTTTTTTTTTTTCTTTTTGTTTGACAATGTGTTTTTCTCTCCATATTCAGGAGACCTGGGACTCGTTAGGCACTTTGGGGTGGAAGTATAATAAACAGGACTTAGAAGGATTCTGTAGGATTCTTTGGCTTAGGTAGAGAAGGTCTCTTCCCCTCTGTGGTCCAGGTCAAACATCCAGGCTCATTATAGCTTAGCACCTAGGCCTCCATAAATACCGCATGTTCCTTGTGTTATTCTCTGGTCATTCCTTTGCTCTCAGGGATGTGAAACAAGGAAGGTGGGATGAGGGAAAGATTCAGGTATTCCTGGGTCTCTGACTTCTTGTAATACAACGTCTCTTACTTTAACCCAAACTACATTTATAGATACCATTGATTTTCTGTGTTAATTTTCTGGTTTAAAAAAAATGCCAGCTGTCTCCTGCTAAATATAAAAATTATTAGTCAAAATAGTTTAGAGCAGTATTTTAACAACTATCAGTACTGGAAAGACTCAAGTGATTTCTCTTGACTCTGCAAATAGCTCTTTAATCTTGGACAACATATTAGACTCATATCAGTTTCCCACAATACTTTCATTGTGGTGTTGTTTAGGTTGCAAAGGAGTAGGATGAACTCACTGACTCTTATGTGACTAAGATCAAAAATACAATCTTACAAATTTCTTTTTATGAACTGAGAGTCAAAGGAAAACTGACTTAAGGAAGGGTCACAGATTAGGGCCAGATGTGAACAAAATTCTTGTAGACTTTATTTGTTTGGGTGTTTCCATTTCAGGCAAATAAGTCGGACTTTAAAAAAAGTGAGAAAAAAATTTGCATTTTGCTCCCTGGGGATTACTTCCATAATGTACAAGGAAATTGGAAAAGTTGTGGCATATCTATGGGTATTAACAAAGCATCTTATGAACATCACCTCTCAGTTCAGCTGCATATAACCCATTTTGCTGCAGTAGGGAGTGGTATGTAGACTTGGAAGGACCAGGACTTGGAACCAGACCTGATCGCTGGTGGGGGACTCTGAAAACAGACCCAGCTACAGAACCTGGGAAGGTGTCCAATCTAACAGACACATATGGATAGTCAAAGAGAAGTAAGCAGTCAAAGAATAGGCATGAAAATAGTCTAAGGAACTTGCAGGGAGTCCAGATAATGAATAACCTCAGAACTGGCTCTCTTCAAAATACAAGTGGATGGTAGAAAACAGAAGAGTTTTCACTAAGTAGCAATGTTCCTGCTGGTCAGTCAGGATCAACTGGCATGACTTCACCTCTCATAGGAGGTCAGCAAGAGCAAGGCCAGGGCATTGCTTTGGGGACAAAGTCACCAAAAAGAGAATCAAGACAGATGCAAATACAAAGGAGCAAGGTAAGGACATATTATGATGTGTGTTATGAGGTCCATGGTGGTGAATGAGGAAGAGAGCCCAATGATATTAAGGACACTAAGAGTGTGATGGTCCGAATCTATTTAATTATCCTAATTATTTAAGAAATATTCATTATAAATTTTCCATATACCAGATTCTGCCTTAAGCAGAAAGAACATAACAAAACCAACATAGTTTTTATCCTCATGGTATTCTTATTAGTCTCAAAATTATTGAAAAGAAAAAGAGAAAACATGTATTACTACATTATTTGCTGATTTTTGGCTTATATTCTGTTCTTTTGAAATGTATTTTTAATTGGTACTAATTGAACATGTTTGTGGGTACTGTGTGAAGTTTCAAAACATGCATACATTGTGTAATGATCAAATAAAGATGTGTAGGATATGCATCACCTCACACATTTATCACTTTTTTTGTGGTAAGAACATTCAAAATTCTCTCCTCAGCTATTTTGAAATTTGCAAAGATTTTAATTGGAAAAACAAGTAAGGAAAGGAAAAGATGAAGACAGAAGTAAACATAACCTTAACACTTGTAAATCATATCAGGTAAAAAATAGAATCCTTCTGCACCAATTCTATCCCAACCCAAACATGGCTTATTCCTTTTCAGTAGCCTTTAAATTTACAAAAATATTTTAACATCCTCTGTATTTTGGAGAACAGTTTTGAATTATCACCAAGTAATAGGTTAAGGTCAACTGTTCATCAAGTTAGTCCATATAAATCTACTTCATTATTTTCACAGTTGCCTTGAATCCCAAATCATCGATGTACCATAATATATTCAACTCTTTCCTTTTTGATGGGCATTTAGATTGTTTCCATCTTTTTACTGCAGATAGCTAATATTGCATATTAAACCCTTTTTACATAATATTTTATCTGGTTCCAGAGCACAGAAGTAAATCCAGAGGTTGGGTTTGAAGGGTGGAATCACATGAGAACAAGAGACAGAAAGGAGGCTTTGAAGCAATCATTTAAGAGGCACAAAGTTATCTTTCTCCCAGTCATCACACATGAACAATTAATAAATTAGGTCATGATTATTGATGAAGTCCCTTCTTTTCTAGGGGGCCCTTGTTTGAGATATAGGAGAGTCTCATTCAGCCTGTCGTTTCTTTTTTTAAGATCATGGGATCACCTCTGAGAAAGGTTGCAGGCATTGGAGGGGGTCTCCTATCTGAATGCAGTTTCCTAATTATAGGGAAAAAACTCCTTCAGTCAAAGGATACAAATGAGAAGAAAGGAAGAAGGGAAAACAAATAAATATTTTTACAAGGGTGATAAAAACAAGCTATGAAAAATTTTTATGCAGTAACTGAAAACAACTTTCTATTAAGTTGGAAGTTCATGAAAAATGTCCTTTTGTGGACTGTTAGAGGCAATTTCTGCTAATTTTCTTTCCATGTTCCTTTTAAGAGAGGACAGCCTGTGGCAAAAATTAAGCTTCAGGACTCCAGAAATTACATGTCTCTTTCAATATGCCAGCTCTTCCATTCCCCAGCAGATCACCCTCCATGGTACAACCACATGCTTGACAGATTTTTCATTTCAGATTTTGGATCTGTTTCCTGAAGGGGGAAAAAAAGCTTTATTTTATTGCAGAAAATGTTAGCAAGAATGGTGCTCCAAGAATCTCCTTGAAAAAGCAAGGTAAGCCATTCTCATTATTTTCCTATTATATCCTTCTCGCTATTGGCTTTTTCTTTATGCTCATTGCCATATAGGTCATCCTGATTCTCCCACATCCCGCGTTGTGTTTTATTATACTATTCTCTGACTTTGAACATTTAGCAGGCAAAAGAGTTATTCATCACTTCAGGGTGTCATCAAGGGCCTCGGTAACCGTACCAAACATTTCCCGCTGGAGCCTGAGAATTTACACATCATCTTCATTTGTACCTTGTTGTTTTTATTGAACTTGCTACTTTTTGTTTTTGTTTTTTTTGTGTCTCAAACTGTGGGATAGTTTTCATGGAATTCACTCTAGAATCCCCTGATGTGTCTCACATAGAGCTAAGGGCAAGGAGAAATTCAATTAATGTGCATCTTGAGCGTGGTCTTGAGAAGACTTTGAAGCAAAGCAAGGAGATGGGTACAGAAGACCCAAGCAGGAGAGGTTCTATCACAAACTGCATGTGTAGGTGGAATTATGAAGCTGGCTAGGAAATTTCCTTTAGGTAGGACCTTTATGTTCTTCAAAGAGCTCTAATTTAGACTTGGACATCTCCAAAGTGTTTAAACTTCTAGTCACAGAGAAATACTGTTCAGAATGAAGAGGATGCAACTATGAAGACTGCATCCTACTATGAGACTGTGCCATCTGCAATGAATACTAATTTTTTAATAAAATTACATTTGTCTTATCATCAGTATAATTAATTGCATATGTGTGTGTACTTCTAAAATTAGATAGTTTTATGGAGGTATATTTGATGCACAATACATTGTATATATTTAAAGTGTACAATTTGTTCAGTTTTACTACATGTATTAATTCCTAAGAAGCTATCTCTATCAAGATAATTGCCCTAAAAATTATAATGAAGATGATCAACCTAAAAGTTTTCCCCTGTCCCTTCTATAATCTCATCTTTCTTTCTCTCTTGACTTTGCCTCAGGCAAGTACAGATCTGTTGTTTTGTGTATACATCAGTTTGAATTTCCTAGACTTAATATAAATGGAGTCATATAACATTCACTCTTTTTTTTTGTCTGTCTTCTGTCACTCAGCATAACTACTTTTGAGATAAATACACGCTGTAGCATGTGTCAGTGGTATATTCCATTGTACTGTGGAATAATATTCCATTGCATGGATACATGAATTTGTTTCTCCATTCACCTGTTGATGGACATTTGAGTTGCTTCAAGTTTGTGACTACTGTAAAAATTATTTACCATAAATATCATGCACAAGTATTTCTGTAGAAATATGCTTTCATTTATTTTGGGTAAATACACAAGAATGAAATGGATAAATTATATGGTTGGTATATATTTAGCTTCTTAAGGAATTTTTTTAAAAGTGGCTAAAGTTTTCCAAAGTGGTTGTTCTCTTTTACATCCCCAACACTGTGTACAAGAATTCATTTCCTCAATATTCTACCGTGTGTTTGGTATGATCAGCTTTTATTATTTTGTCATTCTAATATATATATATACATATATATATATATATATATATATATATATATATATAAGCATCATATATATTCCTCCTTCCTTCCTTCCTTTATATATATATACACACATATATATATAATTATATTTCATTTGGAAAAATTTACATTCTTTATATTAATTATTGACAATATTTAGCCTCTTTTCATGTGCTTTTTTACCATCCACATGTCTTTGGGGAAATGTTTATTCAAATATTTGGCTCATTAAAAACCTTTTTATTATTGAGTTTTGAAAGTTCTTCAAACTATTTAGATAAGAGCATTTTTTTTTTACCAGATATAGTCTTTTTAAAATATTTTTTCCTGTCTCTGACTTATCTTTAAACATATGTTAACAGTAATTTTTGAAGAATAGAAGTTTTCAGTTTTGATAAAATTCAGTTTACCAATAAATATTCTCTTAGGAATTCCCAAGATCACCCTCAGATTTGTAGATTTGCTTGGGAGAACTCAGAGGACACAGCATGTAATTGAACTCCTGGCCCAAAGGATGCAAAGCATTATCTGTAAAGGGAAAGGCACACAGAATAAAGTCCAGAGGAACAATGCATGTGCTTTCAAGGGTCTATTCATGTGGAGTCACAGAGAATGCTCTTAATTCCTGAAGCATCGTATTGGAATAAGGTGAGCAAAGCACTGCAGGGAAGCTCTTGAGAGACTCAGCACCCATGTTTTATTAAAGGTTTGTCATGTAGGCACTCTCTTCCTGTCCTGTCTCCATAATCAAGACGATATTGTTTACAGAAAGCATAACTCAGTGGGCTACTCTTCCCAGCTGAGAATGATGGGAATCTTCCTGAAGTCTGTGACAACCCTGACACCATTCAAGGACAGACCTTTCTAGGGATGGTAGTCTTAGACTTGCTGTATTAGCTCTTTTCTATACCTTCTGGATCATGCTTTTGGTGTTGTGTCTAAGAAATATTCCCCTTAATCAACATCACAACAATATTCTTCTGTTTTCTTCTAGAAATGTTATAGTTTTAGTTTGTACTTTTAAGTCTATGATCCATTTCCACTTCTTTTTTTAATATGGTATTGGATAGGCATTGAAGTTCACCTCTTCCCATGTGGATAGCTAATTGTTTGAGCATCATTTTTTGAAAAAACTATATCTGTTCTTACAGACTTACCTTTGCACTTCTATTGAAAAGCAGTTGTGCATATAGACGTGGGTCTGTTTCTAGACTTCTGCTTCATTAGTCTGAGGGTCTTTACGTAAATGCTGTACAGTCTTCATTCCTCCCTCAGTGATGTTTTATTATTTTCACCATATGGGTCTTTTATATCATTTCTCAGACTTAATTTTAAGTTGCATGTTTTTGGTGCAATTGTAAGTGGCATTTTGTAATTTGACTTTTTTTGGATTGTTCACTTCTAATACATAGGGAAAAAATTATTTTTGTATATTGATCTCACATTTGCAAGCATGGAAAGGTCAGCTTTTGCTTTGTTGATTTCATCAGCTATTCTACATACATGATCATTTTGTCCATGAATAAAGTGGGGAATATATCCCAACTCATTATCCTTTTCCAATTTGGAGGTTTTTGTTTTCCTCCTTCTTCCTTTCTTCCTTTTTTTCCCTCTCTGCCCCTCCCTTACCCCTTTCTCCCTCCCTTATTTTTCTGGATGGAACCTCTTGTATCATGTCAAACAGAAGCAGTAAAATAGAGATCCTTGTCCTTGTCTTATAAAGGAAAATGTTCACTTTTTTTTTTTTTTTACCATTCGTTATGATGCTTGCTCTAGGGTTTTTGTGGATCTTCTTTATTAGCTTTGGGAAATTCCACTGTACTCTTAGGTTGTTGAAATGGTGTTTATATTTATGTATTTATTATTATTATTTTTTAATTAGGAATGGATGTTGGAGTTTGTCAAATGCCTATTTGGCATCTATTGATGTAATCATTTTAGTTTTTAATATGATGACATACATTTATTGCTTTTCAAGTGTAAAACCAACCTTATATACCTGCAGTAAATTTCAATTGGTTGTGATATATTTTTCTTTTTATGTACTATATTTGATTTGTTATAATGTTGTCTAGATTCTCCATCTATGTTAATAGAATATTAGTCTATATTTTCTTTGATTATTCTATATTTTCTTGGATTATCTTATTATTCAAATTATTCTTATTTGAGTAGAATTAGCATTAATTATTTCCCAGATTGAAGAATTCATAGGAGATGTCAATGTCATTGGGCCCTAAAATGTTTTTTTTTTTCCCTGTTGGGAGAGTTTTAGCCAGGAACAAAATTCTCCTGATAGATACAGGACAATACAGGTTAACTATTACTTCAAAACTACCCTAGAGTTTATTTCTTTAAAGGAAATTTTCCATTTTATGCAAGTTGCCAAATACGTTAGTACAAAGTTTTTCTTGCTATTCCTGTATTTTTAAAATACATTTTAAGCCTGTATTAATTTTATGTTTCTCCTTACTGATATTGGTAATTTGTGTTCTCTCTCTCTTTGTTTCCTCTCTTTCCTGATTAGTATGGCAAGAGGTTTATTATCATCATCAAGAATTTTAAACAACCAACTTTTAGTTTCCATAGACTTTCCGTTTTGGATCTCATTAATTTCTGCTCTTTTTTTCTGATCTTCATCATTTTTTCTCTTCTACTTATCTTGGTTTACTCTGTTCTCTTTCTAGTTTCTTAAGTTGGAATATAAAGTCATTTATTTAAATCTGTCTACTTTGCTATTTACAGTTATTTGTAGTTCTATAAATTCCTTCCTCTACTGTCTTTATGCCTTTCAACAAACATGTTTTCATTTTAATTCAGCAAAATACTTGCTAATTTCTCTTTAGGTAGCTTCACTGATCTTTGAATGATTTAGAGTTTTGTTTTTCAGAAATCTCTCTGTTACTGGTTTCTAATTTAAGTTTATTGCAGCCATACAATATACCTTGTGTGACTTGAATCCCTTTAAGTTTGTGACCTGGTTTTATGGTCCAGAATATAGAATACGTTCTATCTTTGTGGATGCTCCTTTTGTTCTTGAAAAAACTATAAATTCTCTTTCTCTTTGGATGGAGTGCTATGTAAATGTTCAAGTAATTCAGGTCTTCTATATCCATTCTGATTTTCTATGTAATTATTTTATCAATTATTAAGGTATTTTGGTTGTATTTGTAGATTTGTCTATTTTTCCCTTGTAGTTCTATCAGTTATTGTTTCATAAATTCTGAAATATTAGCTGCAGAAATGTCTAGAATTTTTATGTCTTCTTGATAAGTTTACCTAATTATCGTTATAAAATGATCATTTATTTTTTCTGTAGCAACATTATTTGCTCTGTAACCTTTTGTCTGATATTAATGTAGCCTCAGTAGCTTTCTTTAGGTTAGTGCTATTTTGGTAATCTTTCTTCATCTTTTAAAATTTTACCTATTTCTATCTTTATATTTAAAGTGCATATTATGTAGACAATATGTACTTGAGAATTGCTGTTTTATCAAGTCTGAAACTCAGTTTGTTAATCCTTGTCGTTAATGATATAATTGAAGTCTCTATATGTAATTTTGCTACTTGTTTTCTATTTGCCCCTCTGGACTTTCTTTCTAATGCCTTCTTTTGGATTGGTTAACTTTTTTTATGATTCTCTTTTATCTCTTTTGTTGGCTTGCTAGACATTATGGTTATCTGTGTTACTTTAGTGGCTACTTCAGGTATATATAGCTTCAACTTATCACATTTCCACCTTGACATGATATCTCTTCGTATATTGGATAAAGGACTTCTCGACATTGTACCTCCCTTTATTCACACCATTCTTTCATGTTATTATCCTCAGACATTTTACTTTTATAATCGTTATAAACTTCATATTGAAGTGTTATATTTGTATAAATAATTATCTTTTAATATTTAAATAATTTTTTAAACCTCTTACATAGTTGCCTATTTTTTAGTCAATTTCAGTGATCTTTATGTCTGTGTGTAGAAGAATACTACCACTTGGTATCATTTTCCTTCTGCCTGATGAACTGAGTTTAACATTGTTTTGTAGTGTAGGTCTGCTGGTGATACATTTCAGATGTTGGATATCTGAAAAAGTCGTTATTTTTGCCTTAATTCTTACAGGATTTTTTTGGGGGAGTGGGGAAATCCTAATGGATACTTTTCTTTCAATACTTTAAAAATGGTATTTTACAGTGTTCTCACTTTCATTGTTTCAAACTGGACATTTGTTGATTTAAAAACCTTTGTTTATATGTACATAAAACTTTTTTTTTCTGTTTGCTTTCAGAGTTTTATCCTGCTCACTGATTTTGAGCAACATGATAATAAGGTGCCTTTGTATAGTGCTGTTTGTTTCTTATGATTGTGGTTCTTTGAGCCCCTGAAACTTGTAGATTTACAATTTTCATCAAATTTTAAGTTTTTGTATATTATTTCTTGAGATATATTTTCTGCCCCTTTCTTTTTGGGACTCCAATTACATATATATTAGTCCTCTTTAAATTATTCTACAGCTAAGGATACACTTTACATTAACTTTTTTCTTTATCCGTTTCATTTTGAATAGGTTCTAGTGCATTGTCTTCAAATTTACTGATCTTTCTCTTTGTAATCTCTGCTGTCAAACCCACTCAGGGCACATTTTATAAAGGACTTTATAGATTTTGTCTTTTGTTGTTTGATTTGTATGTTTTAAAAATATCTTCTATGTCTCTACTTAACTTTTTCAACACTTGGTATATTGTTTTAGTATCTCCTTGTCTATTCATTCTATGCCAGTTCTTGGTTAGTTTCAATTGATTTCTCTCATCATTGTGTGTTGTATTCTTTTTTTAAAACATGTCTGAGGATTTTTGGTTAGATGTCTGTCATTATAAATCTTACCTTGTTGAATGTGGAATATTTTCTTTTTTATATTCATATAGATATTATTAAGTTTCTTTCTGGTGTATAGTTATAGTCACCCTATTGTGCAATAGAACAGAACTTATTCCTCCTATGTAACTGTAACCGGATCTTTTTTTTTTAATTTATTAGGTAAAACCACAAAAATGCTTGATTCAGGGATAATTATTCCCTATTGCTCATGCAAAATCGTTTGTGTACTCCATCCAATGTTCTTGGGGTTTTCCTGGTAGATAGGAGCAGGTACTTTCCTCAGCACTGTGAAGCCCAGTGCTTCTAATCCTAGAGTCATTCTTTTTCTTTCTTAAGGAATTTTTGCACAACCATTCATTAATCCATAGTGAGGTGAATATGCCATAGTGACTACCAGAAGACCTTCAGAATTGTGTCACTGAAAAGCTCTTTGCTTTTCAATAATCTACTTTGCAAAATCTAGCTCCCTTGGAATGCCTAGACTCTGAGTTCAGTATTCTCAGCACATGAAGGGGATTAGTTTACCCATCCTGTGTTATGGCTTAGAAACTCTGTCAAGGAAATATGGTGGGACAATTTTAGGACCATCATTTAATTTTGTGCTAAACAACAATCACTGCCCTTCCTTTCCTGATGGCCAGCATTTAGCCTATTGTTTCATATATTCTCTCTAGTTTCTGTAATTTCAAGTGGGAGGATAAATCTGGCTTCAGTCATCACTAAGGGCAAAAGTAATTTTGTTCAGGAATATTTGGATCCTTCCAAGCTTTGGCTTGGCCTAAAGCAATGTTAACAACAATTTGTAAATTTCATAACCCTAAATTATATATCAGCAGTTGCTTTTTGAACACACAAACTATGCATGTTTACTAAGAGGAGAGAGAGAGAGTGGCCAGTACACAGGGAATCTATACATTCAAGAGTTGATCAGAGGGAAGTTAGCAAATTCAATTAGTTGCTATGTGATGACACTAGGATGCAAATAGGTCATACAGTGAATTAAAATGCAAGGGAAAGAAAGAATAGTGCTGCTTAGAGCACCTTCTTCTTGATATATGACATATATGGCATCTTTTTTGGGGGAGGGGGTACTGGGAATTGAACTCAGGGGCACTCAACCACTGAGCCACATCCCCAGCCCTATTTTGTATTTTATTTAGAGGGTTTCACTGAGATTCTTGGTGCCTTGCTGTTGCTGAGGCTGGCTTTGAACTCATGATCTTCCTGCCTTCTGAGCCACTGGGATTACAGGCATGCACCACTGCACCTGGTTGATATATGGCATCTTCCTGGAACTCATTTTAAGAGTCTCAAAGAGCCTAGGTGGTCTAAATGTAATATGATGAATTAGAGTATTCTATTACTGTATGTGCCTTGTAAGATATTAAGAACCTGAAATTTCAGTGAATTTTGACCCTTAGTATATATCCTTTAAAAGAATCTGCAGTTCTTTAAAAATGCTGCTTTTAAGCAGAGTGGAGGAAGCATTGTGGTTGAGAAGTACAGGTGTAGATGACAGACACTATTTGGTGAGACCTGTGAGCTAACATTTATTATCTACATGGTGCAAGGCAAGTTGTTTTTATCTCCTTAATCCTCTGTTTCCTCTTTTGTATAATGAAGATCACACATAAATTGTTGTGGGTATTAAATTAGATACAAGTGTATAGAGTGCTTACTGTGTAGGTAGGCTTTATATGATGTTTGTATTAATCAGGATTCTCCAGAGAAACAGAACCAATAAAATATGTACACAATTGGCTCACATGATTATGGAGCCTGGTGAGTCCAAAATCTGCTGATAGGTTGGGCTGATAGGTTAGAGACCCAGGAAGAGCCAGTGTTGCAGATGAAGCTCTAAAACTGAATTCCTTCTTGCTGAGAGGCGTCATCCTTTTGAACTTTCAAGTTTTAGATTGATTGAATGACACCTATTTTATGGAGGGCAATCTGATTTACCCAAAGTCTACCTGTTCAAACGTCAATTTATCCAAAAGCCCCTTCACAGAAAAATTCAGATCCATGTTTGACTAATCATTTGGGCATTCTGGCTCAGTCAAGTTGATGCAGAAAATTAACCATCACAGTGTTTATGTAATTAGTTAATTTAACTCTCATCAATTCTTTTCCCAGATTTACAGTGAGGCTTAAGTAAATGAAGTAACATTTACAAGACTGAAATTTGAACTCAGACTTATCTGACTACAAAGACCAGCTCTTAAGAATTCAATTAAACTGTATCCTAGCATAGTGCCTGTTGCACAGTAGGTAATCAATTAAGTTTAGCTCCCAGTTCATGCTGTTTGGAGTGCTGGTTTCAACTTCTGTTTCCCAGACTAAGCCATGGGCAAATGAACTACTAGGTCCAATTCTTCTGCTCTTGAATTCTCAATGCATACTCAAAGTGTACGGTGTACAGTGCACAATGCACAACAATTGCTCAGTAAATTGATGTTTGAATGAAGTTGGAAATACTGTTTTGAACATTGTACTCATCATATCAGATGGTATTTTTCTTGAATGATGATTTTGTATAAAGTGGCAGAAGCTAGAAAGAAAACAAAGACAGATATGTCCTGGATCCTGCCCTCCAAAGTTTTGGTTTTATATTAGAGGTGAGAAATTCATCCAGTCATTCTTCATTCAATAAGTATGCATTTATTTTCTAGCTGTGCCAGGCTGGGAATACACTAGTGAATAGAACACACTATATCCTACATTACCATCTAGTTGCTGCTGAAACAAACTGACACAAATGTAAAACAATACAGTTTTGTTTTTTGTTTTTGTTTTACTTTACAGTTCTAGAGAAGAAGTTTCAAAGGGCCAAATCAAGATGTTTGCAGAACTGGTTCCTTATGGAGATTCTAGGGGAAACTGTTCTTTGCCTCTTCCACCTTCTAGAGACTACCTGCACTTGTTGATTTGCAGTCCCACATCATATGGCATTTTCTTCTTCTGTTTCCTCTATTGAATAATCTCCTGCCTTCCTCTTGTAATGACCCTTGTGATTATATCAAGTGCATGTGGATAAGCCAGGGTAATCCCCATATCTCCACAGCCTAATTTAACCACATGTGAGGTGCTGAGGGTCGAGGCATGGACATCTTGGGAGGAAACTGTATTCAACCTCCTATGGACTCCCTACAAACAGTGGAAACTGATACTAAGACAATTTGTGAGCAATATGAGATTATGTGCATCTGTATTATGTTCAGTAAAATAAAATAAATCATGACAGAGGGATAGAGAAGGAATGAGAGGCAGGAATTTCTCTTGGAGAGCTTGGTCAGGGAAGGCCTGTTTGAGGATGTGACATTGGACAAATGAAGTAATAGAGGGTGCAGGGTAGATGTATCATTTGAGAGAGTCATGGAATCTTGATGACAGGCACAGAGACTTAGAGGAGGACAATGGGATGTACATATCCAGCAGAAGATGTCAAAAGGTGGTTCATAGAAGAGGTGGCTTTGAGAAACACTAGCAGCATGAATAGTTCTCAGACATGTGGGTGGTCTTGTACTGAAAAATACAAACAATGTTTATCCTTATGATTATATTTGATTGGCAAATAATATTTGCATGCATTTATAGGGTAAAAAGTGATGTTTCAATATATGTTTCCAATGTGATGTGATTAAGCAAATTAATTAACATATCCTTTACCTCACATGTCTGCCATTTTTTATGGAGAGACATTTGAAACTTACTGTGTTATTTTGAAATATATAATACATTATTATTGATTGGAGTCACCCTCCTGTGCAATAGATTTCAAAACTGGTCCTCCTGTCTATCAGACTTTGACCAAAAACTCTCATCCCCAGACTCTTATAAACATCATTCTACTCTCTATTTCTATGAACTCAAATTTATTAGAGTCCACGCATGAGTGGCAACATGCAGTATATGTCTTTCTGTGTCCAACTTATTTTACTAAACATAATGTACTTCAGGTTTGTCTGGGTTGTGCAAATGATGGGGCTATTCCCTTTTTAAGGATAATTAGCATTCCATTGCATCTTCTTTACACATTCATCTGTTGATGTATACTTTAGTTTCTCTTTGTCACCAATAAGTCCCAGGACCCTAATCCCTTCTACCCTGTTTTCTCTTCCTGTGTGTGCCCAGTTTTTAGGTTTGGCTATAATCTCAGTCATCTTTGCTCATATATGACTGCCCAACTTTGTTCTTGGGAATTTGAGCACTGAAGGGTCCTCTAAATATTATCCCCTGACTGAGGTCTTATCATAGAGCAACAGCTTACCACCTGGAGCTGAGGACATCCCCCCGGCTAGATTCTCTGCTATGGAACTCCATGCTGGTGGTGTCATTCTTGGTTCCCATCAGTTGTCTACTTATTACTCAGACAACTATGTACAAGCTCCACTTTCGTACCGAGTACCCCAGAGACTGACCAGAATATGTTCAGGGCCAAAAGAAGCACCACCTATACCAGAAAAGGAGAAAGAGCTCAGTTTTAATTGATGTATAAAAAATTTTGCAATTAAAATATCTAGAAAAAAAGTAGAATTAATTAAGCTAATAGACAAATTAATGTCATTTTGAAAAAAAATAAATGTTCCTTGATGTGCTTATGGAGAAGGGTGGGCCGTCACCTTTTATCCTCTGTGGGACTTAAGGTGGCCCTAGCCCTACCCATCTGGGCTCAGTTTGGAGCTGGCTGCCTTCCCCTAGTGTCCCCCCTGCCTGGGTGGCCTGGCCATATGTCAGGAGCTAGCTTCATTCTCCTGCCCTCCCCTACACATAGTCCTACTAAAAATTGCTTCCTGCCCGAGTCTCCAGTTTTTTTTTTTTTTTTTAATGTACTTGCTGTTTTTCCTACTTCTCCCAGACTGTGATTAACATCTAGAAAGGCAAAGATCCCTACCAATAAAGCTTTGAACCATCACCTGGAAATATCCCCAGCTGTTTCTGTGGTAGAACTTAAGAGCATTTAGCTAATTACAGTCCTCAGGAAGAGAATGCTTCCTAATGGAAGCAGCAAGATCTTTTCTGCCTTACAGTGGGAGCTAGTCGCCAACAGATAAACAGGAGTTATGTCACCCCCTCCCCATTTGTGGCCTCATGGCGGGCGGGGGGAGGGCATCATAAAGTGCCTCCTCCACAGGCCCAATGCTATGATGTGTCATTTGACAAAGATGCTTTTTCAGAGCCGTGAGAGTAAAAGCACCAGAAAATTAGAAGGAAGCGGAGTATAAATTGAATCTGAGTGAGTCCCAGCTTGGCTTCACCTCTGCACCTTGGCTGAAATGGGCTGACTCCTCTGTAACCTCCAGCTGCTTCAGTGACTTCCAGGAACCTGACGCTGGGCAATCAGATGGGCTGGGCTGGCTTGGTGAAGGCAGGTAGGGAGGGACAGAGGCCTTGTTCCAGTGTGTGAGTGCACTGGCCCTGAGAGCCAGTGTGCATGTGTGTAAGTGTATCTGCATGCGTGTATCTGTGTGTATGGTAGTGGGGCATGTGTCAGTCATTGGCCAGGACCTTCAGGGGTTCAGCGTCCTGGAGCCTGTGTTCTAAAATGTGGCTGCCCACTCCTTTTACGAGGCCTTGCTGATAGCAGGTTTGCCCTCGTTAATTACATAAGAGCAATAAGCAGGCAGTTAAGCTCTTCCAAGGAAGCATGGGAGATTCCTTGGCTCTAACAAAGCTGTGGTAGTTGGGGGAGTAATGGCAGGGAGCTGGTGCTTTGTGTTTGGGTCAAGACTCATTTTCAGGTTCAAAGAGATAAGGATAGGCCTAGGATCATACAGTTTTGTCTTCTCACAGAGTTCACCCACAGGCCTGCTAAATGGTAAGCTCAGCATCTAGGGGCATGACTTCTTTGACTCTTTGATGCAAGGTTTTTGCTGGGTAGTTACTGCTCCCTGAGCCCTTTGCTGAAGGGTTATGTTCACTATCTCACTCTTCTTCCAGGAGATTCCAGTGCTGGACTGTGGTTTGTAAACTTTGTCCTAAAAATGAGCACTCACACTGCATCAATTATTTAAACCCAGACTTAGAATGTCCTAGATGGGATGAGTTTTGGCATCTCAACAGCCAAACCTGCCTCTTATGTGGATCATTCCAACAGACTCATGGGGTGGGGAATTTCCTTGGATTCTTATTTACCCACCTTCAGGTCACCCTGCTGTCAGGCAACCTTCTCAAATGCCAGCTTCACTATCTGATGCCGCTGTTCAGGATCTCTTCCTTGTTTCTTCACTCCTTCTATGCAAAACCTAGACCCCTGTTAGGCAATTCACACTCATATCCAGCTTGGAGTCCAGCAGGATGTGTGCTTTCTGTGCAGAGATTCTCCCAGGTGCTGGGCTCTCTCCCTACCTTTTGTCTTTCCTCCTCTGTTTTGCTCTTTTCAGAGGTTCCCTGCCCTCTTCCCTTAAACAAGTCCTACCTAAGAGTGCTTGTGGGTCCTGCCCGCTTCAGGAAGATCTCCCAGAGTGATCCCTGGCTGCACTGAGCACCTGTTCTCTGAGATCCTCTTAGTCCTATTAAATTTATTTGGACAGTTTCACTCAGTTTTGTGTGTGCTCTGTATCAGTTTTTTTGCACAGTTTCATTGGAAGTTCCTAAAGGAATGGGGTCAAGCCTTCAGTTTCTCAATGGGACTGTTTTAAACATAGAAGGGACACCAAATACCACCACAGAAAACCAAAGGGTGCAGTTTTGCCACTTTGTACTTAGGGGGAGTTTGGAAAAATAAGTCCTCATATCTAAAAGATTTCTTACCACAAGTAGAAGAACCCTACACACATGGGAACTGTAAGTGCATGGCCCACAAACGACAGAGGCAGGAGACAGGGAGCAAACCTCAGATCAGCAAGCTTTCCTTTATTCTGCAGTGAAGCTGATTGATCAGGCACAGGAGGGCTCATTTTCTGGGTATGGGAGATGGACCTGGGTTATAGAAGGAGTTTGGGTTTTACAGTTTACAATGAGGGTGGATTAATCATTGGAGACTCCACATGTGAAGTTTGGACAGTCAGGGACCTAGGTGTGCAGGTTAAAATTTTAACTCAGGAAGGCAGTTGTAAAAAGTTTGAAACTCCTTGTCACTGGGAAAAGCTCAACTGGGTATTCACTGCTTATCTTCCTTCCTCTGGGACCCATTGTTAACTAGAGCATCACTATTTGCTTTTCTCCTTCCAGGACCCATCTGCAATGGAAAATGGTAAAATTCCAGGGCCCAGCATTTTAGTATTTGACTTCTTTCTTTTAAACCTTTATTTTTATTTATTTATTTTTGTGTGGTGCTGAGGATCAAACCCAGTGCCTCACATGTGCTAGGCAAGCGCTCTACTGCTGAGCCACAACCCCAGCCCCAAGTATTTGCCTCCTTTCTTCAGGACCCATTGTGGTTGGGAAGGGGTAAATGTTTTCTTTTGGTGGAGATGGTGGGGAATGAACTCGGGAAGAGATGAAAGTTTGGTTTCATCTCTAGGCCCATTGTTAAGGTTTGGCGAATTTCCCCTCCCTCTTCCTGAGCCACACTATCCTTCTATTTTTCTTGGGGAGCTGTCTTGTGGGAATATTACTTTCCATACCCTCAGGAATCACCTTTTCCTGTTCAAGTTCTTCCCTACAAGGCACGATGCCCATATCCTGGCCCACAGCTCTCCTTGACCTTGCTTTTCCCTTCCCCAATTGCAGCAATCTTTAGAACTATGATGAATTCATCTCTCCCATTCTGGCACATAGTAGGATTATAATTCCCTGCCCATTCAGAGGAATTATATGATTACTATTTTGATGTCAAAGAATATCTTCAGCCAAACCAAGGTTTAGGCTTTGAATTTGCAGGTAGAGAATCATTGCTTCCTAAACATATCCAACAAAATCAAGGTGCTTCAGAGACATGTTGAATGGCAGAAGTGACAACATTTTTAAAAATATGTGTAGAGATTTTTCACTGATATAATCTCTCATGGGCCTTTGTGCTTTTTTATGTTACTTCACTAATCTTTTCTAAGTTATTATAACCTCCAAATATCCCTTGTCAAATCAGGATCAAGGAAGGTGAATCTTTTCTGAAACAGAGCAGAGAGAACTGATTTTATTTTATCTAATATGTGTTTTTTTCTTTTATTTCTTTCTTTTTTTTTTTTTTTTTTTGAGAAATAGGAGTACAGACGTTATCAGGATTTCTGAAATGGATGTTTGAAGGATCCATAGAAAGTCAACATCCTCATGGAATTAGCTCATATTTTCTATATTTTTTTCCTTCTCAGCTTCTTAAAACACCTGCCCATCTTTGTAGTCAGGATCTCTGAGAGATAGTCCAAGAAGAAAATCTAGGAAGAATATGGCTTTGCATCTGAGCTAAGAAGAACAATACTGTGTAATTTTGTTCTTTAGTTGTGGTTAGCCTAGACTTTTCTTTAATTAACAGCCTGGGCTAATGCCATGTTGTTATCTAACAATGTGCCTGGGAAACAAGAGCACTTGTTTTTTCTCACTGTATGATGAGGCCCAGATGTGCTCAAATCAAGACTAAGTGTGAAATCCAATTCCCAAGATGGGATACATGGTTTAGTTAAAAATCTAGTGAACAAGGCAGGAGAAAAGGAAAGAATTGTAACTGTTCCCCAGTTCCCAGTTGTTTTGCTTGGGCGGCCATTGGGGGAGGGACCAGATGGATGCAAAGGACTTACAGTTATTTCAATCCATAGAAGATCCAGCATGGAGAATCCTGTCCGCAGGATGGTTGGTACATTGGTTCCTAGAAAAAAAATGCTGGGCAAGTGTGATTTTTGAAATATTTTTTCCAATGGAAACCAAATGCCATAAAATGTGAAATTTCCAGTGAACTTGTTGGTTCATTTTGCAGAAGCAGTTGGATGATGGGAATTATCCATACCCCTTCTCAATTTGGATGGTGGGTACACATGTTAAAGTTATAATTTTATTTTTTAATGAAACAATCCCTGGAGACCTGGAGAATAAAAAATGGCCAACTTATATTATTCTATCATGTGCATGTATGAATATGTAACAATGAATCCCACTGTTCTGTATAATTATAACGTACCAATAAGAAATTTAAAAAAAAGAATCCCTGGAGACAGTGATGCAATGTCCAATTTATAGATGTGAGGGTTTATGCAGTGAGGACCTAAGAGAGTTGCAGCAATGTTGACACATTGACAGACACCCTTTTCTCTCCAACTCAGCATGAGCGAACACACTAAATACAGAGATTATTCAGTTTTACAGGAAAATCATAATGTTGTATGAATACTGAGGGGTGTAACAAGCTTTGGCAGACTGGAAAATTCTTCAAAGTGGATTGCCTACTAATGAAACTATTAGGGGGAAAACCAAGGAGGCGAGACAAAATGAATGATTTTCTATGTTTCAGGATGACAAAGGAGGCTGAAGGACTTCATGCTTACACATTTATCCAGGTTGGAGGAGGGAAAAGAACTGGGATTGGGACCAGAAGACAGTGAGGTAATTCTCTGTATGGTCACCTTCAGCTGTGTTACATGAGACAGATAACTCAATTTCTCTGAGGCCAAGTTTCTGGATCAGTGAAGTGATTGCAGAAGGTTGTTGGGACAAACAAATAATATAATTGTTTGTTTGAAATGTTGTACACTTTGTAAAGAATACCAGACATGTTCATATAATTGACATGCTGTTCTTACCTTCCTCCTTAAGATCCGTGTGAAATCAATACCTAAATTGGGTAATTTGAATTTTTTTCCAGAAGGAATGTGTGTGGTCCTTGTACAATCCAGATTATGTTACTGGATTGTTATACTTTATGTTACAGATGTTGAAGACTCAAGAGCATACTTAACCAATACCGAAGATCAAGTAATCTCTTGGGAAAATTACAAAAGGTACTGGGAACCCAGCAGAGACGTTTTGCCCTGTCCTCTGAATGCAATGTGGTTTTCCATATCTGAAAGAAAAAGTGAAGAAGATGTCAATAAAGGAGAGAGAGAGAGAGAGAGAGAGAGAGAGAGAGAGAGAGAGAGAGAGATAGATGGTGGAATGAGATGGACATCACTACCCTAAATACATGTATACAGACATGAATGGTGTGACTCTGTGTACAGAGATATGAGAAATTGTGCTGTATAGGTGTAATATGAATTGTGATGCATTCTGCTGTCATATATAACAAATTAAAATTTAAAAAAATAAATTAAAAAAAGAAAGGAGAGATGGGGGGAGGGAAGGGAACAGAAGAGGGGAAGAGAGGCTACAGAGACCCAGAGGACAGAGATGCTTCCCTTGGAAAGTCATATCACACAGGGTAGCGCTCCAGTCTGGAATGGGTCACTTCATGCATATGATTAAAGTCTACAAAAGCTTAATGCAAATATGGATTTGTCACCCATGTCCATAAAGCTCCATTTATTTAATATTAGAATAAACAGGCAACTTTAGAGCTTGAGAAACTTTGAACAGATACTTAAAATATATGCATACACAAAGAGTAGAGCTTTCAGGATCAGGGCTTCAAATTCCTCTCCATTCATTGATCTCCCTTGTGTTTATTTCTTCTCATTCAATTCACCCTTTATACTGTGACCCCTGATCATGCAACCCCAGATTCAAAGTTTTCCTTTGTGTAGTCTTACCCAAATTATGTAGGTAGCTTTCTCAAACTATTTTATAAAGGGTGGTAATAGAAGAAGCTGAGGACTATAGTAGAAATAAGACTGTGTCAGCACTTCACTCTAACCACCAACAGAGCCAATAAGTTGTTTTACAATCTAACTACCCACAGTCAATCCTTGGAGCCAAAGAACAGTAAAGAGAAATATTGTGTTTCTTCTAGAATTCAATATTTTCCCACTTTTTCTTCCTTGATATCTCAGTGATTATCAGAGCCCATTCTGCAGTCATCCTAAGATTATAACTAATTGCTGTAGAGAAAAAGACAGGGCATTAGATAAATCCAGCAGTTTAGGTTACCCTTGCTCCTGCTCCTGTCATCTTCTACTTGGGAGGGAGAATGGGTGGCTTACATTCCTGAGATCATGACAAACCTGTTATGTTGTTGCCCTTCTGTGTGGATCTCCTCAGGCATTGGGTGACTACAAACCACAAGATAAACTAGGCCAAGAGTTGTCCATAATTTTCTCTTTTCAATTTAAGATTCTGCCTCCTCATATAAATAAGCTCACCAGAAACTTAAATAGGAGCAGCAGATGACAGCATCTTCTGCATAATAAATTGTCAGCCAGGTCACATGCTTGAAATTTGCTGTGTCACTTTATGGAAGCCCCCTTCCATGTGAAGCCCCCACCCATGTACAACCATTTTTCCCCAAGAAATTAAAGCTGAACTGAATACATCACCTCTCCACAGACCCCCCTCCCCGCCCCAAATTATTACACTATGTAAAAGTACCTTCTATCTTCATGTCTTCCCCTGCGTTACTCTTGTTCCAAATGCTGAATGCTTGGGTTTTCCTGAGAGATGCCGGAGCTCTGTCATTTGTTCCTTTCCCCAACTTTTGGCTTTCCCCAGTTCTCATGCTCTAGAAGCTCTGAGAAACTTGTACTCCAATAAGGCCCAAAACTCCTGAGTCACAATCATGCCAACCCTTGCTCCCTGTGGGCCCTCTTCTCATTCTCCTCTGGGAAGTTTCCTTCCTGTAAGTGGCAGAGCCGCCACGATCAAGGCTGCTGCCCAATTTGAACTTTTTTGCCTGAACTGTATATGGGACTAACGCTGCCATTTCCTGGGATGAAAATTTTTTATTCTGTTTTTTTTTTTTTAAATTTTCTCACCAGTTTCTTTTTTTAAATTATATTTTATTCTAATTTGTTATATATGACAGCAGAATGTATTACAATTCATATTGTACATTCGGAGCACAATTTTTCATATCTCTGGTTTTACACAAATTAGAGTCACACCATACACGTGTTTCCATACACGTACTTAGGGTAATGATGTCCATCTCATTCCACCACCTTTCCTACCCCAGAACCCCTCCATGTAGCTCCCTCCCCTTTGCTCTATCTAGAGTTTCTCTAATCCTCCCATGCCCCCCCATAACCTGAAATCCCATTATCAATCAGCATCATTATATCAGAGAAAACATTTGGCATTTGGTTTGGGGAGATTGGCTAATTTTACTTAGCATTATATTCTTCAACTCCATCCATTTATCGGAAAATGCCATGATTTTATTCTCTTTTAATACTAAATAGTATTCTATTGTGTGTGTGTGTGTGTATGTGTGTGTATGTATGTGTATATATATATATATATATATATATATATATATATATATATCACATTTTCTTTATCCATTCATCTACTGAAGGGCATCTAGGTTGGTTACAGAGTTCAGCTGTTTTGAATTGTGCTGCTATAAACATTAATGTGGTTGTGTCCCCATAGTATGCTGTTTATAAGTCCTTTGGGTATAGACTGACAAGTAGGATAGCTGGGTGGAATGGTGGTTCCATTCTCAGTTTTTCAAGGCATCTCCATACTGCTTTCCATATTGGCTGCACCAATTTGCAGTCCCACCAGCAATGTATGAGTGTGCCTTTCCCCCAACATCCTCACCAACACTTATTGTTGTTGCATTCCTAATAGCTGCCATTCTGACTGGAGTGAGATGAAATCTTAGAGTAGTTTTAATTTGCATTTCTCTAATTGCTAGTGATGTTGCACATTTTTCATATATCTGTTAATTGATTGCATATCTTCGTCTGAGAAGTGTCTGTTCAGTTCTTTGGCCTATTCATATTTGTTTTGGGGTATTAAGATTTTTGAGTTCTTTATATATTCTAATGATTAGTTCTCTATCTGATGTGTGTGTGGTAAAATTTTCTACCAAAATGTAGCCTCTATATTCACCTCACCGATTGTTTCTTTTCCTGAGAAGAAGTTTTTTACTTTAAATTCACCCCATTTATTGATTCTTGCTTTTAATAGGGATGCCATCTTTTACCACTTCTATTTAACATAGTTTTTGAAACTCTGGCCAGAGCAATTAGACAAAAGAAATTAAAGGTATACAGATAGGAAAAGAAGAACTAAATTAGCACTATTTGCCAATGATATGACTCTATACCTAGAAGACCCAAAGAGTTCCACCAGAAAACTTCCAGAACTAGTCAATGAATTAAGCAAAGTAGCAGGATATAAAATCAATACCTAGAAATCAAAGGCATTTCTGTACATTAGTGACAAATCCTCTAAAAGGGAAGCAAGGAAAACTACTTCATTTACAATAGCCTCAAAAAAAAAATACTTGGGAATCAACTTAATGAAAGAAGTGAAAGACCTCTACAATGAAAAAACTATATAACCTTAAAGGAAGAGATCAAAGAAGACCTTAAAAGATGGAAAGATCTACCTTGTTCTTGGATAGGCAGAATTAATATTATCAAAATGACCACACTACTAAAAGCACTATACAAACTTAATGCAATTCCAATCAAAATCCCAACGACATTCCTCATAGAAATAGAAAAAGAAGCCACGAAATTCATCTGGAAAAATAAGAGACCCAGAATAGCTAAAGCATTACAACAAGAAGAGTGAAGTTAAGTGGCATCACTATGCTAGACCTTAAACTACACTACAGAGAAACAGTAACAAAAGCAGCATGTTATTGGCACCAAAACAGACTGGTAGACCAATGGTAAAGAATAGAGGACACAAAGATGAACCCACATACTACAGTTATCTTATATTAGACAAAGTTGCTAAAAACATACACTGGATAAAAGACAGCCTCTTCAACAAATGGTGCTGGGAAAACTGGAAATACATATGCAACACAATGAAATTAAACACCTATATCTCATCATACACAAAACTCAACTCAAAGTGGATCAAGGTCCTAGGAATTAAACCAGAGATACTATACCTATTAGAAGAAAAAGTAGGTCCAAACTCCATCATGTCCGATTAGGCCCCAACTTCCTTAATAAGATTCCTATAGCGCAAGAATTAAAATCAAGCCTCAATAAATGGGATGGATTCAAACTTTCTTTTTTTAACTTTAAATGAAAAAGTTTTATTTAGTTCCCACTTTTGGATCATTCAACAGCAGGTCTGGACACTAAACCAGGACCCCTTTTGGCTGAAACACCTTATTGTGGATGGCAGCATCAGGACCATGTGTCTCTGAGGTTTTCAATATAAAACAAAACCAGTTTCTTGAAACTATTTATTTTCCTGAATTATTGCTATCTGAGTTCTAAAAGTCCAAGTGATGGTTTCCTGTTCACATACTAAATCTTTAACACTGATACTTTTTTTCTGAGACTTTTAAAGCTACTCTAAACAAATTCACTCATTTCTGTTTATTGCTAACTTCTTCCTTCACACACTGCTTGGACCTGGGTTTCAAGTCTCTGGAATTCACAACCATCATTCTGTGTTTGCCTTCTCTTCACTGAATCAACTTGAAAATACATGGTGTAGGGGTCCTAAAAAGACTATAGCAAGCTATAGAAATTTCTAGGTTGGTCCTGCCTCAATTCTTTTTCTGGATCTGGATGCACATGTTTTCACAAAAAGTTAAGGGAAAAAAATATAGAATAGCAAATTCATCATTTTTTTCCCTGCTAATTCTAACATCTGAAAATCCAAATCCAGTAACTCCTATGCAATTGGAATCTGTATTTTGGGACAAAAAGGTGGAAAATAATTTCATATCATCTGTTCCTTAATTTCTTTTAAGATACTGGGAAAACTTATAAAGACTGTGGAGATATTGGGTATATGGAAAAGAAGTTATAGGAGAGTCTTAGAATTACATATAGATCTTTAAGTAGACAGTCATGTCTAGGGAAGGCCAGTGGGGTACATTTGAGTCATTATAATTACTTCATCCTGGATTTCCTTCGCTAACAGTCACATGTCCATGAAGAATATGACTTCCCAAAACAGCACCTGTTCCAGTGCTCCTTCCTAACTGAACATAGATGCCTCAGGCACACACCTTAACATAGAGACTCGTGTACCTAGTTGCTGCATTGAGCAGAGTACTGTCATTGTAGGTGATACTAAGTGGGCCAACATTTCCAGAAGTGTGACCACCTGGGCACAGCCATACCTGAAACACTAGAATATAGGTTGCTGGAAGGATTTTGCCTAATGCTCCTGGGACTTTGGAAATGACAAGATAATAAAAGTCAAGAATGCAATAACATTGGCGATATATCCTGGTGTGAGCTAATGTTGTCTTTATTGCAGCTGCTTTTCCACTATGAACATTTCAGGGAAGGAGGGACATAGAGGAATAAATCCCTCAAAGTAATTTTTCCTGTTAAGGAATACACCCTATTGCCAAGCTGGAGATGTTAGTCTTCTTCAAATATGACAGGTCTGAGACAAAGCTAAATAAGAACATTAGCCACTTGAATGCTAATTAGTAAACTCCCTTATTAAGACTATTGTCTCAGAATTAACCAAGAGTCAAATAAATTAAAATAATGAAGTAATTGGCTTTCTAGGGTTCTAATCCCAATGTCTTTATAGTTTAGTAAAAAATTGGTTCAAAAACCCAATTACCTCCATGAAATGGGTTCTGTAATGCCTATCATCTTTGAATATCTATATGCCTGGAAGAGGAGAAACCAGCAAAGGTAGGTGTAACTTCCTGGCCCAGACTTTTTCCTAAGAAAACAAGGAGAGTAGTATTAAAAAAAAAAAGATAGGGTGTTATATGAAAGAGAAAACATGTTGAGTCCTTATGAGGGGTTGTGTGGAATGTAGGTCATGAGTGCTAAGAGAATTCAGCAAAATGAAGCTTGATAGTGATTTTGGCAAGATTACTTTTATTTAAATGATAAAGGCAAGAGCCAAGATTATATGGAATGAAGTGTCAATGAGAGGTGAGTAACATAATACACCTAGAAAACCAGATCATATAGATTGGTGTAAAGGGAATCAGAGAGATGGAGCAGTAGGTGAAAAATGAAGAATTATTTTTTTAATTTAAAATGGAAAATAATAAGCAGATTTGTATACTCACTAAAATAATGCAGGTAAGATGTAAAGATTGGCAATGTCAGCGAGAATAGGTAACTGAGGAAGAATATTCCTGAAAGCAGCTAGAAGTAAAACAACCCAGAGGACAGGTGGAGGAAGTGGTATTTAACAGAAATAAGGATATTCCATCATTTGCAATAGGATTGAAGAAGAAGAAGAAGGATTCAGGTAGTCTTATAAATTTGGTCCTGGAAACTTGGGGGAGTTCAAAACCGTGGCTTGTTTTTTTTTTGTTTTTTTTTTAAATAATGTATGAGAAGGGTTGTTAGGTAAGAGCAAGGATGTGAGAGACAGGAGGTGACTAGAAGAGAGAGAATGTGTGAAAGAGTTACTTTGTACAACAGGAAAGCAAAGGTCATAGAAAAACCTGCTAGAGTTGCTAGAGGAGCACTGAGAGCCAATCTAAGGTTTGTGTCCATTAACATAAGGGAGATTCAGTCAGGCTGGATAGAAGATGTCCTTCTGCCAGGATCAGGTACTGAAGCTCACAGACTAGGAAGGTGACCTGGATGGGAAGAAGAAAGGAGAACACTCTGAGAAGCTATGAATAATAAGGTGAGATTCCTGCTTAGGAAAAGGAGAGGGACTGGGGGTTCTAGGACATGGGGACTTCAGATAAATGGCAAGTCACTAGGAAAATGCTTGTGGCATTCCCCTAGGGAACTGCTCCCAGAGATCTGTGGACCCCAGCATAGCACACAAGCAGTGTCTGTGGAAACAGATACTACTGACCACAGGAACTTCAAGGTGAGCATCTCAACACTAAGCTATGTGCACAAGGTATTAATGGTCAGACGAGTTTCTTGTACTCCTTGGTGCCATGTAATGACCCTAGTATCTAAAGCAGCATTTAGTAAAGTTCAGTTCTCCATGTTCAGAATTATATATGGATTAACCAAAATGGAATTTCTTATTTGCCTGAGAGAATGGGTAGAGGAAAAATTAATTTAATTTTGTCCAAATAAGGAAATCTAATATATCAATTCTGTCCATCTCTCTTTCTGAATTTTGAATTGTCTCTTGTACTGTATGGTGAAAAAGTTAAGTGTAACAAGAAGTTACAGCAAAGAATCTTGTTTCCAATAGGTGATCTAAAAAAGGTGTCTCTGAGAGAGTGACCTTTAAGCTGAGAATTGAGAAATGCATAGGAGTTAACTAACTGAAGAAGGAAAGGGAAGAATAAAAATCTCTGATGAAATAACTTGATGTCTTCTATGATCTTAAAGAAGGTTATATTGGATGGTTTCTAATGAACAAGTGGAAGAATGTTCTGACATGAAGGAGGTGCACGTAGGGGTTGGATTATGCAGAATTCTTCAGTGAGAAGCATAATAAATAATCTCCGGCAGACTCATGAGAAATATTTGAACAGATACTAGAAACAGGTATTCATAGCACAATAGTTCAGTGGAAAGATGTTAGTAGTTGTAGAAATGATATAGTGATATAAAGAGGTTGAGTCGGGATCTATCCTGACAATGGAATTGACAGTATTGAATTGAGGATGAAGTTTTCAAGTACAATGCCTTGTTTTCTATGAGGTAATAGATCTATGAACTTAGATAAAAAAAAATTTAAGAGAAGCAGATTGGTGTGTGTATGTGTGTGTGTGTATGTGCGTGTGCACACGTGTATATGTGTGGGTTTGTGTAGGGAGGTGGTGAATAGTAGAATTCAGTTCTGGGCCTTTCAACCTAGACATGCTGCTTTAGATACATAAATAGATGACAATACCTTGGGGGTAGGGCATATGGGAAAAGAGGAAGACCCAAGATCAAACCCATGGAACTTTAATATTTGAAGACTTGCAGACTGGTGATAAAGAAGAGCCAGAACTGAAGACTAAAAAGGAGAAACCAGACAGAGAATCAGAGGGAAAACAAAGGGATAGTTGTAAGACAAGCAAAAGAGAAAGAGTGGCTCAGGAAGAAGTAACTACTTTGTTCTTACAGCATGAAAACATCTGTGGATAAAATATAAATGAATTAATATTTCCTCCTGCCAATTTCTTCACAAAATGTGTGATGGGCTGTAGCTCCCAATACCTGGTACAGGATACTATTGGATGTTCTATCAGGGAAAGAACAGTAATTTATTAGTTTGATTTAGCTGTGATAAGATCACTATTGCCCTTATGAAGATTATTACACCAGCGAGTGTCCACTGAAGAGAGAATGGGAGGTTAGGAATTAGAAGCAGTTTACAATCAGCTCTCAGGAAATTTAACTTTGAGAGGAAGATAATTAGGGCAGTAGCAAGGAAGAGATTTGGGCTAGGAAAAAATTTTGTTTTGTCCGTATTTTGTAGAAACAGAATAAACCAGAAGGTTGGGGTACTAGATTGAGCAGAATGATCCAGAAAGTTGGGATAGAATGTCTCCTGAGAAAATGAAAGGGGAAGAGGGTCCAAGTAATATGGGGAATTTGTTTTTGAATACGTCTTCCTTTGAAATGGTAGAAAAGAACAGAGTGACTATAAGTGTAGTAGTTTTTTTGCCTGATGATAAATTGGGAATATTTGTTTCTGAGAGTTTGTATTTTTCATTTTGAAGAAACAAAAAAATTCACCAGCAGTGGGGAGTAGGTGGGAGATGGAGAAAAGCAACAGAAATCAGAGATTTAAGAAATTATCCTATATATTCCATAATTATCTTAATTATGTTTCTATCCTTAGTCATTTAGAATGTTCCTTGTTTCATGCTATTTAAAAAGATGATACATTGAACATTTCTTTGACAGAAAATGGTTCCAGTTCAGGCGATATCATTTGGATATATTCTCAGAGTTAGAGAAAAATGTTCTCTAATTTTTGTTCTTTCTATTCCTTAATGATTTTCAATTTTTAATAAATAATACACTCACTTTAAAAAACTAAATTAGTAGGGAAAAACTTATAATGATGCAATTTACTATATACTTAATCCATTTTAAATTATTGAATTAGGGTTAAAAAAAAAGGAACCCTTATATTTCCTAAAGTTGAGATATGAAAATCATCAGAGGATTATAAAGTATGTGTGGCTGTGGGTAGAATGCAGTTTAGGACACATAATTCAGAGACTCAATGTTAGTCTGAAAGAATTTGTAGAAGCAGCAATGTAATCTAATTAATCTTCCTTACATGGATTTTGGATTGATGAAGTTTGGATGAATTCCTCGCATCTTTGGGGACTGCCTTCCCTAATATCATTAAGAGAGCTGTCAGTAAGAAAATTAGAAGGCAGGATTCAGTGACTAATTCTACAAATAATTAGTATTTTCATTTCCACAGGAAATTAATAAATCTAAAAAATGTTTACATTTTTTGCAGACTAAAGCATTCAATCAGGCTTGATGATTTAAACCAATCTATGTGTTCATTAATTAATGAGAAAAACAGATTTTGTGGGTTTTTTTTTTCCTGCCTACTTGAATCCATTAAGACCTTTAGTCATTCATTAAGTTTACATAGACAGAGCCTTTTCTAAGTGATGTGCCCTGCACTTGGTCATGATAGAAACAGATGGGCAAAATTGATCTTCCCTTCAAGATGCGCACATCTGTGGATAATAGAGGTGTGCAAACAGAAATCTTCATAGCAGCAGGGTAAGCGCAGTGGTAGAAATCAGTAGAAGATATCATAGGATACTCAAGGAAGGGGTCCAGGAGAATATGGGCCAGAAATATGCTTGCTGGAGGCAGAAGATGTGTGGGGAGCTTTACCGAGTAGGGGAGTTTACCAGTCGAGAGGTGTCACTGATGCCAGAATGCAGACCAACTTGGGTTTTGTTCTGAGAATGCCTCTCTTTTTACTTGCCTTGAGCACTTTTATCTAGATTTATCTAATGTCTTTCTCACTTCACAGAAAAAATAAAATCTCAGAAAATTCCTGTTAAGGAATTGATGAGTAAGTGATTTGGCCACCTGATGTTGATGGGCCTTGTATCTTCATCTTCATCAAACAGCACTTTTGGGCTTTAGGTCAATATTTCCAACTGTCTCAGAATCATTAAAGCTAAAACAAAACCAACAATCAAACAAAAAAAACAAACCTCTCTCAACTAAGTCTCACTCAGTTACTTGTTTTCTGCCTCTTCAAACTTGGGCACTAATGTGTGAGGATATTTGTTGTTGTTGTTTTTTTTAATTTGTGATTTTAAAAAAAAACAATTATTTTTTAACTACATGACAGCAGTGGAAAGCATTACAATTCTTATTACACATATAGGGCACAATTTTTTATATCTTTGTATATAAAGTATGTTCACACCAATTTATGCCTTTATACATGTACTTTGTGGGTTTTTTTTGCATTACAATTCTTAATACACATATATACCACAATTTTTGTATCTCTGTTTGTATATAAAGTATGTTGACATCCAATTCAACTCTTCATAGATGTGCTTTGTATAATGATGTCCATCAAATTCCACCATCCTTGCTAATCCCCTGCCCACTCCCTTTCCCTCCCACACCTCTTCCCTATCTAGAATTCATCTATTCCTACCATGCTCTCTCTCCCTCCCCACTATGAGTTAACTTCCTTATATCAGAGAAAATATTCAACATTTATTTTTTGGGGATTGGTTGACTTCACTTAGCCATCCATTTACCTGCAAATGCATTCATTTTGTTCTTTTTTAATGCTGAGTAAAATCCCATTGTGTATATATGCCACATTTTTTATCCATTCATCCACTGAAGGACATCTAGTTTGGCTCCACAGTTTAGCTATTGTGAATTGTGCTGCTATAAACATTGATGTGGCTGTGTCCCTGTAGTATGCTGTTTTTAAGTCCTTTGGGTACAGTCCGAGGAGAGGAATAGCTGGGTCAAATGGTGGTTTCATTCCCAGATTTCCAAGGAATCTCCATACTGCTTTCCATATTGGCAGCACCAATTTGCAGTCCCACCAGCATTGTATGAGTGTACCTTTCTCCCCACATTCTAACCAATACTTGTTGTTTGTCTTCATAATAGCTGCCATTCTGACTGGAGTGAGATGATATCTTAGAGTGGGTTTGATTTGCACTTCTCTGATTGCTAGAGATGATGAGCATTTTTTCATATATTTGTTGATTGATTGTATATCCTCTTCTGAGCAGTGTCTGTTCAGGTCCTTAGCCCATTTGTTGATTGGGTTATTTATTTATTTATTATTTTGGTGATTAGCTTTTTGAATTCTTTACATACCCTAGAGATTAGTGCATTATCTGATGTGTGAGGGGTAAAAATTTGCTCCCAGGATTTAGGCTCTCTGTTCACCTTGCAGATTGTTTCTTTTGATGAAAAGAAACTTTTTAGTTTGATTCCATCTGATTTATTGATTCTTGGTTTTAATTCTTGTGCTATAGGAGTCTTATTAAGGAAGTTGGGGCCTAATCCCAGATGATGAAGAGTAGGGTCTACTTTTTCTTCTATTAGACTCAGAGTCTCTGGTTTAATTCCTAGGTCCTTGATCCATTTTGAGGTAAGTTTTGTGCATGGTGAGAGACAGGTGTTTAATTACATTATATTGCTCATGGATTTCCAGTTGTCCCAGCACCATTTGTTGAAGATGCTATTTTTTCTCCAGTGCATGTTTTTGGCACCTTTGTCTAATATAAGATAATTGTAATTCTGTGGGTTAGTCTCTGTGTCCTCTATTATGTAACGTTGGTCTACCAGCCTGTTTTGGTGCCAATACCATGCTGTTTTTGTTAATATTTCTCTGTAGTATAGTTCAAGGCCTGGTATAGCTATACCACCTGCTTCAATCTTCCTGCTTAAGATTGCTTTAGCTATTCTGGGTCTTTTATTTTTCCAGATGAATTTCATGATTGCTTTTTCTATTTCTATGAGAAATGCCATTGGGATTTTGATTGGAATTGCATTAAATCTGTATAGTGCTTTGGGTACTATCATCATTTTGATAATATTAATTCTGCCTATCCAAGAGCAAGGTAGATCCTTCCATCTTCTAAAGTCTTCTTTGATTTCTTTCTTTAGGGTTCTGTAGTTTTCATTGTATAGGTCTTTCACCTCTTTTGTTAGGTTGATTCCCAAGTATCTTATTTTTTTTTTTTGAGGAAATTGTGAATGGGGTAGTTTTCCTCATTTCTTTTTCAGAGGATTTGTCACTGATATACAGAAATGCCTTTGATTTATGGGTGTTGATTTTATACCCTGCTACTTTGCTGAATTCATTTACTAGTTCTAGAAGTTTTGGGGTGGAGTTTTTTGGGTCTTCTAGGTATAGAGTCATATCATCAGCAAATAGTGCTAATTTAAGTTCTTCTTTTCTGTAGTGTCTGTTGTGATATTAATTTGAGTTATCTCTCTCCTATACATATCCCTTTAATTTCTTTCTTCTGTCTAATTGCTCTGGCCAGTGTTTCAAGAACTATGTTGAATAGAAGTGGTGAAAAAGGGCATCCCTGTCTTGTTCCAGATTTTAGAGGGAATGCCTTCAGTTTTTCTCCGTTTAGAATGATGTTGGCCTAAAGCTTAGTGTACATAGCCTTTACGATGTTGAGATATTTTCCCGTTATCCCTAGTTTTTCTAGTGTTTTGAACATAAAGGGGTGCTGCATTTTGTCAAATGCTTTTTCTGTGTCTATCGGAATGATCATATGATTCTTATCTTTAAGTCTATTGATGTGATGAATTACATTTATTGATTTCTGTATGCTGAACCAAACTTGCATCCCTGGGATGAGTCCCACTTGATCATGGTGCACAATCTTTTTGATATGTTTTTGTATTCAATTTGCCAGAATTTTATTGAGAATTTTTTGCATGTATGTTCATTACGTTAGAGATATTGGTCTGAAGTTTTCTTTCTTTGAAATGTCTTCATCTGGTTTTGGAATCAGGGTGATATTGGCCTCATAGAATGAGTTTGGAAGTGCTCCCTCTTTTTCTATTTCCTGAAATAAATTGAAGAGTATCGGTATTAGTTCTTCTTTAAATACCTTGTAGAACTCAGCTGTGTATCCATCCAGTCCTGGGCTTTTCTTGGTTGGTAATCTTTTTATGGCTTCTTCTATTCCTCACTTAATATTAGTCTGTTTAAGTTGTGTATATCTTCCTGACTCAACCTGGGCAGATCATATGACTTAAGAAATTTGTCGATGTCTTCAATGTCTTCTATTTCATTGGAGTATAAGTTTTCAAAATTATTTCTAATTATCCTCTGTATTTCTCTAGTGTCTTTTGTGATATTGCCTTTTTTATTATGTATGCTGGTAATTTGAGTACTCTGTATACTTCTCTTCATTAGTGTGGCTAAGGGTCTGTCAATTTTATTTTATTTTTTTCAAAGAACCAACTTTTAGTTTTGTCAATTTTTTTTCAATTGTTTCTTTTGTTTCAATTTCATTGATTTCAGCTCTAATTTTAATTATTTCTTGCTGTCTATTGATTTTGCTGCTGATTTGTTCTTCTTTTGTCTAGGGTTTTGATATGTAGTGTGAGGTCATTTATTTGTTGACTTTTTCTTCTTTTAAGGAAGGAATTCCATGCAATGAATTTTCCTTTTAGTACTGCTTTCATAGTGTCCCAGAGATTTTAATATGTTGTGTCTGTGTTCTCATTTACCTCTAAGAATTTTTTAATCTCCTCCTTGATATCTTCTGTAACCCATTGTTCATTCAGTAGCATATTGTTCAGTCTCCATATGATGCAGAAATTTTTATTTTTTGTTGTTGATTTCTAATTTTATTCCATTATGATCAAATAAAATACATGGTAGTATCTCTACTTTTTTGTATTTGCTAAGAGTTGCTTTGTGGCATAGTATATGGTCTATTTTAGAGAAGGATCCATGTGCTGGGAGAAGAAAGGGTATCCAATTGATGTTGGTTGAAATAGTCTATATATGTCAGTTAAGTCTAAGTTATTAATTGTGTTATTGAGCTCTATAGTTTCTTTATTCAACTTTTGTTTGGAAGATCTATCCAGGTGTGTTAAAGTCACCCATGGTTATTGTGTTGTGGTCAATTTGACTCTTGAACTTGAGAAGAATTTGTTTGACAAACATAGCTGCACCATTGTTTGGGGCATATATATTTATGATTGTTATATCTTGTTGGTGTATGGTTCCATTGAGCAGTATGTAATGTCCATCTTTATCCCTTTTGATTAACTTTGGCTTGAAGTCTACTTTATTTGCTTACTTCTGTAGTCCATGTGATTGGTATGATTTTCCCCAACCTTTAAGCTTCAGTCTGTGAATGTCTTTTCCTATCAGATGAGTCTCCTGTAGGCAGCATATTGTTGAACCTTTTTTAAAAATCCAATCTGCTAGCCTATGTCTTGTGATTGGTGAGTTTAAGCCATTAACATTTAGGGTTATTATTGAGACATGGTTTGTATATCCAGCCATATTTGTTTATTTTTGTTATTTAACTTGTCTTGGTTTTCCTCTTTGATTAGTTTTTTCTTCAGTGTACTACCTCCCTCTGCTGGTTTTCATTGTTGTTTTTCATTTCCTCTTCATGAAATATTTTGCCAAGGATGTTTTGTAGTGCCAGTTTTCTAGCTATAAATTTTTTAACTTTTGTTTTATTGTAGAAGGTTTTTATTTCATCTTCAAATCTGAAGCTTAGTTTTGCTGGATACAAGATTCTTGGTTGACACCTGTTATCTATCTTTCTTTTTTTATTTTATTTTATTTTATTTTTATTTAGTATTTTTTTTTAGGTATAGATGGACACAACACAATGCCTTTATTTTTATGTGGTGCTGAGGATCGAACCCTGGTCCCACCCGTGCTAGGTGAGCGCTCTACCGCTGAGCCACAATCCCAGCCCTGGCACCCATTATCTTTCAGAGCTTTAAGTATGTTGTTCCAGGATCTTCTAGCTTTCTGGGTCTGTGTTGAAAAATCTGCTTTCTCCTAATTGGTTTACCCCTATATGTAATCTGATTCCTTTCTCTTGTGGCTTTTAAAATTCTCTCTTTATTCTGTATATTGGGCATTTTCATTATAATGTGCCTTGGTGTGGATCTGTTCTGATTTTGCACATTCGGCGTCCTGTAGGCTTCTTGGATTTGGATTTCCATTATATTCTTTATGTCTGGAAAGTTCTCTGATATTATTTCATTGAAAAGTTGCTCATTCCTTTGGTTTGGACTTCTATGCCTTCCTCTAACTCAATAACTCTTAAATTTTGTATTTTTATGCTATCCCATATCTCTTGGATGTTCTGCTTGTGGTTTCTTATCATTTTCACTGTGCTGTCTACATTCTTTTCAAGATGATATACTTTATCTTCATTGCCTGATGTCCTATCTTCTAAGTGGTCTATTCTGTTGGTGATGCTCTCATTTGAGTTTTTAATTTGATTTATTATTTCTTTCATTTCAAGGATTTCTGTTTTGCTTTTTTGTATAACCTGTATCTCCCTCTTGAGGTGATCTTTTGCTTCATGGATTTGTTGATGTAGCTCATTGTCAAAGTGATCTTTCACTGCCTGTATTTGTTCTCTAATTTCTTCTTTGAGATCCCAAAATGTTTTAATTAGGTATAACCTGAAATCTTTATCTGTAATTTTTCCGCTGTAGCTGTCAATTCTTCCAATGATGTGCTGTCTTGAATTGTTTGTGGTACTTTCTTCCCTTGTCTTTTCATGTTGCTCATGTTCTTTCTTTCCAGCTCTGTGGGACTGGTGTCTTATTGTTTTTACCCTATATATATATAATTTTTTTAATATTTATTTTTCAGTTTTAGGTGGACACAATATCTTTATTTTTTACATTTATTGGTGCTGAGGATCAAACCCAGGGCCCTGCATGTTCTAGGTGAGCACTCTACCCCTGAGCCCCAACCCTAGCCCCAACCCTATAGATTTGTAATGCTCTTGTATGGTTCCAAGATTCCCTCCTTTGTGGGGAAGAACAATGTTAACAGATTCTAATATCAACAGTACATCACCTATGAACAAATAATTGTTATTAAGACATTTATAGTTATTCTCAATGTCCAGAAATGTTGGATTCAATTATTTTTTAAAATATCATCAGTAATTTCATAAAAGGTGTACAGTTTCTGGTGACGAACAGTGAACTGGGGGTCGGCGTAGGATGATATGCTAAGGGGAAAAGATGTGAGGGTATGGGGTTAATATAACTTAGGAAATTTGAAGGAGAACTCTAATGAAGTGGGTAATTAGCAGGGGAATATACAGGAAGTAATTTAGGGTAGACAAGTATGTGGGAGGACAGTAGAGTATATAAAAACAAGTACATATATATTTAGAAAATTATAGGATGTTAAAATAGTAAAATTTGGAGGGTGAAAGAATAAGAAAAAAGGGAAAGAAAGAAAGAATAAAAAATAAATCAAAAAGGGGAGGTTATACAATTCCTGTATATTATATTATTCAGGTGACTCAGTTCTCAAAGTTCTATCTCATGTAAAATTCTTGGTTTCACATATGTTGGGGCTGTGAGGGCCAGAGGATAGAAGGGTAGAGGAGAAAGAAGAAGGATAAGAAGGAAAAATAAAATACTCTTAGAATTCAGTTTTTTCCTGCTTCTCTTTCTTTCCAGTAGGTGGGGTTGTCTATCTTAAGCTGGATTGTGTCCTCAGGGTGGTGTAGGTAACCAGGGTGAGAAGACTTGAGCCCCCCAGTTGGTCTCCCTCTCCTACCTGGAGCTTTCCTGATCCTGGCCCTTCTGTGTTGCTCCAGGTTTTAGACCACTCCCTTCTCTTGTTTATCAGGTCCCAACTAGGGGACCTCTAGCCCTCAGGCTCCAGCCAGGTGCACAGTGCCTTGGTCGCACTGCTCTCCTGTTCAGCTGAGAGCGGTTTTTGTGCTGGGTACTGTGCCAAGTAATCACAGCCAGGGAGCAGGGAGGGGGAGGAAGTTGGAAACCAGGTACCTGTTCAAATGGAGATCCTTGCTGATAGCCGTTCCCACCAAAAAATGGTGAGAAAGGTTTTCCAAGATGGAGTCGGTCTGCTTCCAGCGCTGGAGTGTCCAGTGAGGTGGGGGGAGCTGGGATGACCTTGTACTGTGGCTATATTGTAGCTGTGTGGCCTGCATGGGAGCAGAGTGCAGCTGATTAGGGGGTTCTGCTATGCTGTTTGAGAGCCGTGCACTAGAACTGTGGGCTTTGGGTCCAGAGTCTGGAGTCTTACTGGAACACAGAGGCTCTGATTTCTGCGCACGTGATCGCAGCTCTGATGGTTTCTGTGAAAATCCACTGTATAGGGGTCCTGTCACACACTTTGAGTTGTTGTACTCCGTTTAGGTGAGACCTTGTGGAGACACCGCCTGACTGCTTTCTTGGTTTAATTCCACAGAGCAGCCAGAAACAGTACCTCCTCTATTCCACCATCTTGGTTCCTCCGTGTGCGGATATTTGTATTGCACTTTAAGACTTAACTGAATAGAATTGCAAATAAATTTGCCCCTGCTGTTAACATGACAATGTAACTAGAACTCTACATTTTCCTTTGTTACAGAGTTCCCAGTTTTACTAATATTACTTTTTTTTTTTTTTTTGGTACTAGAGATTGAACTCTGAGGCACTCCCACTCAACCAGGTTGAGTCACATCTCCAGCCCTATTTTGTATTTTATTTAGAGACAGGGTCTCACTGAGTTGCTTAGGGTCTTGCTAACTTGCTGAGGCTGGCTTTGAAGTTTCCATCCTCTTGCCTCAGCTTCCTGAGCAGCTGGGAACTTTCTGGATCTAATTCATCAAGTAAGAGTACTGTGTGTTGATGTGTGGCTGTAGCAGGGATTGTCTCCAGAATTATGAATGCTTGAGAAACTACAACCATGCAAATATGTTATCTAACATATGAGTCTCTTTTTTGTGTTCCCACACTCACTGCACCACTCTAGAGTGGAAAAAATGTTTTATTGTACAAAAAATGACTTAATTAAATTAGACAAAAACTTCAGGAACTCTATGGTAATCAAATTACAGTTTATCATATCCTGGAATTTATACAGTGAGAAATGCATTTCATTGTAACAGTGAAAGAAAGGAATTTGTACTTAGAGAAACTTGGACAAGTCATTTAAACATATTCCATCTTACTTTCTCACCTGTACAATTCAGTTGGTAATAATCTATTCCCTTCACAAGAAAATTCTGAAAATAAAATGGAGAGAAAGAGCTTTGGGAATTACAAAAGATGACAGAGTAAGAGTTGTTTGGATATCACCCACAAAATACACACGCACTACCATCTGCCACCTCACATCTCCTGAAAGTTTGTGTTGATGAAATGCCAAGAGCTAGTGAAAAAAGACAGCATCTCTGTTCCTGGAAATCTTGTTTTCCCACAAATAATAAATATGTGAGTTTGGGGACACTTGGTTACCTTTTGATTATTATTATCTTCATTGACAATGGTCTTTTATGTGGGTTTTTGCTTTTGTTTTTCATGTGTGTGTTATCTTTCCTTCAAAGAATACATTTGCAGGACTTGAGATTGCATTTGTATGTTGCCATCTCTCATTATCAAAATGGAGTGCCAAAGGCCCCCGGCTGTGGTTTCAAGGGTTACCTTGGGTCCTCATATGCTCACAATGTTTTGCTGATTAATTGACTTGTGCCCTAGTCAAGACCAAAAGGAAGAGAAACAGCATAGGGTGATGGAGAGCCACTGGATTTGAACCTGCACTCGAATCTGTCATTTGAGAGGAGATGTGGGGTACCCATATTGCTTGCTGCTGCTGAATGGCACCTCCATGTAATTGAAGTGACAAAAAGGGACTGGTGAGTTGTCAAAATAAAGCGGGCCATTGATTTATAATAAGGAGATAAACATTGAGGAAATAGTAAGATAATTGAAAACAAAAAATGTACATGAAGGCCTAGCTGAGATGGAGGGATTGGAGGTTGTAAACAGGTCTGGGAGCGGATGATGGTGACTGAGGACTGTTGTGCCTCAAGGCAGAAAAAAATAGAGCTGGCCACCACATTTTTTGTCTGTGTCATGATTTTAGCTTCTTGGTCTGCATTTTTACCTCTAACAGCTGAAAACTTCTGGCCAAAAGACTGTTAGAGGCATCACATGCCTAAGTGATGTTTTGGATTCTGAGTATTTGGAACACTGGGGACCTCACGGTGCAGGGTCTTATTGTTTGAGGTCCCACTCTTAACAGAAAAGATACCTTCTGTCTCCACAGAAACTCAATTTTGTACATTTTGGACTTAAGTAAGAAATCTTCTTACCAACTAATTTAAGCAATTTATAAAGCATAATAATTTGTACTTGGCAGTACTTGAAGAAAAATGCTTTTTAGTTCTAACTGCTGAATAAGTGACAAGCAATGTTTCCCCTTTCCTGTTTAGGGATCTAAGCCTGGGTTCTTTGCTGAGGGAAACCTTTTATTAATTAATTTATTCACTTACTCAACAAACATTTCTCGAGGAGGAACTCTGTACCAGGTGTGCAGAGGTAACTGTGATGAACTCTTTCTGCCTTTATGGAGCTTACACTTTGATTTAGGTAAGATGAAGATAATCACACAAAGAAGAAAGATCATTCAATGCAGTGATGCATGATATAAATGTCAATAGAATGTGATAGCAGAAGGGGACAGTTTTCAAACATGGATTTTCTCTCTGAAAGGGGGCATATAAGCTGATACCTAGTAGTGCATGGACTTCACAGAAAAGTGGACAAAGAGCAGCTCAAATCCTTGGCACTGTATTTTTTTAATGTATTAGGAGGCAAACGAGTGGTGGGGAGCATAGGACCGGTGTATCAACTCAAAGGCAGTGTCAAGAACATAGATGGCTCATCATTTTGATTTGTTATTTTAAAAATGTTGAGTGTCCCTCCTCATGATTTCAAAATAACTATACTTTAAGTACCATTCAAATCATAAAGAAAAGAGAAGTGAGTGTCTATCAGGTCAAGGCTAATAACTGATGAGGGTGGTAAAAATAAAATGTGGGGTCTCTCATTCAAAAAGCAGGAAAAAGTGATATTAATAACAGAAATATATAAAGGCTTTCTTTTAAAATATTTTCACTTTATAAAAGTTAACACTGCTACATGAGTAATGACTTAAATTTGCAAATAATATTTTGGTGCCATGAATGTATGTAAAGCAATAAAAAATATTTCATGTGCTATCTTAGTTGATCATACTCTTTTTCTGGCTTGCTTTTCTGCAAATTCATTTATTAGGTCATCAAAATTTATCCTGAATGGGCCAGGGTTGTGGCTCAGTGGTAGACTGCTTGCCTAACATGCATGAGGCACTGGGTTCAATCCCAGGCACCATGTAAAACTAAAAACAAATAAAATAAATGTATAAAAAAATTTTATCTTGAAAATAAGTTCATCTTAAATCAACATATTTGAATGTAATACCAGTCATTCTTCGCAAATGAAAGATAGCAAATTTATTTTGCTAATTATTTAATTTTGACAAGGATCTTTCTCTGATACTACTACTGCAGGTGTGGATTTCATAGACTGTGACAACATGGGGAAGATTTCTGAGTAGTTATTGAAAAATATAAATTTTACTACCTCTTGAATTGGTTCCCATGAAACAATTTTTCTAACATCAGTTTTGTGTAAGTCAAAATTTTCTTTTAAATGTAAGTTCATACAATGGCATTTTAATGTTTCCTCTGACATTTCCTATGGAGTACAGAGGATGAACAAAGAGCTGAAAGTTACTTCATGCTTTCTATATAATTCAAAATGCCTGTTGGTGCAGATTAATGCAGTATCTTCAATTAAAAAGAAAACAGAAATTCATTCGCAGTAATAATTGGATAATCCAAAGCTTCATTGGAGAATATTGCTTTTTTTCTGTAAAATTCTATAATCTTTAAATTTAATTTCTATTTGCTTTGCAATATGGCAGTTGTTTTTAGAACTGGAGATTCTAAACTCTTTGAAAAACCCAAATAACTCCTGAGTATGCTTTTATTGCAATGTCCATGCTGACACTTTTATTTTGTAATAACTTACTGACAAAGTTTACAGCCCAAGTACTGGTGTTCCTGTCCTGAAGCTGAGAGTGGTGAGTTAATATTGGTTCAGAGGCTTCAATGAAGGATGCAGGGGCAGAAGGCAATTGGCCTTCCAGAACATTCCAGGCACAGTCCCTTAACCAAGCTCCTCCTCACTCCTGCAGCCTCTGTGCCTGGCACACGCTGTTGCTGCAACCATTTTGTGCCCAGGCCCTGCCCGCTGCCTTGGGGCCTTGCGCTCTGGACAGCTGAAGGCACTTGTACTTGGCTGCCAGTGTGATGGCTCTATACCTGCACTGATCTCCTTTCCTGCTAAGCTTGTGCAATCACCTGGCGAATGTGCCATTTATCATCATGCTCCACTGTCTCCTTGGACTTCACTTATAAAACAAGTAGATAATAAAAGTATTATGATTTTTTGGAACCACAATAGCAGAGCATTATGTCAAAGGAGAGGAGGGAGAGGAGATGGGAAGGGACCTTCTAAGATCAGGGCCTCCTGACTACACACTCTGGAGTCAGCCCTGGCGTCTATAATATGTCTTTTTAAATCAGGAAAGCAAAAATACTCCCGGAAACCCCTAACTTATGCTTTATTATTTGCTGTTCTGTCACAGGGCCACCTCTTGCTGCAAGGCACTCTGGGAGAGAGATTATTTTGTAGCTACTATAGTGGAGGCAGGCGAGGGAGAAAGGGCTTGGAAATGGGTGTTTGTTTATCCAGTCAAGATAAACAAACTATAGTTGCTACAGACAACTGAAAGACCATCTGTGATAAAGAGGCTGAATTAACAGTGGGATTGGCATCCTGAGATGAAAACACACTCGTGTGTTTGTGTGCTTTAGAATCATGTGCTTGTAAGGCAGAAAACCAACTGTGGGAAGGGAAAAGTAGTTAGAGCAAGGGGGCAGGTATCACACATCCTTCAAGTCCCTTGTGGCTTCCAGGAAGAATGTTTTCCTATCATGTTTATCCATGTCCCTGGCTCTTCATTCTTCATTTAAAGTCCGAGATATAAGAATCAAGTGGAGAAACCTAGGACACATGCCTAATTGCTAAATGCAAGCAAGACTCAGAAGGGATATTCTCTTCAGTTTCTATTGTGGAAGATGACCCTCTCTCTTGCCAAACTCTGAATGAGTGATTATATGCAATATCCCTTGCACCATAGCAAATGTTCATTACAGTGCACCCATTTGGCGAACCCTGTTAATTTTTAATTTATTCCCATGTTTATGCACTCTTCCACAAATGCATTCTCAGCTAATGTAAAGTAACTTAAAGCCCCTTGATAATAACTTGCCTCATCCTCCAAGGAAGACAATGCCACATATCCCCCACTTATTTCTTTTTGTTTTATTTGTTTTAATTAGTTATACATGACAGTACAAATGATCTTGACATATCATACATTTGAATCAGATGGGATATAATTTCTCATTTTTCTGAGTGTACAGGTTGCAGAATTACATTGGTCAGACAGTCACGTATATACACACAGCAATAATAATCTCTATTTTATTCTGCTGTTCTTCTATTTCCCCCTTCCCCTTCCCTCCCCTCCTATCACTTCTCTCTACCCAATCTAATGTGACCCAATTCTTTTTTTTTCTTCCCTCACATCGTCATTCCTGTATTCTGTATAACGAAGGGTGTCTCCTTACCTCTTTGATGCAATTCCCATTCTCCCTCCCTTTCCCTCGCACCTCTCTTCCCTATACTCAAAAGACCTAAAAATGGCATACTACAGGGACACAGCCACATCAAAGTTATAGCAGTACAATTCACAATAGCTAGACTGTGGAGCCAACCTATTTGCCCTTCAATGGATGAATGGATAAAAAAAAAATGTGGCATTTATTTACAATGGAATATTACTCAGCACTAAAAAATAACAAGATCATGGCATTTGCAGGGAAATGGATGGCATTAGAGCAGATTATGCTAAGTGTAGTTAGCCAATCCCCCAAAACAAATGCTGAATGTCTTCTCTGATATAAGGGAGGTGACTCAAAATGTGGTAGGGAGGAAGAACATGAGAAGAAAATTACCCTAGTTATTTCTGTAGTATTGAGACCAGGACCTATTTTACTTCTAGTTCTGAGTGTTCCCATATCTGGATAATGCAATCTGGAAGCTAACTTGTAAAGTTAGAAACCAGTAATATAACCTGTAAACAGGAGTGGAGTAAAGATGAAAAAATATGAGGGGAAAGTTTTGAAGCATAAAAAAATGTGACATAGGAAGAAAAATGCCTAAAATCCTTATTTGCTCAATGGAGATGGGACCTTCAGTTATATTCATGTATCCTCTTAACTGCTTCACATTACTCTTCTTTTTTTTCTTTTTCCTTTTCAGAGAGTCTTTCAACTGGTGAAGCTGAAATGATGTGATTGAAATGTTTATTCTTGCAGCATCTGGTCCTTCATGCATCTGGTTAGAGCAATTTTCTATTAAAGTTTACTGAGGACATGGTACTATGAGGAACCTCCCAAGGAGATTCTTGGACTTTCTGCATTCTTATCAACCATGTTTCTCTTTTATCATTCATAGTCAAGTTTAACTACCCTTGCTGAAAACAAACATTTTCTTTTTGTACAGTGATCCAGGGCATGAACAGTCAAAAATTGGCCACATGTCAATTTCAAATTCTAATTGAATGGAAATAGCTTTATGTTCTCTAGAGGAGGCATTCCTCTCTTGAGTTTCAAAACTTGTAATCAAGCCATGGTACGTTGAAGCACAGAAATAGTATGAGTGAGTGGGAAATTATTTGTGAGAATGAGATATCCTATTCCAAATTCCATCTCTTATTTCTCCATACAATGATTTGGGATATGGCAGAAAAATCACCATATCACTTTTTTTGTTGTTGGACAATTTACTTACTCTTATACAATTTACTCTTTAGGACAGAGCCCAACCTGTGAAATTATTGCATCCCATCTTATGTCATATCTATGCCTTCTATAAATTATTCTACTTGGTAAGGAGGTGTGCAATAATGTCAATGGATCCCTGTGAGCTTACAAGAAATGCCTCCCTTATTTAACTGAAAAATGAATCTTTGTTGAAAATGTGATGTTGTGTGTAAAATCATGGCACGGGGTTCAATGGCCTGTGTGATAGCCTGGCCATCTGGGACTCCTGCCTTGTTTTAAGTTCTACTCTAAGCTGACAATCTCTATTCTCAGGTAAGCTCATCAAAGCAGTGCACCCAAATGGGTACATGTAGCCATAAATATTAAAATGGGATCACCAAGCACTATAGCACGTTCTTTGTAGCAGAAAACTCAGTGTGTGTGTGTGTATGTGTGTGTGTGTGTGTAGACTCTTGTCTTGAGCTTTGGAAAGTGTGCTCTGATATGGCCCAGATCACTGGATACTACAGCTCTGGTGATGTGGCCACCCAAACCTTGCACTATTATGTGCTTTGTTTCTCACCCTCGGGCATTAGTGTGTCTTACTATGCCATCTAGAATGTCTGCTACTTCCTGCTCCCCAAACCCCTTCACAAGGTGTCTTGTAGTGGCAATTATGATGAATTTTCTTCTGTAAGTAAAACTTCCATGATTCTCCACCATGATCTATATGCCCTTAGAGGCTGAGCTGAGTGCCAGGGCAGCCAGGTTTCTGGATGGGATTTGACTCCTTGGGAATTACTGTCTGGAAATGGAAGGTTGGGTGGAGTCGGCTGTCTCTGTCTCTGTCTCTCTGTCTCTGCCTCTCTGTCTCTGCCCCTCTGTCTCTGCCCGCCTCTCCAGACCCTAGGCAGTGACTGCCTTCCTGTATCGAAAATCATCACTTCTATGGGGTGCCACCCTCCTACAATCACAGATCTTTCTAGGTCCTGTTAATTTCCTGTGTTTACCCTTCAGATCTGAAGATGATAACTGTTTTCTGCTGTTATTCCCAGGGTACTCCAGCATCTTTCTGTTGTGTCCCGTATCTTGTGCAGACCTTTGTTAACATCCCCACAGGTAAAATATCTTTAATCACTTATGTTGAGTACATTATAAGTTTCTTGCTAGACCTTGAGATATAGAATGAAGGTTATTTTCTGAGTGGTGTTCCGTAACAATTTTGTGAAGGGTAAATTTCTTTAGGTTCAGAAATTAAATCTCAGATCCCAAGAATTACGTTGATTTGTTCTGGAAAATAGTCTTCATCTAAAGCAGATGACTAAAATTATAGTCACTACCTGATAAGGGTTTTTGTAATCCATTATCATTCCTTAAGAATCTCTTGCAAAGACACCTGCGTTTCCCAAGTTTTAGATGGAGGAACCCACTTCTGCTGGTCCTCAGGGATGCAGAGTTGAATTTCGAATTCAGATGCTTCTGCTTGTCCCTTGCTCTTTGTGTCAAGAGACCAGCACGAGGGTTTTAGTAGCTCTTGAAGACAATGACTTCCAGTCAGCAGGTTGGAAATGGAATGTGTATAGGATCTTATTTGTTATGTAATACAGAATAGTAGAATAGCAAAATAGACAATTATAGATTACTCTAAATGGTGGAATGTAACGGAATTAAGGGGTTCAAAGAAAGGTTATTAACCCAGGATCTAGAATCTACAACATTCTGAAGAAGATGGGTATTACTCTTTTCCCTGTGCACCGCTATCTTAGAAAATGGCCACAGGCTCCTTTATGAGGATCTTACAGTAAGATCCACAGTTATTGATGTTGCTAGAAGTCTTTTTTTCAAGGTTATCCAGTCTGTACTTACAGATAAATCCTGGCATCTTTGCACTGGCTCAGATGAGGGTTTAGGTGGAGGATTATGACTCTCTTTTGGTTGCCCTGTGTTCACAGGACTTTGCACTTGTCTCTTTTGCTTTCTCCTGGAGGAACTCAGGGGGCAGCCCATTATTTATAATTACGCTCCACAAAGATTATTTCATAGCAGATTATTCTGATCCTTAATGCTGCTTTTCTTGTCCCTATGCTTCCCTGACTCTCATAGCCACTGCCTGGCCTCAGCTCTTTGTAATTTTGCTATTCTCACTGCAATTAAGGAAACTATTTTAGCCTCAGTAGCACCGACCAGTATCTCTGACCTTCAGAGGAAAGCTTAGTTTGGACACAAGATTGCACATGTTAAATCCACTCCAATAACTGTTTCTCCCTGTGTCTCTGGAGTTCTACTTTAATAGTGCATTAAGAAATTGCTGGCATCTGAACTTCATTTAGTGTGGGCCTTTGTTGAACCCATGTTTCAGTTAATCAACCAAGCAACCAATTAGAACTACTCCCTGCTGCTTATGCTAACACATTGAAGCCAGAAATGCTTCCAAGTGCATTATAGATACATTAAATGGAATTAAAAATTACCCTGTCTTTTTTCTTGGACCAGCCCCCTCAGAATCTACTCCTACATATATTTTAAGAATGTTGCAAATATAGGTAAACAAAGCTTTTCGAATTCTTTGGGAGAATAAGTTTCCTTTTTAGGTCTGATGTTGCCATTGGCATGGGGAATGCCAACATCTAACTGTGCCAATTTTGCACACACCAAGGAATCATAGAGAATATGGAATAATAAAATGTAGGTCATACAGAACAACACAATAAAAACAGCCTTACTTGTGAGAATCTTTGCAGGCTCTCTAAAGAGTCCCAGGAATAACAGCATTAGATAGGGAGGGCAGGGGAGATCAATTTTAGGGATTACAATCTTCTGGGTCAATTGATACATACCAGCTTCCTATTCTGATTCTTATTATACCACGATTTCTCAACTAAAATACTAGTTACCATGCAGCAGACCTGGTGAGGTTGTAGACGTAACTGAAATTGTTATTTGCACCCCCTTTTTCAAAATCTTAGTTTTATTTTAGTGATTTAGAACCTGATTGTTACTTTTGAAGTACATACTAGTCTTAAGTTTTAAGTATGTGCCTTGAATTGAGAATTTTATTTTTAGACTTTTCCTCTTATAAGCAAATGAATATTGCAAGTAATAACCATTCCATCTCATAGTCATTTGTTTTTAATGCCTCTCACACTGGTCCATGACTATGGCTATTCAGTCTCCCCAAATTTTGCCTTTACTTGGCAATTTAACTCAAATTATCACAGATTGCAATACAATTATCTATTTCACTAATATCTGCTATCAGATGACAGAAAACCTTATCCTGTATTCGTGTCAGAATTTACATAGTGTTAAGACTAAGCAAGGTCAGAAAATCCACCCAGAGTTTGGAATTGGAATTTTAATCTTCCATAAAATGCTTGCAATTAAGAAAGAATTGGCATGGCCTCACTTGAGAGGAGACTAGTTTTCCTAGCAGTGGGAAGGTGATAGGGGTTTTGTAATGTCTCTGTGTTTGAGAACCATTTTCCATTCACATGATAGATGTTATCACCTTTGATTGACAGAATGTGGCTGCTGCGGCTACTGCACTGGATACTGAAGGCTGTGTCCTTCAAATCTTGCTGAATTGTATTGGCTCTTGCTTTGAATTAGGGAGATCAGGCAGGAAAAAAAACCTGGCTTTCATGATGAGCTTGATAATGAGCTTCTCAGTGGTAACCATGAAAGGCAGAGGACTAGACTCCCTACCACTAATGTATTTCTTTTGTTGTTGTTGTTGTTTTAGAGATTAATTCTTTTTTATATATGTATTTTATTTTATTAACATCTATTCATTATACATATTAATGGGATTTAGTATGATGATTCCCTATGTGTACATAGTGTGCATTTACCAAATCTAACCACCTTTTTTTCACCCTCCCCAATCTCTGTTAATCACTATTTCACTTTCAGGTGGATATTTTTTAGCTTCCACATGTGAGAAAGAACATGTGGTACTTGTTGTTCTGTGTTTGGCTTATTTCACTTAACAAAACTTCCTCCAGTTCCATCCATTTTGCTGCAAATTTCAGGATCTCATTCTTCATTATTGCTGAATAAAACTCCATAGTGTATATATACCAGTTTCTTTATCCATTTGTCTGCTGATGGGTACCTAAACTGATTCCATATCTTAGCTTGTATGAACAGTACCACAATAAACATGGGCATACAGGTATCTCTTTGTATGTTGATTTCATTTCTTTTGGATACATATCCAGAAATGGGATAGCTGGATCAGATGCCTACCCCTATATTCTGTATTACAGAGAATGTAAAAATATATACGAAATGAAGTAATTAGTTCCCCAAATATGAATAATAACATCAAGTTATGTATCCAAAGATAAATAAAATCTTATAAATTCACTTAATAATTATTTGCTCATTGATTAATTTTTTGCCCATAGAAAGCAACAAGGGGCAAAGTTTAGGAAAAAGAGTTTGCTTGGGTTGATGTTGAAAGGAGCTCTTCAATTCAGTTTGTGATTAGCTGTAAGAATATAGCATTTCTTGGTGTCAATACCTATAGCATTTTTTTAAAAGAAAGTGTTTTAAGATTCACTGATTCTGCAGTAGGAACCACATAATGCATGCTGGCATATAACATCATGCCAAAATTTAAGACTTATTTAAAACTAACACACATACACGCAATCCAGAGGGATAAAACTAATCCTCTTACTTTGTTTTTTAGTTCTATAATTTCTATTTGTTTCCAAAAAAATAGCTTCCAGTTCTTTTATTGAGATTTTTTCTTTTTCATTTGTTTCAAGAGAATTTATAATTGAAGCATTTTTTCACATGGCAGCTTTAAAATTCTTGTAAAATACTGCATCATCTGATACAACTTGGTACTGGCATAGATTGAATATCTTTTCTCATTCAAGTTGAGATTTTCCTTGAATTTGTATGATGGGTGATTTTTTTTATTGTATTTTGGACACTTTGTCTATTATGTTAGAAGACTCTAAGCCTTACTTAAATCTTCTGTTTTTGTATAATTTGCAGGTTCTAATAGCGATTTTTCAGAGTCTAGGTGCTATTATGGTTATCTGGTCCAGGTAGGCTTGGGAATCTGGTCCCCGTTCTGCTGCCTAAGGTGAAGGAAGGGGTTTTCTCAGGCCAGGCTGCTGGTTATCCTGTTGGGAGAGGTGGTGAAAGTCTTCCACAAATATTGGTTTCTGACCCCACTATTGTCCAGATGTCTCTGGCTGGGTGAGATACAGCATCTAGATTCTGCAGTAAGTCCTGCAAGTCTCTTATTGTGGCCTCTTATTGTGGGATTAACTTGTTTGGTTCTGCCTGCTTTAGTATCTTTTGAAGGAAAAGGAGAGTCTCAGGCTCAATGAGGGAGCGTGCTTTTCCTAGCTGCTTATATTTGGTGCTGTTGCCAGTTTGTCATCTTTGCTGATAGTGTTGAGTTCATCTGTAGTTGTGTCAGTTTAAAAAAGATAATAATATGAAAGTTTCTCCAATGCATAATTATGTTTATTTGGGGTAGTAATGTATTGCCATGGGAATAGCAGAGCACGGCAAATGGAATACATGTGACATAGTAAACAATGGTGTATTCAAGGAGGTTGAAGCCAGCAGAAATTTTAAAAGACAAAAATCAAGAGAGCTATATCAGATTTTTTGAGATAATAATATTTGGCCCAAATGATGAATAGCCAGAATATTTTCCCAAAGTTAAACAGATAGTTGCTGGACAGATGTCCTTGTAGAAGGGCTTTTTGTATAAGGTTGCCGTGGCCTCTGGTCTTTGCTTCTGAGTGAGTCTTTTGTGATCTTTAATATCAGGCAATCATGCCTAAGAACATTTTCTTCAGAATCTCCTAGATTTATTTATTTCATTTTGTTTAAGTTGACATAAGCAATTCCATTTTGATTTTGACAGCATTCACATTCCTTTCACAAGGGACTTGTATCCAATATTGGGAAGGAATGACCTACTTTAACTGTCTTCTGGTGCTAGGTTAGGGGTCATGACACAAAGCCTGTGACACCTTGTGCTGTGTGTAGGATGCAAAATATGGGGTCTGGATGCCTTAAGCTCACTTTCTCCTTAAACCACCTTTGGTTTTCTGTTCAGCTGTCCCAGGGCTTACAGTGCATTAAGCAGGAAGAAGGACATACAACTATTCATCTGTACCTGCACTCCTGGAGCTGAATTTATTAAAAGGAGAAAATTTATGTAACTGTGCAAGGACATGTAGCTATTAACAACACAGCCAGGACTCAAACCCAGATATGTCTAAGTCCAAATCCTGTACTCTTTCTGCTTTACTCAATTGCTGAATTTTAGAGAGATACTAAGGGAAATCATCCACTATCTAATGCTAAAAAAAAAAGTTTCTCCATTCAATATCCTAGATTCCCAAAGAGTTTTTTTATTTAAATGGTACCAATACCCCAAAGCCCCTACTTTGAGTGATGAAAAGATTGAAGAATAGACATGTTTGCTGGTCAGAGAAATGTTATTTACTTGGTCACCATTTGCCGACATAGTCACCCTCTGTTTTTTCAAATGCCCCCTTCTGTGATGCTTCAAGTTGTATTGCTGTGCTAGGCAATTAACACCTTTTAACCCAGATGTCTTCAGGAAGGACAACCTTCCCCAGAAGAGTCATTCTCAGTTCCTAGCTTCCTGTATCATGCCATGAAAGGACGTAGTAAAATGGATTAGGATTAAGGCAGCCTTCAAAAACAGTCCTTTACTAAGGCTCTATTTATCCTGACTTTAAGATCCTTTTATATAACACTATAGGATAAATATCTGACTCTCTGGCAAAAAAAAAAATACTGAAAAGAAACAAAGTTTAAAAGTGAAGACTGTGAACAACAGATGAGTGCTGATGAAAGTAGGACTGAGATAATCCCACGCCTTCTGTGAAAATTCTAATCCCCCGTGAAGGAGAGCAGCTATGGATCCTGTTGTGGTATTCTGGGTCCCCCAAGCTGACAGAGAGCACTGACTCCCCAGGAATCTCTATTTGGCGAGTTTCCCTGAAAGGCAGAGTTAAAGTGTCTCAGTTAAGAGCACAGAGCACATGGCTGAGGGAGTCCTGAGCTTGGCTTCCCCCAGGGAGGCATTGTAGTGCACAGTTTGGCAAGTTCAGGAAGGACTCTTGGAATCAGTCGATAAGCAATAGATAAGCAATATGGGAAGGATGTTCTTCATCTGATGGGAGTTAGGTGTCTCCCACCCATGGCCTGGTTCCTATGTTTGTATTTAGAAATATGTAAGAAAATGGCAAAATCATATTTCTGTTCCCTTGGTCTGGAATGCCCCTTCCTTATTTCACTTTCCTAGACAATTTTTTTTTAATTTTCCAAGTTTCAATATGAATGTTGACTGTTGAGCTCTAGAATCCAGCACTGAGTCTTACTAATTTTTATGTAGAAATCTATACAGAGCAAAGGCTCCACTGCATGCATACAGACCATCTTTGAAGGTCAGCACTGGCCTTCCTGGACCTGGCCCTCTTTAGCACACACTATCCTTTTCCATTGAAATGAGATTTCACACTTTCTAAGTGCAGATTTTCGTGATCAACTCATTCATATCCAACTCTCTCAGAGTCCATTCTGTTTTTGTCTGTTATATTCTCAAAATAAGACATTGCCTGAAAAATCTCTTGTAACAGAAATAAACAAGCAAACAAATATTTAGTGAATACTGAATCAATACATTTTTCAGGTCAAACTGACTTAAATAGCAGATCTTCAACAACTGATCCTTACTGGGTCAACTGCATAGAGACACACCTGAATTAGTAGCCAAGGAACATTAATGGGAGCTCAAGTGAACCAAAGCATTTTTGTGACTGCAGTGGTTCTTGTGTGGATGTAACTTCTTCCCACCTAGTATGGTGGACAAAGGAAAGGTTAACTAAGTATTGTATGTGTTTATGACATTTTAGAAAGACAGCCCTGATGCTTTGTCAAGTTCACAGGCAAGACCTTTGCCTTTTTGGACCCTTCTATTCATAGGACAGGTTTCAAAGGGTGCCTGACAGAAATTGCTGAGGGATTTCAGGTGTCTTCTGGAGGTAGAAGAGGGGGCCAGTTTCTGTACTTTCTGACCTCAGCAATGACCACTTGCCAGTTAATGGGTTGAGAAATGAAAGGCTTGGGTATCTATGTATGATTTAGTACAGTGGTTCTTGTTCCTTACATTGGGATTTTTTTTCCTAGCAAAAGTTTACTGACCCTGACTTACCTCTGGATGATGTTGACAGCTATGCTGTGGGGAAGATCATGCTGGCCGAAAACTCATGGTTGTCTGCTGGATCACTGATTGTGGGAATCCTGAGAAACCCCTGGGCTTAGAAGGCATTCTTAGAGGATGTCCTCAACTCTTTCTTCCTTCTGTGCTTGGCTCTCCATATTGCTTTTTGGGGTATTGGGGTTCTAAAAAAAACAAATAATGAGAAAGAGGACTTAAACTTATCTTCTAACACTCTCTCTCTCTCTCTCTCTCTCTCTCTCTCTCTCTCTATATATATATATATATATATATATATATATATATATATATAATTTGTTGCCTATTCTAACCCTCTGGTTTTAATTTGATAATACTTATATTTTAATGACAAAATGACCTTAGTTTCTTGCTTTCTGATGCACCTTTGGTGTTTCCCATATTTTTATTCTTGGATTGATTTCAACGGGAAGAGAGTTAAGGGATGAAAGGAACAGATACCTCGGGCAAATTAAGTTATTTTTAAAACAAGAGTACCCTCTACCTTCTTTTCTGGCTGTTACATGAGTGGAATTTATTTTATTTTTTTATATTTTGAACTTAACTTTAGAAATGATATCTTGTTCCTTGCCATCCCTACCTTTTCTTTTCTTTTTTAAGAGCTTTATAGTTATCCATAGTAGTTGAGTTCATCCTGACAAAGTCTTAAATGCATGGCCATCCCTACCTTTATAACTTCTAGGAGCATACAGGTTTTTAGTAAAAAATTAGAAAAGTAAGAATTTCCTTATGTTAACTAATTAGGAACTGATGGATGTAATGAGCAAATATTTCTTGTGATTTTCTTTTTACCAAAAAGTATTTACCTCATAACTCGTCCATGTGAATTGAAGGTAATAATATATCTGAAAGTACTTTATAAGTGCAAATTATTGTTTGATAATAGTTTTTCAACAATTACTTCCAAATTAGTAAATGAATGCAATCAATCTTCTGGGAATATTATTTATTTGCCTATTTTCTTTTTAGCAAAAACAACAAAAAAAGTGAGTAATGGTGCACAGGTGTAGAACTATAGGATTAAGAACCCATATAATCTTTTTTTTATCATAAATCTCAGTGATTATACCAGAGGCTGAAACATTGCCAGACCTTATTAAAATCATGAAGTGGATGAAATTTGTCTTCCCTTACAGCCTCCTTCCCTCATTTAATACCTAGCAAATTCCCTACTGGGGAATTTCTTATCTCCCAGGCAAAAGAGATTAGATTTGTTTTGTTTTGTCTTGTTATTGTTTTGTTGTTGTAATCAATAGAAATCAACTCTGTTTGGCTTAAGGAAAATAAGAGATGTTACAGAAAGCATCCTGGAGTGTCAAATTCATCAGAACAGAGCTGGGTGCTCTGAGAACCTCAGCAGAAGAAGTTTGTCAACTTTTTTTCAGGCCACTGCCATGACTATGGCTTACCTGGTACTACATGGTGTTGATACCTCTTTCAAGTTTCAGGCTTCTGTAAGAAAGAATCCCAAGTCAGCCAGCTTGGTCCAGGGGAAAGGCATGGAGCCAATAGAGGAATAAATTTCTAAGTCTCATCTGTTCCAGAAAAGGTTTCAGCATCCAGATTTGCAGGTCACCCAGGTGTGGTGGCACACTCCTGTTGTCCCAGCAGCTCGGGAGGCTGAGACAAGAGGACTGTGAGTTCAAAGCCAGCCTCAGCAAAAGCGAGGTGCTAAGCAGCTCAGTGAGAACCTGTCTCTAAATAAAATACAAAATAGGGCTGGGGATGTGGGCTCAGTGGTTGAATACCCCTGAGTTCAACTCCCAGTTTGCCCCTCCCCACAAAAAAGAGGGTTACAGATTTGCAGGGCAGGTGAATGAGTTTCCCATTCTAAGATCACTCTGAAATGTTAGAGGCAAAGTCACTTGAGGTGTCCCCTCACAAGAAGTGCCCTTGTCAGAGAATGGGAATGAGCCAGGCAGCCACTTTAAGAGGTGACCATGGAAGACACAGGGTCCACCAAAGTTAACTGATTCCAGTCATGGGTTATATTTGGAAATGCTTCATCATTTTTTAAAATTTGTTCTAGTTAGTTATACATGACAGCAGAATATCCTACATCCTGTACAACCAGAAGTGCTTTATCATTTTTTAAAATACTTTCACATTGAAATTTTCACAAGAAAATCACGCCTCAGAAAGCACTCTAAGTCTGAATTCAGATCAAAAGAGAGCTTTATTTACCTGGCCTGGGACTGTCACCCACTGCAGAGACTCAAGCTCTCTGGGAGGACAGCACGCTTCCTGGTCCATCCAAAGAGAATATAAGCACAAAAACCACAACTCAGTGACTTGCTTACATAAGCTAGCCAATCATAGAAATTAACACATTAATAAAGGGGACCTGTGGGCTCTAGGTAGGACTGGAATTTTCCAGTCAGCAAGCAATGGATAAACATAAGCAAAACAAAACAACAACAACAACAAAACCCCATTAGCTTTGCATTCAGTTGACCACAGTCCTGGGTGCAAGCAGGTGCTAGACAGTCATGCCCTGAATTGCGGCAGGGGTCCGTTGGCAGGGCAAGAATCTACTTCAAAGTCATGTAGACCCACAAGGGCATTCAAACCCAGGATGTAGCTCACCATGGCCACCATTGCATTCTGAGTAGGGTACAATATGTGGGGTACAAAGTACAGAAAGACAATTTTTTAAATAAGAAAACAGCTTTCCTTTCAGTTTTTCAGAAATAACTCTTGTATCAGTTTTTTTATAGAAGGCAGCAAAATGGAGTCTTAGGCCTGTGTATGACAGTTCTTGCTTTATAATAGTCTTATCTCACTTACCAAAATCTTATATATAATCTATATTTTTTTACTAATCTATAACCTATAACTTACACTCTTATTGATTGTATTTATCAGTTCACACCACAACCAAATAATAAGGTCATCGCCAGAGACCAAAGAAAAAATAAATGGCAGGCAAACCACTCTTATAGATCCAGGAAGGGATTCTCTGGCTAAGAGAGGCATATGTGGTAGAAGAAGAGAAACACAGTCATGAGAAAACATGGAATTAGATTGCCTTCCCTTGATATTAATAGAGAGACCTCCAGGGTTCTGCTGCTCTGGGAGGTCTTAGGTAAAGCCATGGAAAAGATGTGCTACTTGATCCTTGGAAATGAGACCACCCTAACCCAAGTCACCCAAATGAGAGCATCTCTGCTGGTGGGGAGGACAGTGGCATGGATGAACCCTCCCTGAGTCCTATGAAACCAGGTACTAATTCAGACCCTTTTTTTGTTCAGTCTCCACAGTTGTCCAATGAAGTAGTGCACAATTGTTACTTCAGCTTTAGCCCAAGGTGGAACTGAAAGGGAGTGTCTAGCTGCTTCCATTGTTCAGGAGACAAGAGATGGTCCCAGGAGACAGGAAACGGTCTCACCAGTTCTGGAAAAGGCCCTAGCACCCAGATTTTGTGGATCAGGTGAACTAGCTTCCTACTCTAAGATCACTCTGGAATGCTCAGTCATTACTTTATGAAAATGTGAAACAAATATAAAGGAGTTCCTCTTCTATTAAATATACACATTTTCTTTTTACTATCTATGTGGCAAGATGGTTATGTTTTCTAAGCATTCCCAGGAATAAAGGAAATGGAAGAATATGCTACAATGTTCACATTGAAATAGTAAGATAGCCTCTAGAGATGAATGAAATATAGGAAGTATTTCAGGAGATAATTGCAAGTGTTGTGGTAATAAATCTGAGGAACATATTCAGGACTTGTATGCTGAAACTACAAAACATTGAGGAAAGAAATTAAACATAATGTCCATGGATTGGATGATGTAATATATTAAAGATATTAATTTCCCCTAATTAACATATAAGTTTAATGAGGTTCCTATCAAATTCCCAGATGATATTTGAAGATATAGGCAGAATTATTTTAAAATTTATATGGAAGAACTAGAATAAAAAAAAATTGGAGGAATATGTGTATCCAATTGGTTATATAGCTACAGTAGTTAAGACTGCATGGCATTGCTAAGTTAGATTATATTGGCATGTTAGACTTTACTGAAATTAAAACCTTTTTATCCATGAGATATCATGTTAGGAGGATACAAACATAAGCTACAGTGGGGAGAAAAATATGCAAACAAACTATCCAACATATCCAATAGCATCTAGACTACATAGTGACCTCTTAAAACTCAACAAAATAAAAAAAAATCTGATTAGAAAATGGGCAAAATAAATGAAGAGACATTCCATTGAGGAACATATAGATGATATAAGAAAAGATGTTCAATTCACTAACAATTAGGGCAATCACAATTAAAACCACAATCTCTGTTTATCTACTAGAAAGCCTAAAACAGCAACGGATCAACTAATATCAAAAGGACAGCTTCAATTTCTGGCAAGGGTGCATAGAGTCTAGACATTCTGCTGGGGATATAAATGGTAGATTTAACCTGGGAAGCAAGTTGGCATTGATTTTTTTTTAATAAAACTAAACATGCAACTTCTATATACTCCAGCATGGGCATCCCTGGGTATTTATGCTAGAAAAAAAGAAAAACTTACAAAAACATATGGACATGAATGTTTATAGCAGCTTTATTTATTTATCTGTTTATTTTTAGTTACAGATGACAGTAGAATTCATTTTGTTATAATTGTACAAGCATGGAATATATCTTATTCTAGTTAGGACCCCATTCTTATGGGTGTACATGAAGACAGGATTCACTATGGCATATTCATTTAAGAATAAAGAAAAATTGTTTCAGGTTCATTCCACTGTATTTCCTTTTCTAATCCCCATTCCTCTTTCTCTAATCTACTGAATATCTATTCTTTCCCTGTCCCCTCTTATTGTGGTTACCTTCTACATATCAGTGAAAAAAATTCCACCTTTGGTTTTGGGGGACTTGCTTATTAGCATGATAGTCTCCAGGTCCATCTGTTTACTTGCAAACGTCATAAAACCATTCTTCTTTATGGATAAGTAGTATTCCATTGTGTATATATACACCATAATTTTATAATCCATTCACCTGTTGAAGGGTGCCTAAGTTGGTACTATAGCTTAGCTATTGTATATTGAGTTTATGACAGCTTTATTCATAATAACCCTCATGTAGATGAAATTCCTGTGTCCTTTAACAGGCCAATGGTTAAATAAACTATGATACATTCATTACATGGACCACTACTCAGCAATGAAGAGGAGTAAAATATTGATATACACAGCATCCTGAATGAATCTCCAGAGGATTACAATGAGGGAAAAAAAACAGTTCCTGAAGTTTCCATACTGTATGATTCTACTCATATAAAATTCTTGAAATACAAAATTATAGAGTTAGAGAACAGATTAGTGGTTCCCAGAGAATAAAGAGAAGGTAGGAGACAAAGGGAAAGGTGAGGAGGGATATTTGTATGATGGAAAGGTTGTATTTTGATTATCAATTTCAATATCCTGGTTATGATATTATACAATAATTTTACAAGTTTTTATTATTGGAGGAATGTTTTAGTCAGCTTCTTCACTACTGTGACCAAAAGACTCACTCGACAAGAACAATTGGAGGAGGAAAACTTATCTGGGGGCTCATGGTTTCAGAGGTCTCAGTCCATAGGTAGTCAACTCCAATCCTCAGGGCCTGGGAGGAGGCAGAACACCACAGCAGAGAAATGTGGCAGAGGAAATCAGCTGGGAGCATGGTGCCTGGAAGGAGAGAGAGAGAGACAGAGAGAGACAGAGAGAGAGAGAGAGAGAGAGAGAGAGAGAGAGAGAGAGAGAGAGAGAGAGATGAGAAGGAATAAGGATAAGAGAATGAGGTAGTGTTAGCAAGTGTAGTGCAATGATTGGAGAGTGAACAAGGATCAAGCGACAAATC
>NW_025999945.1:3050064-3060325 GCF_001458135.2 Marmota marmota marmota | reverse complement strand
GAGAGAGAGAGAGAGAGAGAGAGAGAGAGAGAGAGAGAGAGAGAGAGAGAGAGAGAGAGAGAGAGAGAGACACTAGGACAAAATATAACCCCCAAAGTCATTCACCCAGGGACTTACCTCTTCTAGCCACACCCTACCTGTCTACAGGTACCACTCAGTTAAATATTAAAATTTACCTTTTTTTATTAAGTGAATAGTTCCATGACACTCCATGATATGTTGTGGAACCATCACCATCCATCATCAAATTCTCCATCTTCTCAAACTGAGACTTCATTCAACAATAATTCCCCATTCCCTCAAATATGGAATGCTTCATGAATTTTTATGTCATTCTTGTGTGGGGTCCATGCTTATATCTGTATCATTTCGATTTTGGTATGGGTGCTACCAAACTGGGACCCCCAATCCTTTTCTTTTGGTGGCTGCTTTTCCTACCTATATGTGAGAATATCAGGGTGGTAACACATAGATGTCAATGGATGTCATTCTTGATAGCCTTATGGTTTGCTTAACATTCAGTGGTTAGGAGAGTTAATTGCAATGATTATTTTGCCTTGACACAGTTTCACAGATATTTTGAAGATTAGGTTTATAAATACCTTCAAGTGGAAATATCCATCTCCTCTTTCTATTATTTTTTGTTTGTTTGTTGTTGTTATTTGCTGTATGGTTGGGTAACTAGGGATGCTCATTTTATTTATCCTAAAATGTTGTGCCAGGATTGTACAGACACAGAGAATTTCTGAAAGAAGTTCTATTCCTTTATAATGCAAGAAATCAACTATTTTCTTAAGTTGTTCATGATAATCTTTGTTTTTCCCTTTTTAAATGCATAGGATTCTAAGCCTTCTGCCTTAAAAGCTTTCCTCTGTAATTCTTTTAAAAGTAACTTAACTCTGGAAGTATTTAGTAGAATGTATTCTACCTAATTTCTTCAATTTAGTTGGGTATAGGTATTTTTAAACCTGGGCTAGAAATTACAACAAACTCTTCTGAAACATTTTGAGTGCTTAACATTTTACCTTCCTGTGGAAACTGATTGAACTTTGTTTTTAAAATAGACTTTAATTTTTTGAAGAGATTCAGATTTACAGAAAAAATGAGAAGATAGTGTTTAGAACTCCTATATATCTCATGTCCAGTTTCTACAATTATTAATATAGTAGTATGACACTTTTATTATAATAATAAATGTATGTTAATACTTTAATTCATTATTATGATTATGATTATGATTAGTAGTATTTTGGTACCAGTGATGGAACCTAGAGGTGCTTAAACACTGAGCTACATCACCAGCTCTTTTTATATTTTATTTAGAAACACAGTCTCACTGCGTGGCTGAGGGCCTCCAAGTTGCTGAGGTTAGCTTTGAACTTGTGATCCTCCTGCCTCAGCCTCATGAGCTGCTGGGTTTATAGGTTTGTGTTACTGTGCCTGGCTTACTACATTATTATTAACGTAGGCCCATAATTTCAAGTTTCTTAGTTTGTACCTAATATGTTCTCTCCACCCCAGGATTCAGTTTAGTATATCACAGTATATACTATGAAACTGTGGAGTTTCTCAGACTTTTCTTGTTTTTTTATTATCTTGACGGCTTTGCAGATTACTGGTCAGTTACTTAGTAAGATGTCCCACTATTGGACTTCATATGATTTTTTTTTCTTTAACGAACACAGACTTATCTGCCATTTTAATCACAGGGAGTACTGGCCTGTTTTGTTAGATAAAGAAGGTCAATGTAGGCATGGGCTCTGGACTGATTGGTTTACAAATGAAGGCAAATTCTCAGGTAAGCTGTTTCCTACCTTAAGGAACTGGCAACTTTGGGAGAAGCAGTTCTTCCCTGGGTCCACAATATATCAAGATGTCAAAGCATCAAAAAATACAGGAAATAAAAACACGATTAGTACAGAACCATTAATCCTCTCACTATCTCTGTAGTGATGGTTTTTCCAGAATGTCATGTCATTGGAATCATGTAGACTTTCCAGATTGTCTTATTTCACTTAGCAATGTGCACTTGAGATCATTCCATGGGCTGATAGCTCATTTATTTAGACTGGCAAATAATATAATATTGTATGGATGTGCCACTTTTAAAAAATCTATTCAATTGCTAGGCGAGATCTTGATTACTTCCAGTTTTTGATGATTACAAATAAAGCTGCCATAAACATTTATGTGCAAGATTCTGTGTGGACGTATTTTTTTAAATCAGTTGGGTAAATATCTAGGAGTATAATTGTTGTACCATCTAAGACTATCTTTAGCTTTGTGAGAAACTGCCAATGTCTTCCATAGTGTTTATACCATTTTGCTTTCCCACCAGCAATGAATGAGTTTCACATCTTTGATGGGAAAATATTTCTTTAGATCTTTTGCCCATTTTTAAGTGGATTTTAAATTTTCTCATTGCTAAGTTTTAAGAGTTATTTGTATATTTTAGATACAAGTCCTTTATCAGTGACATAGTATATTAGGTGTGTGTGTGTGTGTGTGTGTGTGTGTGTGTGAGAGAGAGAGAGAGAGAGAATAAACCATGAAAGATGGAAGTTAGTGATTAGCTCAGTCTATATCCAAAGGCCTTTGTTTAGCTTTTTCAGTGCTGTGACTTGACAAGAACTATTAAAGGAAGAAATGTTTATTTGGGGGCTCACAGTTTCACAAATCTCAGTCCATGGATGGCCAGGGCCATTCCATGCTTTGGGGCTCGAGATGAAGCAGAACATCATGGCGGAAGGGTGTAGGGGAGGAAACAGTTGAGAACATGGCACAAGGAAACAAGGAGAGAGCTCCCCAAAAGCTCATGTGTGAAACAATGTGAGAAAGTCTAGAGGTGAAATAATTGGGTTATGAGATCCTTAACCTGATCACAGTGTGTTAATCCCCTGATAGGAATTAACTGAGTGGTTACTGTAGGCCGGTAGGGTGTGGCTAGAGGAAGTTGGTCTTTGGAGGCGTGCCCATGGGGAGCTCTCTCCCTGTTTTTAGAGTTTTGACTTTTAGGGCAGAAGAAGATGGGCTCTCCAGCTCCAGAAAAGAAAGCAAATCACCTTTCCTCTATTTGTTTCATTCTGGTCCTCAACTGATTGGTTGGTTCCAGCTCACATTAAGTAAGGGCAGATCTTCCTTATTCAGTCCACTGACTCAAAAGCTAACCTCTCTTGGATCCAATTTCATAGATAAACCCCCAGCTATTTGGGTGTCCCTTAACTCAGGTGAGTTGGCACCTATGATTGACACGTGGTTTGCAAATATTTTCCTCCTGTATGTGGCTTGTCTTTTCTTCTTTTAAAAAGTCATTTTTCATAAAACATAAGTTATTGTTTTAATAAAGTTGAGTTTAGCATTTTCTTCATTTGTGAATTTTTCTCTTGAGTTTCCATCTCACTGCTTACATTATCCATCTGTTTTGGCATGCTGTCTAGCTCTTGAGTTAGATTCCTTAACATATTAATCATAGTTATTTTAAATTGTTTATCTGATAAATCCAAAATCCACACCATATCTGAGTCTGGATTTGATGCTTGCCTTTACTTTTCAGACTGTATTTTCTTGCATTTTAGCCCACTTTTAAATTTTTTTGATTGTCCAAAGATGGGCAATTTTACTTTTGTGATATATCTGATATATACAAAACATACAGAATATATATTTAAAAACATAATCTATTTATTTATTTCTTCTATGAGGTAAGCCATTCTTTGTTTTAAACTTCACAAACTTGGTACAATGCTGTGTGTATTTGTCTAAAAAATTTTCTTAAATATTATGTTTCTAAGATTTATTCTTGTTGACACACAAAGTTTCAATTCATTTTTACACATGTCAGTACACCACTGTGAGTGTGTATGTGCATGTGTGTGTATGAAACTTGGGGTTATTCATGTTTTACTGCTATTACAATAGTTTTATGAACCATTTTATACAACTCTCAGTAAACTTTTTAAAGAAACTACTGTGTTAGTGCATGTGACCCTTCAAGCATATAATATGTCATTTATTTTTTATTCATTTATATGCAATTTTTTTTCTGTTCTTCAGACTGAATAATTTGAATTAACCTATTTTGTGTTCACTGATTCTTTCTTCTGGCTTCTCAAATCTGCTCTTAAACCCTTCTAGTGAGTTTTTTTTTTTTTTTAGTTCACTTATTGTATTTTTAAATTCCAAAGTCTGTATTTGGATTCTTTTTTTTTTTTTTTATAATTTCAGTCTACTTGTCAGGAATTTCAACTTGATGAGACTTTGTTCACATGTTTTCCTTTAGTCGTTTGACATGTTTTCTTTTAAATCTTTGAACATACTTGAAATAGTTGATTTAGAGTCTTCACCTAGTAAGCTCACATCTGGATTTCCTCAGGAATAGTTCATAATTTCATTTTTTTCCTCTTTATTCAGCCTACTGTCTCTGTCTTTGAATGCCTTTTAATTTTTGTTGTAATTGACATTTTGATAATGATTTGGTAACTCTGGAAATCAGGTTCTCATCATTTGTGATTACTAATTGTTACAGTAGTAGTTTGTTTAGTGACATCTCTGAATTAGTTTTGTCAAGTCTATTCTTCATTGCTTGACCACTGAAATTTCTGTCTTGTTAACTGATTGGCCATCTCATAAAAGACAATTCCTTTTAACACCTGGAACCAAATTAAATATTCTCTATTCTTTGCAGGTGAGTCCTATATTTGTGTTGGGATGTGACTTCAACTCTCTGACAAAAAGTTTACTATTTGGCCTTAGTCTTGACATCCTGGTCATGTGGAGTCTGAAAGTCAACCAAAGACGAAAGTATGGGCCTTCCTGGGTATATCTGACAATACGTCCAGCTCTAAGCCAGTGACCTTCTGGGTTCCCAGAAAAATGTGAGAATTTTCAAAGCCCTCACTCTTCAAAGCATCTAATTCCCCAAACAATTCCCTGTAAACAATTTAGTTTATTGTTTTCCCAACTGTTATCCCTTGCTCAAGGTAACCATGGCTAACACATTATATGTATATGTGTGTGTGTCAATATATATATATAATATTTTATATATTATATTTATATGCATATATGTGTATACACATATGTATATGTATTTATATATACATGCCAATGATCCATAGGAAGGCATCTCAGCTGTGGGGAATTTCCAAGTTGGGCACAAAAAAAGAGGCAAGCCATGTGATCTGATTATTCAGGGAGCCACAAGACACACAAAACAAACACAATTCATGGAGAATCACACTCTTTCTGCTTTGTATGTTAACCATATGGGCACCTGCCCTGGGAAAGTAGGCTGCTTGTCAAAGCTGCCACAGAGCTAGGGACTGCTACCAGAGTAAGTTAAAGCTCTACAACATCTTTTACTGAGATTTAAATATTGTTTCTTGATTGTGCATTCCCTTGGGTGCAGGGAGTTTTTGAGTAGTTCTAGAAATTTGAAATACAATGATTATAACAGTATTTTACAGTCTATTAAATTTCTTTTTTGTGAAGGAGACAGGCTTTTAGAATTCCTGACTCCAACATTTTCCTGTCACTCCTGTAGTGATTTTTATTTGCTTTTTAAATGTTAATGAGAGAAACTTGTCATATTTTCTTTTATATTTCAAGATTTGTTCTTTTTGGGTTTTGGTCAAGTTTTTCTTAGTATATTTTTGGGAATATACTTCTAGACACATTTAACATTTAGAATCTGATACATTTTTATAATCATTATGAAAAATTTATTGTTCTCTGGGAAACCTTATAAAGATTTTATACCTCTGTTTTTATTGTAATCTTAGCAGCTATCTTTTTGTCAGTGTTTGCCCCAATATCAATTTTCTTTCCAAATTTCCATGCATTTCCTGATAATATAGGCACCAGGAAAGGCACTATAAACTGTAAGCAATTTATTATTGGGCTTGATGTGTTTCTTTTCTTTTTTCCTTGCAAACATATTACAACATCTTTGTTTTTTACATGGTATATTTAGCTCATTTGCTTTCAAGAAGATTTGCAGACATGTATAGGTTTATATATTCCATATTACTATTTATTTTCTTTCTTTCACACTTATTCATTATTTTCCTGCTGTTTTGTCCTTCCTTGAAATTAAAGTTTTAAATTATTTCTTCATGTCCTATTAGTCTGTTAATTACAATTCATTTTACATTACTTTAGTATTTGTATTAAATGTTAATAAATGTTTGACTTACGAATCCTTTTTTAATACACATTTCCACTGCTAACTTAAGTCAAATACCTTAAAATTTTGTATTATTGTTTTTGTTTATCATAATCTTCATCATTATTATCATCATGCTCTTACTATTATTATCATTTTATTTAGTGAATAGTAACTTGGATTTGCCCATGAATTTACTCTTCTTATTGCTTTACTTTTTCTTACATTTTACAGACTTCATTCTGCATTAATATTCATTCTACCTATAGAAATTCTTTTAGTATTTCTTTACTGATAATTTTTGGTAATTAATTTTCTTAGTTTTACTTATCTAAATCCTCTGTTTAAACTATCCTAGGTTCTTTGGATTTCTATATAAATTTTAGAATCATCTGTGTATATCTACACTTAACTTTTCTTGGTATTTTGATAGGAATCGCATTCAATTTGTATTTCAGTTTGAGAATTGGTATCTTTATTTTGTTGAATATTCCACAGATGAATATTTTATGTTTTTTCTTTTATTTAGGTCTTTGATTCCTTTCATCAGAATTTTAAAGTTTTAATCTTACTTAAGTGATTTTTATTTGTAGTGATTACATGTGGTCTAATGTTTTGAATTTTGATTTCTAATTATTCACTGTTAGCATGTAGAAGTTTGATTTTTATGGTTTACTTTATGTACTGTAACATTTTCAAATTCATTAGTTAGAGGAGTTTTCTTTTCATAGATTCCTTATGGATTTTCTACGTGGATAATCATACCTTCTATAAGTAGGTGAAATATTCTTTCTTTCTTTTCTATCATTGTGCAAGAAAAGTTTTCCTTTTCTTGTCCTATTATACTATCCAGGAATGCCAGCACATATTAAATATGAATGGCTACAATGGAAATCTTTGCTTTCTTCCCAATCTTCAGTAAAGAGCATTTAATATTTCAACATTAAGTATGACAGTGCGATGTTGGCTGCAGGTTGTTTGTTTTCTTTTTTTTTAATATGCTTTTTGTTGAGTTGAGAAAGTTTTCATTATGAACTATTTTGGGGGTAAAATAACTTTTCTGCATCATTTGATGAAATTATGTGATTTTTTTTCTTAGAAAGTTAATATGATTAAATTTTAAAATGTAGATCATATTTTCATCCCTGGGGTGAGGGCTCTCTTGCTTGTGGCATAGACATTTTTTACATATTCTTGTTCATTTGGTTAACCAACATCTTATTGGAGATTTTTACATCTTTGTCCATGAGGTACATTGATCTTTAAAAAATAATTAGATATTTTTTCATATGAGGAATAGTGACTTAATAAAGTGAGTTGAATTATGCACCCCCATTCTCTATTTTTTTTAAATTATATAGAATTAGCGTTGTTTCTCTTTAAAGCACTCTTTTAACTGCACCCAATTTTGATATGTGGTATTTCCACTTCATTAAATATGTTTATTTCCCTTGAGACTTTCTCTTTGACCCATGGGTTATGTAGAATTGTATTTACTTTCCAAGTGTTTTGAAAATTTTCTCATACCTTTCTATCATTTATTTCTAATTGGAATCCACTATGGTCAGAGGACATATTTTGCCTTAATTTTACATTGTTTTTTTTTTGGGGGGAGGGGGTGATACCAGGGATTTAACTCAGGAGTGCTTAACCACTGAATTACCTCCCAAGAACATTTTACTTTTCATCTTGAGGCAGGGACTCGTTAAGTGGCTTAGGGCCTCTCTTTGTTGAGGCTTGCTTTGAACTTGTGATCCTTCTGCCAGCTTCCTGAGCCCCTAGAAATTTCAACTACACCTTGTTGATTGGTGGTGTTCAGTTCTTCTCAATTAAAATTGATTTTTTTTAGTGGTTGTATCAACTACTAGGACAGCAGTATTAAAGTCCTCAACTATAATTGTGGACTTACCTACTTCTTATTTTGTTTCTCCTTGTTTTACTTCATACGTTTTTCTGCTCAGCTATTTGGTAGATGCACACATACACATTTAGAATCATTATCTCTTGTAGATAAACTGGCTGCCTTATCATTTTGCTAATATACCTATTTGCTCTTGGTAATTTTTCTCTGAAACCTATTTCACCCAGCGTGCTACAAACACTCCAGTATTCTTTTGATTAGTATTTCCATGAAATATATTTTTTCTATCTTTACCTCGGACATACCTATATCATTGTATTTAAAGTAAGTTTCCTTTAGACAAAGATTAGTTAGGTAACTTCAAAATATTCAATTCTGCAAATATGTATTAATGGGTATGAATATACAGTTTGAAATTAATGTACTTATTTTTATGTTTGGATTTAAATCTACCATACAATTAATTGTTCTTGTGTTCCTTTAGCAAAATCTAGCAATATGTATATTTAAACTTTTTCCCCTGGTTCTCCCTCTTTTTGAAGGTGGAGGCCATTTGGGGTCTTAGGCATATCTTATATCACACTTTATGCCTGGGATGACCTGAAGCTTTGTTCCCCTGTGACACGTTCACAAAGGCTCTAGGACATGTGCATGTGAACATGCCTGTAATCCAGATAACCTCTAAGCCTGCTTATCCCCATGAGCTCACATTCCAAATTGTTCCTAGTTTTAGTGTGTTCCCTTTCCCTTTTTTACTTTTATTCTTTTCAGGATTACCAAATATATAAAAGTTGGGGCCTTGTATTTTTTAGTATTCTGCCTTGAGACATCACAATAATATGAAGTACATACTACTTCATTTACTTCTCCTAACTATTATATAAAGCAGGTAGCAATATTCCTATTTTACAGGTGAGAAAACAGGTAAGGAGTCTTTAAAATGATTCACCTCATGTAGTGAAATATATTTCAGGATTCAGAAGAATTTAGAGAAGGTGTAGAGTAATAGTCTGCCAAGTAGAAGGCAGTGTTCAGTATTGGAAACCATAAAAAAATAGATTTCAGAAGGCCCTGGCATTGGTCATTTAAACTTGTCAGAAAAAGGGCTAGAAGACTGAGATTTTTAGTTTCCAATTAAGTTGTTGATTCACCTGGAATGAATGTATCCATCAATCATATCACTGCCCCCCATTTCACATTTCTCAGTTTATTTTAACAAAATAATGTGGCAGAATTTCCAGCTACCCAGAATGCCAAATATTTTATTAACTCCAAGAAAATAGTTTCAATGTATATAACTAACAAAAGATTGGTATCCAGAATGTATAAAGAACTCCTATAAATTATTGTGAAAGTTATAAATAAACAAATTTTTAAGTAGATAAGGGGTGAGAATGGGCAATTCACCAAAGAATTTAAAATGAAAAAAAGAAATCCCTAAACTTTAAAGGAACAAAGGAGGTGCAAATTAGAACAATAATAGTATTTCATACCAATCAGCTTTACACAAATCAAGAAGTCTTATAATTCCATGTATTATTTAGTTTAGAGCAAAATAGGAAAACTCATACACTGGTATTGCACCATTCTGGGTAGCATTTTGAAAATATCTAATATTAAATATTTGCATTCCCTAGAACACACTAGCAAAATCACTCCAAAGCATGGTTCTGTTTGTTTGTTTTTTGTTTTTCTTTTTAGCTTGTAGTACTAGAGATTGATTCCAGGGGCATTCTACCACTGTTATACATCCCTAGCCCTTTTTATGGGTTAGAGTCTCACTATAAATTACCCAGCCTGGCCTGGGACTTGTGATCCTCCTGTCCCAGCCTCCTGAATTGCTGGAATTATAGGCATATGCCGCTGCACTTGGCCAAAAGTATGTGTCTTAAAGACTGTTAAGCAGGAACCAAAAGAGTTTGGTTGAAAATGTAATGGATTTTCCTATTTTATATATTCATTCTTTTTTTTTTTTTTTTTTTTTTGTTCTTTTTTTTTTTTTTATTTTTTTAATTTTTTATTGTGGGTTGTTCAAAACATTACAAATTTCTTGACATAACATATTCGACACTTTGATTCAAGTGGGTTATGAACTCCCACCTTCACCCCATACACAGATTGCAGAATCACATCAGTTACACATCCATTGATTTACAAATTGCCATCCTAGTGTCTGTTGTGCTCCGCTGCCTTTCCCATCCTCCACCCTCCCCCCTCCCCACCTCTCCCCTCCCCTC
>NW_025999945.1:3020945-3048684 GCF_001458135.2 Marmota marmota marmota | reverse complement strand
GACCCAGAATAGCAAAAACAATGCTAAGCAGGAAGTGTGAATCAGGCGGTATAGCGATACCAGACTTCAAACTATACTACAGAGCAATAGTAACAAAAACAGCATGGTACTGGTACCAAAACAGGCGGGTGGACCAATGGTACAGAATAGAGGACACAGAAACCAATCCACAAAACTACAACTATCTTATATTTGATAAAGGGGCTAAAAGCACGCAATGGAGGAAGGATAGCATCTTCAACAAATGGTGCTGGGAAAACTGGAAATCCGTATGCAACAAAATGAAGCTGAACCCCTTTCTCTCGCCATGCACAAAAGTGAATTCAAAATGGATCAAGGAGCTTGATATCAAATCAGAGACGCGCCGTCTGATAGAAGAAAAAGTTGGCTACGATCTACAGTCGGTGGGGTCGGGCTCCAAATTCCTCAATAGGACACCCATAGCACAAAAGTTAATAACTAGAATCAACAAATGGGACTTACTCAAACTAAAAAGTTTTTTCTCAGCAAAAGAAACAATAAGAGAGGTAAATAGGGAGCCTACACCCTGGGAACAAATCTTTACTCCTCACACTTCAGATAGAGCCCTAATATCCAGAGTATACAAAGAACTCAAAAAATTAGACAATAAAATAACAAACAACCCAATCAACAAATGGGCCAAGGACCTGAACAGACACTTCTCAGAGGAGGACATGCAGTATATATTCATTCTTATTGGCTGATTTTACCCAGGCTATCAAAGGCAGGATGCTGTTCCAATTCTTCCTCTTTCCTCAATCTGAGACCCTTGTTCTAAGTTTAAATGTCTGGGCAGGCAAGCCAGAAACACAGTAATTGAAACAGCAAGCATTACAGCCAAACCTGCATCTAGGCAATTTTTCTGTTAACTATGTTGAAAGAGAAAATGGCCAAATTACTTCAGAAGATGCTTCAGGAACCTTTCCCATTCTCTCATGGCACACCATCCATATCACTTGGCGAAGCAGGATATAATATCTATCATTGTAGTAAATACTCTATGATGGCATTGAAAACTTGTACTAAGGCACCATGAAAAACTGGAAATACCAGATATTTTCATGCTACATTAATGTTGAAGGGACTTATAGAAACAAACTAAACTCCACTGAGAGCTCAGGGCTCATCCTGATGTGCTTCACAGACATTTTTAAAAAATGCATGGCTTGGCCAAGTGCCTGAGCAGTTTTTGGAATCAGGCATTTCTACATATTTTAACCTTTGAGAAATTTAATCTTTGAAATTCAATTTCTTTGTAAATAAAATGAATCTAAATGGTGGCCATTTTATAGAGCTCTTTGTGAGGAATATGTAAAATTGTAAATGAAAACTTTTAGCATCGTGACTGGCAGACTAAGAACTTGAGCTCAGGGAATGTTAACTGTTCTCCAGTTTCTCTGAGAATAATACCAATGTGCAAAGAGTTTAGAGAATAATAGATCAACCAGCAATGTTTCTTTTAAATGTAATGTCTTGTCAAATTTGCCTGTAATGTCAAATTTTTCTCAGATTATTTTTTAAGAAATAAATCATTTAGGCACAATTTAAGACCCTGCATCCTGTCTATTCTATTGACCTCCTTTCCTAGAAATAAATTTTGCTCTTATTTGTTTATCATTCCCACACATTTTAAAATATTTAATTGAAAAATAAAAATGTACCTATTCATACTTAGACATTTCTATATGTTTCACATGTCTACAGGTAAAAACAAATGAAGTAATTGGTAGTGATTTTTTAACCTTTACATAAATGAAAATGGTCTATTTTTTATCATTTGAATGAACTTAAAATCTACTTCATATTTTTCTCAAGCACATAACAAATTGTCCCAGAATAGTATATTAAATAATTTATCATTTTCCATTGATTCATAATGCTATTCTGATCATATATCAGGTGAACTTACAGGCATGTGTTTGATTTTTAATTCCCTTCTGTTCTACAGGTCTCACCTTGTATCCCTGTGCTAATTCCACACTTGTCTAAATCACAACAACTTTGTAATAAGCTCAATATTTTGTGAAGCAATTCCTTTTACAATCTTTTAATGATAGTGGCTATTCTTATTTTCTGTTAATAGAATGTGTTCATTTAAACATACATTTTAGATCTTCATTGAAAATTTATGGAATTATCTGGGCAGAATGGGCATGTTTATAATATTGCATCTTTTAATTCATGTACATCGTGTATTTGGGGGCATTACATCAAGAAGAAATAAAGTGGAACAGTTGTTAAAGGCAGAAAGTTGGGTTTTACACATTACTGCAGTGGAGAGTGTCCAGGGTAAACTGAATTCAATTTTGGTCATGTAGAGATGACTGGGCGTTGTAGAGGGAAATTAAGGGTCTAGGGAGAAAAAGTCAGTGGAGGCTTGAGTGGAGACAGGGAAGCAAAAAGCTACAATAGCAGGTCCTGATGGTGGGCTGGTCAATCTGGGTTTGCTAACTGGGCTTATCAAAGCAAGGCTTCTACCTTCACACAGAGACTGCAAGATAAGAGCTCTGTACTCAGGTGTTGGTTGGAACAAACAGTATATTCTTTGGCAGCTTTGAGCTATTCCATGGTGAATTTTTGAGAGAGAGCTAAATGTTCAACAGTCTTCACAGAAAATCTGTCAATAGTATCCCACATTATTAAATCAAGAATTGCATGTGCATATATCATGTTGAATAAATTGCCTTTCTTAGACAAACTGAGTAAAGAGCCACTTATGTGAAATATAAGGTCATGTATGTCAAATAAATGCATTTACATTTTTGTTATTTTCCTGCTCTGTAGATACATAGATAGAAGATGCTAGATAGTTAAAAAGAAAAAAATATATTTATGGAAAAAGCCACTGACAATATCTTGACAGGTTGAGATATTGAGTTTTTTTAACCACACATTTTCATGTTAGTATTTATTGCTTAATTCTCTGCAATGATGTTTTAGAAAGTTGGCATTTCTTTAAATGCCTCTTCAAATTCCCACAAAATTCCTATTTATTATTTTTACAGTGTCATGTATATCAAATTACTTTGTTTTACAAACATAATTTTCATAGTTGTTATATCTCTAACTAAATGGATTTAATGCCTATCACAAATACTTTCAACAAATCTTTTTTTTAATGTAAGTTCAATAACTCCTTGAGTTTTATGTTAGCACTTAGTTTGAAGAAGTGTTAATTCAAATTCAACCTAATTCCATGTTATTTAAATTATGTAGGATTAGATATATTTTCATAAAAAATTACCAAATGTTAATAACTATTTATGAATGTCAGTATTTTAAAAATTATTTTTAATTGTCTTTATTTTTCTTTTTACTATCAGGATGTAGTATTTCTGCCAAAAAATGTACACTTAAAAGTCTGATATAATAATACAGGAGCAATTCAAAAATCATGAAGGAAAGCTAGTATAGATTGAAGCTTTGATGCATGATAGATCTAAATGTTAGTTTACAGTATCATCTCTTATGTGTAGCATATTTCTGACTCTCATAACTAATAATGATAGTAATTATGGTAATAGCACCACAGTTTATAGAACTTCCTGTTTTCTGGTTCCAGAATCAGCATATTCTGATGTCTGGCAGACACATTGCTATCTTATTAAGAGTTCATTTCTATATGATGAAGGCCAATATTCTTTACTTTATCCTGGACTCCTAGATGTGTTAAGTGGATTCTCTCAGAACATCCTCACTTATTTCTGACCTATTCCTATTTATATCAAATTCATACATAGTTTCAAAACTTGGCTTTTGATTATAGTGCATCGTCTCCCCATCTGCTCTACACAACTGCTGTCTCCAATTTCCTTTATAGGGCTTTATTTGAACTTTTTTCTCTACTTTTTTTTTTTTCTTTTTTTCTGCTTCACATAACAAACCCTGCTGGTGTTGATTCTCGGTAGCCCAACTCCCTGCAGTAGCCCACCTGCAGACTCTGGCACACTGCAGAAATCTTCTGATAAAGAAGTTTCAGTTTGAGGCCAAGTAAGATACTGGTTAAGTGCCTCATGTTTGAGATAATCTGGCCTTGGTCCCAATCCAAGTTCTGTCTTCCACTGGCATATGATCTAAGAGCCATACTTAAGTCCCTTGGTTCCCTATTTCCTGGTCTGTTTGCTGGAGATCAGTGTTCTTTCCACTTAAGGTTGTTTTAAGGATAAAATGAGATAACTTACATAAAGTACTTTCCATAATGTAGACTATAGGGAAAATGTTCACTGAATGGCTTTTATTTGTTATCGAATAGCAAAAGCAAAGTTTTTTTTTTCCCCCCTTAGGAAATTGTTAGTAGGGCACATTCAGAGCTGAAAATTGCTCTTTTCAGACTAATAACTTTAAAATATGCTTTTACTTCTGTGTTCCTGAGGACATAGTGGATGGCACTACCTGTTTGAGTACCTACCACTATCTTAAATTGCATTTTCTTGCCTGGGAAAGATATTTTAAATTGCCCCATGGGTAATTCTCATTTCTCAGAAATCTGTTTTATTCTGTTTCTGTAAGGCACTTCCTCTTCATCTCCAAATGTGGTAAGCCATTCTTATAGACCGTGGCCGCCATTAGAAGATGGCGCCGGCTTCCACTGTGGCCTGTGATAAACAACTCCTTTTATGGAGAGTTGGCGTGCAATCCCTTACCACCCTATGAGAGAGATCCACGTGGCGGCTTAGGATTAGGATGCGGGGGGGGGGGTTATTAAGCTGTGCTTGGGCGTGGCGGGCGCGGGCGCTAGAAGAATGATACATGACTCAAGGCCTGAATAAACTGTTGAAAGAAGAATCCTGTGTCGTGTTTCCCTTGCCGGCGAGGGGTCGCGACAGTTGGTGGCCCGCACGGGGAACATATTCCTCGAACCCAGGATCCAGAACTTTCAGCAGTCAGGGTGGTGCACCAGTAAGTTCCCAGGTAAGTGGGAATCCGCAAGTAAGTAGCGGGACGCTCCTCCATAGAAAAGGAGAGAGCGGGGATTTTTGTACTTTCACTTTCATTATATCTTTGGAGACATTATGGGCGCTACCTCTTCAAGCCCAATTTTGTTGGCCCTAGACGGGTTGCTACGTTCAAAAGGACTTAAGGTAAAGCAGAGCACTTTGCAGATGTTTTTGAGAGAAGCTGATATAGCAGCTCCTTGGTTTGCCTTTTCAGGGAGTCTTACGATTCCTAGCTGGGACAAATTAGGGAAAGATCTAGATTTCGCTCGTGAGCAAGGCACCTTAGAGGGTGGTGTTATACCACTTTGGAAGTTAGTTAGAGGATGTATAGCAGATAGTAAATGCCAAGAAGCCATAAGTGAGGGTCAAGTTGTTCTTGAGCAACTACATGAGGAAAAATCTGAAGGATCACATAGTGAAGTGGCAGAGAGTATTAAGAGTAAGAGTAGTGAGAAGGCAAAAGAGCCTGAAAATAAAAATAGGAGAAGGCTCTACCCAGACTTGACCGAATTAAAAACGCCTGAGAACACAAGCGACTCAGAGAGTTCTGAGGACCTTGATATATTGCTACAACAACTACGTAAGATAAAAATGAAAAAGAAGAAAAAGGAGACACAGGGCACGCAGGCCTACTGTAAGAAGGGGAAGGGATCTAATATCGGTCAACAAAACTCTGAGGAGGAGGAGGTAGAATATCTAGAAGAAGATATGGTGCCGGTTGCCCCACCCCCGTATGTGGGGGGGAGCCAAGGTTCCGGGAGATCTTTTCATGCGCAAGTTTGGAGGACAGTTAATACAGATATGGGACTTGCATACCCTGTATTTCAGGACAATAACAGGGGAAGATATCATGAGCCTTTAGACTTTAAGATAATTAAAACCTTGGCAGAATCTGTCCGCACTTATGGCATAGATGCCGCTTTCACCCTTACTCAGGTGGAGGGACTTACTAGATTTTGCATGACTCCTTCAGATTGGGCTAGTCTAGTCCGCGCTTGTGTTTCCCCAGGGAAATACTTGGATTGGAGAGCATTTATGCTAGAGGGTGCAGTAGAGCAAGCTGCCCAAAATCATGCAGCGGGACGCCCTGCCTGGGATAAGGATATGCTTTTGGGACAAGGCAGGTTTGCTAATCAACAAACAGGATACCCCCCTGAGGTATATGAACAGATTAATAACATTTGTATCCGTGCATGGAAATCACTCCCAAATAGAGGAGAAGTGTCTGGCAATTTGACAAAAATTATACAAGGCCCCACAGAACCTTTCTCAGACTTTGTTGCCAGGATGGTGGACGCCGCAGGAAAAATCTTTGGTGACCCTGATAGAGCAATGCCCTTGATTAAACAACTTGTCTTTGAACAATGTACTAAAGAATGTAAAGCAGCTATTACTCCTTATAAAAACAAAGGCATAGAGGCCTGGATGAAAGTCTGTAGAGAAATAGGTGGGCCGTTAACTAATGCAGGCCTTGCTGCTGCTGTCCTTCAATTATCACATAAATCCAGCCCTGTTGCCGGAAAGTGTTTTGGGTGCGGTCAAGGAGGACATTTTAAACGAGAATGTCCTAACAAGAAGGGAACATCCAAAATTGAGCCCACCTCTGTTAGCCGTCAACCGGGCTTATGCCCCAGATGTAAAAAGGGAAAGCATTGGGCTAATGAGTGTAGGTCCGTCAGAGATATACATGGTCAACCTTTAAAAGATAGAAACATGTCAAAAAACGGCCGGGGGGGCCCCCGACCCCAGGGCCCGCAAATATATGGGGCAATGGAAAATGGGACAATGGAAACCGAGTCATGGCCGTCCCTGCGCCATCCCAAGAATCGCGGAGAGCCACTGCAGGTGCCGCGGGACTGGACCTCTGCTCCGCCGCCAGACTCGTATTAACACCTAAAATGGGAGTCCAACTGGTGGAGACTGAATTTAAAGGACCTTTACCACCTGGCACTGTGGGCTTGTTAATTGGGCGTGCTTCCTCTGTCCTACAAGGCCTTCATGTTTTCCCTGGGATTATTAATCCGGATACGGTGGGAACAGTGAAGGTTATGGTGGAGGCTCCAAAAGGCATTGTGTCCATCTCCCCAGGAGACCGGGTTGCTCAATTGCTAATTTTACCCAGTTTACATACCCGCTTTCCTGCTGATTCCTTTTTAAGGACAAGTGCTGAAATTGGAACTACCGGAGGGAATTGTGTTTACCTGTCCTTAGATATGGATGACCGTCCCACTTTAAAGTTAACTATAGAGGGCAAATCAATTTTAGGTTTACTAGATACTGGGGCGGATCGTAGCATAATTGCATTAAAGGACTGGTCAAAGGGGTGGCCGGTGCAGCTCTCAAATCAATCACTAAGAGGTTTGGGATACGCTCAAGCTCCACAAGTCAGCTGCAGGCATTTATCATGGAAAGATTCTGAAGGACGTTCTGGCACTTTTCAACCATATGTGCTCGATCTCCCAATCTCTCTATGGGGACGTGATCTTATGAAGGACATGGGGTTTCAACTTAGTAATGAATATTCACCAGTTGCCCAAAAGATAATGCAGGACATGGGATATAGACCAGGTTTTGGATTAGGAAAAAATTTGCAGGGGCGTAGACATCCTTTAGAACCTCAACAAAAACTTGATAGACATAGGCTGGGTTTTTCTTAGGGGCCGCTGAGGATCAGGTGCCCATTACCTGGAAAACAGGGGAGCCGGTGTGGGTTCCTCAGTGGCCGCTCCCCTCTGAAAAATTGACTGCAGCTTATGCTTTAGTACAAGAACAATTAAAGTTGGGTCATATAAAACCCTCCACTTCTCCATGGAATACACCCATATTTATTATTAAAAAAAGGTCTGGAAAATGGCGGTTGTTACATGATCTACGGGCCATTAATGCTCAAATGCAGCTCATGGGACCCATTCAGAGAGGTTTGCCTTTGCTTTCAACAATTCCAAAAAATTGGCCAGTGATATGTATAGACATTAAAGATTGTTTCTTTTCCATTCCATTGCATCCTCAGGACTCCGAACGTTTTGCTTTTACTCTGCCTTCATGTAATCATGAGGAACCTGATCAAAGGTTTGAATGGGTGGTTTTGCCTCAAGGCATGGCCAATAGTCCTACAATGTGTCAAATGTTTGTAGGAGCGACCATTGTTCCACTCAGACAAAAGTATCCATTGTTAAAGTGTATACATTATATGGATGATATATTGCTGGCAGCCAAAACCAAATATATGTTGGAAGCAGCTTACACTGATTTGGTACATTTATTACAATCAAAGGGCTTGCTTATTTCACCTGATAAAGTACAAACAGGAGGTTCTATTGATTATCTTGGTGCTAGTATCTCTTGTAAAACTATTACACCCCAAAAGGTGACTCTCAGGACTGATAATTTACGTACCTTAAATGATTTCCAAAAATTATTGGGTGACATAAATTGGATTAGGGGTTATTTACATATTCCCAATGCTGAATTAAAACCCTTGTATGAAATTCTTAAAGGTGATTCAGACCTTTCTTCCCCTCGGCATCTTACTGAGGAAGCAAGGTCAGCGCTGCTGAAAGTGGAGGAGGCTATACAACATGCTAGCCTTTGCAGGCTTCAAGAGGATAAGCCTCTTCAATTATGTGTGCTCGCCACTGTACGGCAACCCACTGGAGTTTTATGGCAAGATGGTCCTTTATTGTGGATACATCCACGTATATCCCCTGGAAAATCCCTTGAGTATTATCCTGATGCAGTTGCTTCCTTAGCTATGTTAGGGATACAACAAAGTATACAATTTTTTGGTTTTCCTCCGACGTCTGTGATTGTCCCTTATACGTGTCAACAAATTCAAGTTTTGTGTGCTAACCTGGATAATTGGGCTATATTGCGATGCTCTTTTCCAGGAGAGATAGATAATCACTATCCTTCACATCCTCTTATAACATTTGTTAAGGAACATCCTATCATTTTTCCTAAAATCACTTCTTCTACGCCTATCCCAGGAGCTGCAAATATCTTTACAGATGGATCCAAAACTGGTATTGGAGCCTATGTGGTAAATGATCAACCTCCTATCCAACATCAGTTTGCTCCTGGCAATCCACAATGGGTGGAGTTACAAATTGTCATAAAAGTATTTGAACAATGTCCATTTCCTTTTAACTTAATCTCAGATTCTATTTATGTAGTTCAAGCTTTAAAGGTGTTGGAAGCAGTGGGTCCCATACACACATCAGGAGTAATGTCTTCCCTTTTTCTCCATCTTCAAACACTGATTTGGAATCGCTCCGCCTGTTTTTACCCTTTGCATATTCGAGCTCACACAGGTTTACCGGGTGCTCTTTCTGCTGGCAATGCCCAAGCTGACCTTGCTACTCGTCCTTCTTGGATGTTCCTCGTTTCCTCCTTAGACCAAGCTAGAAACTTTCACAGTAAATTTCATGTTAATGCACGAGCACTTCAAAAGCGCTTTACTATCTCCCGTGCTGATGCTCGCCAGATTGTCTTGGATTGCCCTAATTGCGTCATTTTGCATCATCCTCCTTCTGTGGGCGTAAATCCTCGTGGTTTGCGGTCTTTAACAATATGGCAAATGGATGTCACTCATATCCCTGACTTTGGCAAGCTTAAGTATGTCCATGTGTCTGTGGATACTTGTTCTGGCATTATCCATGCTTCTGCTTTGTCTGGTGAAAAGGCTGGAAATGTTATCACGCATTGCTTGGAAGCCTGGGCAGCATGGGGCTTACCACAGACCATTAAAACGGACAATGGTCCAGCGTATACTGGACGACAATTTTCTTCCTTTTGCAGCCAGATGGGTATCCAGCTTGTCCATGGTTTACCTTACAATCCACAAGGTCAGGGTATTGTAGAGCGTGCTCATAAGACTCTAAAAGAGATGTTAATAAAACAAAAAGGGGGAATTGGCTTAGGCCACACCCCGAAAGAGCGCCTCTCCCTGGCTCTATTTACTATTAATTTCTTGAATTTGGACATCCAAGGGCGCTCTGCTGCGACTAGGCACTGTTCGCCCTCTGCCCCGAACTTTGGGCACGTTAAGTGGAAAGATGTACTTTCTGGACAATGGTATGGGCCTGATCCCGTGCTGGCATGGGCACGAGGTTCCGTCTGTGTTTTCCCACAGGACCGGACGGAGCCGGTGTGGGTTCCAGAACGCCTGACAAGAAGAGTCCCGACATCAATCAACCAACAACAGGAGGCGCTACAACAATCTCATGATGAGGACCATCCTTCTACTGAGTGTCCTGGTTCTAATGCTGATATCGATGGTACAGGGGACATCAATGCAGTGGTGGGCGGTAGCTCGAACGTGGCCAATGCCGATGCCGGTTCATAGCAATTCTAGTGTTCTCCCCACTCTTTTTTCTACTTCATGTGAGATGTCTGCTCCTTGTGTTTCCCCTAGAGGGGACCAAGATCGGTCCTTCAATCTCTCCAGCATCAATCTCACAGGAGTTTTTTGCTTCAGTTTTTCCAAGGGTGATTGCATCCATTTAAAACTTAAGAACTTGACTAACTGGGAGGACCCATTGCAGTACAGTCGGATCTCGCAGGGAGTTTTGGGTGCAGTGCTCCTACAAATTAGCTCAGGGAAAAACCAGGGCTCAGGAAGCTTGACAAATACTTCTGAGCTTAATATTACCACTCTGGCCATTACTTCCCAGGTGTTAATTCCGTTGTCTCCTTCTAATCAGACCTCTAATGCCACTCATTTTAAGGCTTCTCCTTATTGCACTCCTGAGTGTGGCTTCCCCCCAACATTCACGCCTTGCCAAGATCATTCTTGGGAGAAACATCAGGTCGCTAAAGGTTTCTCCCTTTCCCCCTCTCTTAAAAGATACTTGTATAATTCTTCCAACAATAATTCCTCTATAGGAGCAGGTTGGTCTTGGTTTCAATGGTTGATTTCCAATGAAAAGGGAGCCACAGCTGATATTTCCGCTTTGGCTCAATTACGAGGAGTCCAAAGTTGGCTGTTTAATGTTTCTGGCAGTACCCAAGACTCGGAGCGAGGTAGGAGGCTTAAAATTTCTGCAAATAATTCACAATTATCTAATGCTACATTACCCTCCGCAGCAGTCTGTCTCCAATCTCCGTTCCTGTTTATTTTGGCTAATGATACATCACAGGGGATGCTTAATTGTTCTAATATTACCTGCTATTTGTCTGAGTGTTGGAATGGCTCCTGGACTACGGCAGTGGTTATGAAAGTTCCGACCTTTGTCCCGATTCCGGTTACTGCAGATCCAGAGTCTTTTCCTATTGTTGAACTGATTAGAGCCCGTAGAGATTTTGGAATTACGGCAGCTATAGTGACAGCTGTGGCGGTATCTGCTGCTGCAGCAGTTACAGCTGGAGTAGCCATGGCCAGCCAGGTACAAACTGCTGCCACTATTAATCAGGTTATTCAACAAACATCCACCATACTTGAATCTCAAAGTAGAATTAATCAACACATTTTATCTGGGATTCTGGCTGCTAATCAAAGGATAGATCTGCTTCAAGCTCAAGTTGAGGAGTTGTTTGATCTAGTACATTTGGGTTGTGTCGATCAACGTGCGCATTTATGTATAACCTCTGTCAGATTTAATGATTCCAGAAATGCCTCCCGCATCATCGGGGAGTATCTATCCGGAACCTGGTCCATGGAAGCAGAAAACTTGATCCAGTCTCAACTAACTCAGATTGCTGTTTTGAATAGTACCCGTGTCGAACCAGTGACTTTGGGTCAATTCACCAGTTGGCTATCCTCTGCCTTTTCCTTCTTTAAGGAATGGGTGGGAGTGGGCATTTTTGGGGCAATGTGTTGCTTCGGTGTTATACTTTGTTTGTGGCTTCTCTGTCGCCTTAAAACTCGCCATGCACAAGAAAAGGCTATGATTGTACAGGCTCTTGCGGCCTTAGAAAATGGCATTTCTCCACAAATCTGGCTTGCACATCTTAAACAGTGATTTCTGGGCAGGGCCATTGCACCCCAAGTTAGTTTCACATTGCACTGGGATTGGCCTGTCCTCTTCCTTATTCTCTCCCAGTGCTGAATAGCCCTTGCACTCTGCAGGTCTTGTTACCATTGCACGCAGATGGGTTTCAGGACTGGTCTTTCTTCTCGGCTACAGACTCTTTACCTTCCTCTGGGGCTTAGGGATTGTGTTGCCAACTTAAATTTTGTCATTATTACCAGGCTACCTGTGTTATCCTACTTCTCGCCGTCGTCACGATGCAGGATGCGAGGCAAGGCACTGCACTTGAGTGATCCCTCAACGGACCTCAAGGAAAGCATGTCCTATTGCATGCGGGTTTGACATCCACGCCCCGCCCTACGAAAAAAGGCGTCGGCTGATATGGGATCAGGTCTGGGGAAGGCGCCTCCTTAGGACTGAACCATACATTGCAGCCACTTCTGCACAGTGGGATAGGACCTCTACTTTCGCCTGCATTGTTATATAAAATAGAAGGGGGAACTGTGGTAAGCCATTCTTATAGACCGTGGCCGCCATTAGAAGATGGCGCCGGCTTCCACTGTGGCCTGTGATAAACAACTCCTTTTATGGAGAGTTGGCGCGCAATCCCTTACCACCCTATGAGAGAGATCCACGTGGCGGCTTAGGATTGGGATGCGGGGGGCTTTATTAAGCTGTGCTTGGGCGTGGCAGGCGCGGGCGCTAGAAGAATGATACATGACTCAAGGCCTGAATAAACTGTTGAAAGAAGAATCCTGTGTCGTGTTTCCCTTGCTGGCGAGGGGTCGCGACATCCAAACTGTTGGATAAAGAAGATTTCCCATCACAGAAGAACACGAATCAACCACAAATAGGGAGACGCTGTGGATGGTGCATATTTCTTTTGGAAGAATCATTGTTACATATCTGACTCAACACTTATTTCTAGAAGAACAAGTTGTTCAGGAAGGAAATCTATTTCCATAGCTAAAATGGAAGTTTTATTTAAGAAGTGCAATTGGAATAAATCGCGCCAGAGAAAGTGGTTAAAGTGCACAGCTGCTGGTTTCAAATTTAACACTATTTGTGTATGAAAAAGTGGTTGGGAAAGTTTTTCTTTTACTGCTGGGTAGTCTCAGGGCACGTGAAAGTGTTCTCCATTCCCAGCTATGCCTGAGAAGTCATAAAGCTGAGGCTCCTTGGCTTTGGGAAATAAAGGGAGATTTCTAAGCAACTTGAGTGTTGGTGCTACAAAAAAATATTTAAAAACATCCTTATCCAAGTGAAACTAGAACTCATGGAGTTTGATATCAGACCTAAGGCTGTGTACTCAGGGAGTGTCCTGGACCAAGACCCACAGCCTGGTGCCTCTTGATGCTCTGTGAGGAGTTCCATCATTTCACTGGGCTTCTCTTCACTTTTATGTTTCTCCCTGTCTCACTACCTTATTTGCTAACTTTGCTTCTCTCAGCCTTTTCACATCCTTTCCTTTTTCTCTCTCCTATTTCTGCTTCCATTTTCTACCTTTTATTTTCTCTTTGCATATCTTAGGGACAATGATTTATCTCCATGTTTTCTGCAACCTCTTTTTCTTTTCTTCCTCAATCATTTCTCCATACTTTTCTGTTCTTTCTCTACTTCTTCCTAGTCTTCTTCTATTCCTATTTTCTCTTATTGTCACCAAATGAATGAGGGATTGAAAATATACTAAACATGGCTGTGCAAACACTTCTTCATGAAACAAACTATGCAGTCAGGGGCGATCTCCTGCTTCCATGGATTTTCCTGACACTTTATTAATCTCTGCCTTGTCCCTGCTTCCCTAGCAACCCAGCACCTGCCCACTGCCCTGTATCACAGTGGAAGTTCTTTGCACAAAAGCATAGTGTCCTTTCCATCATTGTCTTCTCCACAAAGATTAGCATAAGGGCTTGCAAATGGTCTAATATTTACCCAATTGATATTCCGAATACACATATAAATGGTTACAGTGATAATTTGATGTGTTATCAGAGGTTGCACATTTTGTCTGGGTAATCTCTGGATCGATTGATCTATCTATCATCTATCTATCTATCTATCTATCATCCATCTATCTATCTATCTATCTATCTATCTAAAATTCTACACTCTCTGTAATCTGCTAAAAAGATATTAATCTGAAGGATAAATTTCCAAAGGAATGTTGTTTTAGAAAAATACTTATTGTTTGGATATCACAGGTTTAAAATTGGAATAATCAATGCATTTACCATTGGACCTAAATGAATGTACTGGGTATTGTGTGGATGAGAAGAGAATGAGTCCGGCTGTAGTTGTAGAGACAAGGATGCTTGTTTGGGCTGTGAGGAACTCCCCATGATAAATGTTCTGCAGTCCAATAATAACACCTAACCTACCTCCATGAATCTAGAATCTACTTTATTATTTGATTTCAGGCTTCTAACGAGGGACTCAATCAATATCTCTCCTCTGCCTCCTTTCCTTTCAAGGTCAAGGGAGAAAATAAGTTGGTAGGTCTCCATGGTAAGGTTTTAACTTTTACTGTGATAAACAAAGAATGTAAAGCTAACATGGATTTGGAGGATTTTTGTGTGATCTCACCCACAGTAAAAGCTAAAGTCCTTAATATAACCCAAGATGTCTTACATGATGTTTGCCTTTCTTCTTTCTTCCCCAAGTCTCACACACATACATGTTTACATGTATACATATGTGAAAGACTTGGGGAAGAAAGAAAGAAAGAAAGAAAGAAAGAAAGAAAGAAAGAAAGAAAGAAAGAAAGAAAGAAAGATCCATGGATCCAGAGATTGCCCAGACACTATATGTACTTTCCCCCGCCCTCCCTTCCTCTCTCTATGCCAGTCATTGTTTTCTTCAGTAGGCTAGACATACAGACAATTCCAACTGGGTTTTGTCAAGAAGTCCATTCTCCAGATGTCCCTGTAGCTCCCTTCCTCTTTAGTTCTATGTGATTAGTTAGAAATCATTTTTTTTTTCAGAGATACTTGTCTTCTCCACCTTCTCTATAAACTTCAGCCTTCTTATTTTGTAACCCTTCCTCTTTTTTTGTAACCCTCCTCTTTTTCTATTTTATGTTTATTATAATTACTCTAACATTATATGCCAATTTCTTCTTGCCTACATAATGGCCCCACACTTGATTTGGTACTCTGTTATTACCAACTTAAAATTCTTATAGCTTTGAGGATTTTTTTTGTTTTGTTTTGTTAGTATTGGACCCCCAGATTAAGTAGCCAGTCCTAAGTTTATTTATTCTTTATATTATCGGTCTCTCCTCTAAAATATAAGCTGCTTGAGGGCTATAATTTGCATCTTCATGGAGCATGCTACACATATTTGAAAAATACTTGTATATAAATAAATGAGTGGAGCAATAGGCGTGATAGAGGTAACTCAAGTGAATTTCTGGCTTGCCTTTTTATTCCCCACATTTTTTTCTACTCTGGCATAAAAATATGTGATGGAAAGGAGATTTGTTTTTTTCCATTTAGGCAGCAAAAGGTAACTAAGATTAACAAAATTAAAAAGACCAAACATTGTGAGATCTGAGAAATATAAACTGGAAGTCATTGTATTGCAAAGTGGATCTCTGAAGTTGCAGGTTCAGGAAGAGCCAATAGAAGACCTAGGAAGAACCCGAGAAAGCCTGGACCTTTAAAGGCCCACAGTCACCACAGTACACTTCAGGCTAAGAGACTGTTCCAAATTAGCATTAAATGCAAAGGTGTCGGAAGCCATCTGTGTACTGTGCATGAACCAAATAGGCATGGAAGCCTTTGGGTAGGAAAGTCTGGCACTGGGAACTCCTAGCGGCACTCCTGCTGGTGAGATGCCCAAATACATGTGACAGTCTACCTCACTCTGCCAGGTTCCACACAGCACCAGAGATGGGGTGACCCTCTGGAGCCACATAGCAATATGGCCTCTCAGAGATGGGTGTGTCTTACCAAGATACCAATCAACCTGTTGACTGTAAGACACCACGAAGTAAGACTCCCCCTGATGAAACCTTATCCCTGCCTTTGATATATCCCCTTAAATAAACGACTGGAGCCATTTTCTTCTTGTCCAGCTCCAGCTCCTGTGTGGACTAGGTCTATCAGGTTCTCCATCCTTTAAAACCTATTTTTCCAACTCCACCTCTTATTTCTTCACTAATTACTTCCGACTTTTCTTTTCTCAGGTGGCTTATCCCTTTCTGAGCAGGGAAAATTACCCTGGAGAGGTGTGGGCAGATACAAAGGTATAGAATTGGAGAAGCTTGCAGTGATAGGCCTCCTGGCAAACCTGGAAGGAAGCATTTGCTCTCTTTTTTAAATAAAAAATACATAAATATATTATATGTATATAATATATAATATATATATATATATATATATATATATATATATATATGAGTGCAATATGTACCTAACATAAAATTTACCATTTTAGTCATTTAATTGTCCAATCTGGTGATGATAAATGCATTCATACTGTTGTGTAATCACTATCATCATCCATCTCCAGAAAATTTTCAGCTATTCCAAATGAATTTTTGTACCTATTAAACAATTTCCTGTTTCTCCTCATTGCAATCCCAGATAAGTGTCATTCTACTTTTCATTTCTATTAATTTGTGTACTGTAGGGACCTCATATAAGTGGAGTCATACAATATATGTCTTTTTGAGACTGGTTTATTTCATTTCAGCATTAGCCTTCAAGGTCGGTCCAGATTGAAGTATGTATCAGAATTTCCTTCCTTTTGAAAGACTGGATGAATTTCCAATGTATGTATATTTCATATTTTGTTTTTTAGTCCATCTATTGATAGACACAAATTAATTCTACATTTTAGCTATTGTAAATCATGCTGCTACGGGATTGGGTATGCAAATATCTGTTCCAGATCATGCTTACAATATTTTTGAGATAGAAGTAGAATCGTCAGATCATAATTCATTTTTTTTAATGTTGTAAAGCATTTTCATACTGTTTTCCAGAGAAACAGAACTATTTTACATTCTAATCAACACTACACAGGGTTCCAATTTCCCTATAACCTTGTCAACCTTTTTTTTCCTTCATTTCTATTTTCTTTGCTTTCTCTAATGATTAGTGATTTGGGACAATTTTGTGTACTTATTAACCATTTGTATAATTTCTTTGGAGAAATGTATATTCAAGTTTTTTGTCTATTTTTAATTAAAAAAATTAAATAAGAGATATGGTCCTTGCTATGCTGTCCAAGGTGGACTAGAACTCATTCCTGCCTCAGCCTATAGGCATGAACTAGTACACCCAATTATGAAATGACATCCCATGTTCAAGAATTAGAAAACTTAATATAAGACATTATTACTACACAAAGATCCACAAATTCAATGCAATCTCTAACAAAGATTTTTTTTTTTTCACACAGAAAAGGCCATCCTAAAACTCATTGAAAATTTCAAGGGAGCCCAAACAGACAAAACAATAAGAATAAAGTTGAAGCTCTAACAATAGTTCTCTGTTCAGGATGTTATTTCCATATCAGATATGTGATTTACAAATATTTTCTTCCATTCTGTGAGTTGCATTTTTGCTCCATTGATAGTGTCATTTGTCATAAAAGTTTTTAATTGTGATGTAGTGCTGTTACTCTATATTTTCTTTTGTTGTCAGTTAAGAAATCATTGTCAAATTCAGTTTCAAGAAACTTGGAAATGTTTTCTTCTAAGGGATATATCCTTTCAGCTCCTACATCTAGGTCTTTAATTAACTAATCAATTAATTAATTCGTTTTTAAAAATGTGGCACTGAGGATCGAACCCAGAGCCTCAGTGTGTGAGGCAAGCACTCTACCACTGAGACACTTGAGTTGCTCTCTTATGTGAAAGGGTCCAACTTGATTCTTCTGCATGTGGCCATCTAGTTTTATCAGCTCTATTCATTGGAAAGACTGTCCTTTCCCCAATTGAATGATCTTGGAACCCCTGTTAAAAAGTGTAATTTGATTATATACATGTGGGTTTATTTCTGGGCTTTCTGTTCTATTCCTTTTGTCCATATGTCTGTCTTGATGTCAGCAGTACCACATTGTTTTGATTACTGTTTTGAAAGTAGGAATTGTTATACCTTTAACTTTATTCTTATTCTTTTGTCTGTTTGGGCTCCCTTGAAATTTTCAGTGAATTTTAGGATGGCCTTTTATATGTGTGAAAAAAATAAAATATCTTTGTTTTGGATTGCATTGAATTTGTGGATCTTTGTGTAGTAATAATATCTTATATTAAGATATTAATATAATATAATCTTGAACATGGAATGTCGTTTCATTTATTTGCATCTTATTTAATTTCTTTTAGCAATATTTTGTAGTTTTCAGTGTATGAATTTTCTTAACCTCCTTGATTATGTTTATTTTTTAGTATTTTATTCTTTTGGATGATCTTAAAAATGGAATTGCTTTTTTAGTTTCCTTTCTGAAATGTTAATTGTTAGTGTATAGAAACATGAATTATTTTTGTGTGCTGATTTTATATCTTACCACTTTGTGAAATTCTTTTATTTAGTTACATTTTTGTGTAATTTCTTTGCATGAAATATTCTACATAAACATTTTGTTGTCTGTGAACAGAGGTAATTTTACTTTTTCCTTTCCAATTTGAATGCCTTTTCTTTTTCTTACCTAAATTTTCTGGCCAGGACTTCCAGCACTGTTAATCATAAGGAGCAAAAGTAGGAATTTCTTTTCTTATTGTCCACAATTACAAAGTGCTAAAATGATTGGATATTATTCGGATTATCTTTTGCCTTGTGAAAGACTACTTTTGTGATAGATGTCTTGATTCTAAATTCATTATTTTGTAGTCTCAGGTAAATACAGTTTAATCTTATGTGTCCTAATGCATTAAAAGTGAGACTCATTAAGAGATGTGGGATTGCAATAATTTATAATTGCTTGAGGACTTAAACCATTCTAACAAATGTTGAGAGGCTATTGCCAAATTTATAAGATACAAATTTTAAAATTAATATTTAATGTTGATTACTCTTTTGAACTAACTTATATGCTTTCCATTGATTTGAGATCCTGCTCTCATAAGGTCCTTACCATGGTGCCTTGTTGATATTCTTGCTTCAGACAATAGATGGAAGCATAATTTTAGTTAAAAAATTTAAAAAAAGAGATGATTTTTTTTTTGTTCCAGAGTACATGATGTCTTGGAGTAGATATACTTGTTTGTTTGTTTGTTTGTTTTGTATATTCAGAGACTCCTGGTGACAACAATTAATTTCCACATCGCCAAACTTGCTGGTTCAGAAAGATAAAAGGGGTCTAAGAGTTACTGGGGAAGCAGCTGCAAAATTTAGAAGTCCCTGGATCTGGGAAGAGTCCTACCATTCTAATTATTATCTGTAAATTCTGGGCTATGTTGGGCAGGAGATTATCCCTACTCTCTCATCATTCCCTGTGTCTTTCCATAGACATGAGGCAACTTTTACCCCACAATGATTTCCTCTTTTCATCCCTTTCTGCTTTCCCTCATGGAAGGAGGAATCAATGTCACTCAGATGACAAATCCAGCTGTGGAGGGTTATCTGGCTTTATCATAGTTTATATTGTGCTTTTCAAATGATCTTTCAAATATTTTCTGATATGCATTTGTATTTTGAAGCTGCTGTTTTGCCAAGTTGCTCCTGATAACTGAGGAACAACTATTCAGTGATAAAAAAAAAATATATGCTACAGATTGCCACACACTGAATATCCTGCCCAGAGCAAACATTGTCAATGAAATAAAATTTATTTCTCCTACCTGAAACTTGGCTTTAATGGAATAGCCATCTTAAAGAAACTCCAAGCAATAGTCACCATTTGATTTTGAATTGACCACAGAGGGCAAGCTCATTGCTGCTCAAATGTCAAGTGCATCATTTAAAAATCACCTTTCCTGAATATGTATAGGCAAAATATATCTGGAAAGATATAAAAGAATCTAATTATACAGCTTCTCCAAGGAAGGAAATTGAGACCTGAGATAGGGATGGGAGGAAGGCGTTTTACTTTATACTGTTTTATTTTGAACCATGGTACTTTTTGGTTATTCAAAATAAAATAAAATGTGAAAGTATTAAAAAAATTCTCTTCTTATTTGGATACATTTTATTCTTTTTTCCTTGACTCATTTTAGTGAAGATTTCCAGTATAGTGATGAAGAGCAGTGGTAGAAGTAGACATTTTGGCTCGCACAAGGTTCAAAATATCCCCTGATAATTCTATGTAGATTTTTTTCATAAGGTTATAATTTGGAAGATTTTCTATTGTTTATAATAGTTACCATTTGAAAATTTCTCAAGTGCATCACTATTATCAAAAGTAAACTGAATGATAAGACATGTAGTATAAACAGTCATTTACTTTAAAAAAAATTTCCTGGGTGAAAATACTTGAATATTTGTGGGTTCACTTGGTTAGTTGTTTTTAGATAATGAGAAGGAAAAATTATCTGGCACTGAAAAAATAAGTACCCAAGAGAAAAAGTCAGCTTCTTCTACCTTCTTGGTGATGCTTTATCAGTTTCTAGAGCATGGGTTTGTCAAGCCATGTTCTTTTTTAAGGCCTAGATGGGAAGAGACCAGAGAGGTGTCTGAGGCCTACTATCCTTCACCATATTTCACCAAATAGTTTTTCTATCATGGTTCTGTATTATGCTGCAAATTGCTTTTGCAATACTAAATAAAATAGTACTTTATTTCTTATTGAATATTACTCTTTGTGGAAAACTTTTCAAGACTTCTGAAGTGAAGGAGATATAAGGGACGGATTTGGTTACTAATATTCATGCCACATTTTTAGTTAAGCCCTACTACATCAAGAAAAAAAATCAGAGAAAAATGTTTTTAAAAATATTTCCATTGTGGCCAAATATGTTAATCAAAGACCCAGGAATCAAAAAAACAGGAATGCAGGCTTTGGGGGAAGCAGTACTTCAAAAAATCATATTTTTTTCTTTTCAGTCTCTAAAGAATTGGGGATTTGTGTAGGTAGAGAAATACACTAAAAAGAGAAGTAAAGGGATTTCAGAGCCAGATGACAAGAAATATTGGATATGTGAAGGCAGGGAGAGAGAAAGAGTGCATGCTTTTAATAAGCAACTGGTTGCCAGGGGGAATGGAAAGAAAATTATTAAGATTGTATATGCCTGAGATGAGTACAAAGGGAAAATAAAAACAGACATCAAGAAAACTTGGAACAGCATATTATTGCAAATGACATAGTATACATCTTTGAATGCCTGTCTGCAAGACAGGAGGAAGTAAGTGTGTAAGAGAATTGGTTCCACACCAAAGTTCCATTCCATGGTCCCATACTAAATATGCAAAGCTTAGTATTACAATTAACTTCTTGATTGTTACTTTCTTTATTGAATTTGTTTTAAATTAGGCTTTTTATTTTAAGATACTCTTAGATTCATGTCATTATGAAAAATAACACACATCCTTTGTACATTTTACTCATTTCCATCAGAGATATCATTTTGTATAACTAGAGTCCAATATCATTACCCAATGTTGACAATGCTACAGCCCCTGTTCAGAGTTGTGTCATCACAAGGATCTCTCATGCTGCCTTTCTGTGGGCATGCCCCCTTCCTTCTCACCCCTGTGCCTAAATCCTTCTTCACTTTTATAATTTTGTTATATATATATATATATATATATATATATATATATATATATGCATATATAGACTCATATGTATGTAATGTATGTAAGGAATCATAAATATATATGTAGCTATATATGTATATGTGTGTGTGTGTACATATACACACATCCATAATTTATATAGCATGTAAACTTTTGGGATTGGGTTTTATTCACTGAACATAATTAGTGATTTATCCAAGTTGTTTCATGTTTCCATAGTTTGTTTCCTTTTTATTGCTTTCTAATATTCCATGTGTGAACATCCTTCAGTTTCTTTAACCATTTACCTGTTGAAGGGTAGCATTTATAGTTTTGAACTATTACAAATGTAGTTGTAAACATTTGTATGTAGGTTTTTGTGTACATAGCATTCATTTTCATTTTTATAGAATAAATGTCCAGTAGTGTGTTTATTGGGTTGCATGGTAGTTACATATTTTATAAGAAACTGCCAATTATTTTTTCCCCAGAGTACTTATACCATTTTTCTATTTATACCAGAAGTGTTTGAGTGATCCAATTTCTCTACATCCTTACCAACATTTTGTGTTATCACTATTTTTTTTTCATTTTAGTGATTCTGATAAGTAGGTATATCTGATTTTGGTTTCATTTTCATTTCCTTTTTTTTAGTTTTATTGATTTTATTTTTTTTAAATACATGACAGCTTTAAAATTCTTATTACACATATGGAGTACAAGTTTTCATATCTTTGTATATAGAGTATGTTCACACCAATTTATGCCTTTATACATGTACTTGTTTTTTTTTTTTGCATTACAATTCTGATTCCACATATACAGCACAGTTTTTCATATTTCTGTTTGTATATAAAATATTTTGACACCCAATTTGAGTCTTCATACATGTACTTTGGATAATGATGTCCATCACATTCTATCATCCTTGCTAATCCCCTGCCCCTCCCTTTCCCTCCTACCCCTCTTCCCTATCTAGAGTTCATCTAATCCTCCCATGCACCCCCTCCCTACCCCACTGTGAGTCAGCCTCCTTATATCAGAGAAAACATTTAGCGTTTGATTTTTTGGGATTGGCTAACTTCACTTAGCATTATCTTCTCTAGCGCCATCCATTTACCTGCAAATGCCATGATTTGATTTTATTCTCTTTAAATGCTGAGTAAAATTCCATTGTGTATATAAGCCACAAGTTTTTTTTATCCATTCATCCACTGAAGGGCATCTAGGTGGGCTCCTCAGTTTGGCTATTGTGAATTGTGCTGCTATAAACATTGATGTGGCTGTGTCCCTGTAGTATGCTGTTTTTAAGTCCTTTGGGTATAGTCCGAGGAGAGGGATAGCTGGGTCAAATGATGCTGGGAAAACTGGAAATTCATATGCAACAAAATGAAATTAAACCCCTATCTTTCACCAAGCACAAATTAAACCCCTATTTTTCACGATACACAAAACTGAACTCAAAATGGATCAAGGACTAGGAATTAAACCAGAGACTCTGCGTCTAATAGAAGAAAAAGTAGGCCCTAATCTTCATCATGTGGGATCAGGCCCCAACTTCCTTAATAAGACTCCTGTGGCACAAGAATTAAAACCAAGAATCAATAAATGGGATGGAATCAAACTAAAAAGTTTCTTCTCAGCAAAAGAAACAATCTGTGAGGTGAAAAGAGAGCCTACATCCTGGGAGCAAATTTTTACCCGTCACACATCTGATAGAGCACTAATCTCTAGGGTATATAAAGAACTCAAAAAGCTAAGCACAAACAAACAAACAAACAAAAAAACAAAAGCACAAAACAAACAAACAAAAAAACCCCAAATAACCCAATCAACAAATGGGCCAAGGACCTGAACAGACACTTCTCAGAAGAGGATATACAATCAATCAACAAATATATGAAAAAATGCTCATCATCTCTATCAATCAGAGAAATGCACATCAAAACTAATCTAAAATATCATCTCACTCCAGTCATAATGACAGCTATCAGGAAAACAAACAATAATAAGTGTTGGCAAGGATGTGGGGGAAAAGGTACACTCTCATATATTGTTAGTGGGATTGTAAATTGGTGCAGCCAATATGGAAAGCAGTATGGAGATTCCTTGGAAATCTGTGAATGGAACCATCATTCTCATTTCCTTAATAATTAAGTTATTGAACTTTTTTCATGTGTTTACCATCTGTATCTTTTTTTTATTTGTTTTACTTAGTAGCAAATGACAGAACAATGATTTTGACATATCATATATTTGAATCAGGTGGGATATAATTTCTCATTTTTTTCTGAGTATACAGGTTGCAGAATCACATTTATCATGCAGTCACATATATACACACAGTAATAATAATGTCTGAATCTTTTATAGATATTTTTCTTTTAATGTTTTTCACTCATGTTCTAATTGCCTTGTTTAGTATTTAATGTTGATTTTTAGAGTTCTTTTTGTCTTCCAGATGCAAGTCCTTTATCATTTATGTGGTTTGTAAACATTTCCCTCCACATGTAGGGGAAAACTTTTCACCATCCTCAGAGAACAAAACTTTTTATATTTCAAGAAGTGCAATGTATCATTTTTTTTCCTTTATGGATCATGATTTGATTTCAAATAGAACATTTTATGTGACCCCCATGTCCTAACGATTTTCTTTTTTCCCTGAAAGTTATCTAGTTATAGATTATAAATTTAAATCCACAACCCATTTTGAGTTACTTTTTATAAGATGTAAAATGTAATTGAGGTTCATTCTTTTTTATTTAACCTATTTGTTCATTTGGTCCAACAGCATTTGTTGAAATGTCAATATTTTCTCCATTAAATTGCTTTTGCACTTTTTCCAAAAATATTAGGCATACCATGTGGCCATGTTTTTGATTTCTGTATTATTTTCTATTAATTTATTTGTCTATACCTCTGCCAATGCCATACAGATATGACTGCTGTTGCTATGTAATGTCTTGAAATTGAGTATACTGATTGCTTTAATTTTATTAAGCATTTCAAAACTGATTTGGTTTTTCTAGTTTTTGAGTCTTTTCATGTAGATTGTAGAATAATTGTGTTCATGTGTATGCATATTCTGCAGGGTTTTTTTTTTATCAGGATTGCATCAAACCTACACATCAGTTTGAGGGAAAAGTGACAACCACACTATGTGGACTATTCCAATCTGTGAACACAGTATAGCTCTTTATTCATTTAGAAATTTGGTGATTTTTTTTAAGTAGTGTTTTGTAGTTGAACATAAATGTGTCCAATATATTTTATTAGATTACATTTCATATTTAAGAGATTTTAAATAGTATTGTGTTTACATTTTTGATATAAGCATTAACTATCTTTGTGTCCTTAGAATAAACAACTCTTTGCTTTCTACATTTGTCAATTTTTGTATATTTATTAATGAAAATTATAGGGCGACAGATGTTTTCTTTCTCTTTCTTCTTTCTCTTTTCTCCCCCTAATCTTCCTTTTCTTCCTCCCTTTTTCCTTCTTCTTTTGTATTCTTTTTGTCTTGTTACTTTAAGGTAACATAAGCTTCACAGAATTAACTAAGCAGTGTTTTTTCCTCTTTATTCTCAGGGAAAATTTGTGTAGAATTGTTTTAATTCTATAAACATTTGGTTGAATTCTGCACTGAAATATCTAATCTAATAGATTTCTTTTTTTCAAGAGAGTTTCAGTTACAAATTCAGTTTTCTTAATTGTTACAGGCTATCAAACTGTTCTATTTTATCTGAATTGTAGACTCTTACATTTTTCAAGGAATCAGTCCAGTTTTCTAAGTTGTTGAAACAGCATGTGGAGAAGAGGTGGTAGAGTCCTTACTGAGCCTTACAAGGATGAAGTCTGGGCTCCCCAGTAGGGCTTTACAGACAAGAGTGGAGAGGCCATGGTTTATTCTGTGCTATTTGAGAGAGAGCAGTTGGACTGACAAGGTTTCTGTGTTGCTAGGCTGGCTCTTTCCTGGTCATTTTGCTAGAGAGAGTGTAGGTTTTTGTGGTTTTTGTTGTCTCTGCCTATTAGCATTTCTCCTGGTTTCTTTAGCTCTGACTTTTAGGCCATACAAGGCAAAAAAATGAAATAAAACAAAACAAACTAGAGAAAACTGCCATGTTGATTCATGGTTGCTGTGGTCCTAGCCAGTCTGCATTTCTACACCATCTTTCAGAGTCATTTGTTTAGTATATAATATGCAAGGTTTTTATTTGTATTTAGTGGGCAGATGAGAAAATTTTATCTATTCCATCCACCTACCAGCAAAAGTCCATGATATATACTTTAATTCAAAGTAATAGATCACCAGTGAAACTCCACATCATGTATAACCACAAGAATGGGATCCTAGTTAGAATAAGTGATACTCCATAGATGTATAATAAGTCAAAATACACGTTACTGTCATGTGTATCTAAAAAGAACAAATAAAAAAAGAAAATAATATTAGAGAACAATATGTATGTCACAAATCTAGTTTTGTGAAGGCAAAAAGAAAATTAGCATATTATATAGGATATATATTAATTGTATTGTATAATTATATAAATATACACTACACAATTTAAACATGTGGGTATCTAATTTTTATAGTTTCTATCCTGAGGTAGAGAAGAGATAAAGCTGTAGCATATATACATTTCCTTCTCAGGTATGTCCACATTGTTATTTTCCCTATAAGCTACATTTCTTTTCTCCTCTTCTCCTTCTCTCTTTTGTTTCCCAAATTAATTAAATGTTACTTGGACAGTTTTATGCCAAATGACACTTCAGGCCTTGAACTACTGAAATCTAATGTTAATATGGTAGCCATGTCATTCTCATTGTCTTCCTGTGTAGAAATAAGTTTGCCAATCAACTTTACAGACTTATGCTCATGGATTGAAGAACTTCATTCTTTTTTTAATGTTTCCCCCTTTTTTATTTAAAAAACTATACTGTTTCTTTTTGGAATACATGAGAGTAGAATCTATTTTGATACAGTATGGAATTTATCTTATTCTAATTACGATCCCAGGCTTGTGAATGTACATGATGGTGAGATTTTGTGTGGTGTATTCATTCTTGTCTGTTCTTAAATGCTCTTCAATCATAGCACCCAGTTTCTCAATTCCAACTATTTTCTCAGCAACCTGAAAGATCTTTCAAAGGGTGTCCCATGATCAATGATCAGAGCAATTTTACCATCTTTCTTAGGTATAAGGTTGAGCAACAGTGTGTAACTGTGCCTCTATAGACAAAATAATCTGTCCAAATGTTCTTTCAACTTGAAAATTAAAATTATTATTACAACTTCTTGAACATTATCAGGGAATGAATTAGGGCCATGATTATTACCTAACTGAATCTGATCTTGAAAGCTAGCTGTTGTGTCAGACATCCACATCATTTCCTTCTGGTTATTAATGTTTTGTTATGTGGCTGGGAAAGACTGGATTCTCTTTCATATGACACAAACAGACTTTGTTCATTGTTTTTTTTTTTTCAATTGGCAGAAGGGGGATTTATTGAACCAGCATGCTGGGGCTCCGTGCCCACTCAAGAAGGGAAAGCAGCCCAGATCCCTGAGCAGGGGCTGAGCACTGCTTAAGTACACTTTTTGGGGAGGGCGGAAGGCTTTGTATACATCAGAACAAATCATCATGAGGCGCGGGAAAATTGAACAACTCCTAAACATGATTAGTTCATTCATTGGCGGGAACAGTTCAGGCTGGAGTGATAGGTCATTCCTAAGGAGGGGGTTACATTTAAACTGATTGGTCCAGGCCCTGCAATGCCTACATGCGACCACACAGAGCCCTTATTAAACAACCAAATAGTCAGGGGAAATAGTTACTGGGCGGTTCCAAGCATTGTCTTAACAGCTACAGAAATTTCAGGTTTTGCAGGTAGCATAGAAACCTAACAATACCTAATCCTTTACATTTTAACTCAGACCTTGCAGCTTAGAAACTTTACAACACCTGGTCTTTTACCCTTTAACTTTTACCCTTTAACTTCAATTTCTTTTACCCTTACATTCCCCACTCCTTTTTCTGACTACTTTTAATCTTAAAAGTAATGCATCACAATTATTGAAGGGTTTCACATTTCATGAGTTGTTTTGCGTTCCCTGGAATCATTTTCAGCATGGCCTCCATTTTAGATT
>NW_025999945.1:2966980-3020917 GCF_001458135.2 Marmota marmota marmota | reverse complement strand
TAAAACATGAATTAAAGGCTGAAAGCTTTTAACCTCTTGTAGAAAAGTAGTAATGTACTTTTGTGTTTTGCAATAAAACCTTCACACAGATTAGGCTCTCATTAACTTAAAAATACATAAATTGTATCTCAGAGTAGAAAGTAACATGGAACCGTACATATCTTATTGATAACAAGTCCAGTTGTAGAACACAAATGATATGAATAAATCTCCAACATTTTTTTTTCTTTTAAGCCTAAAATTACCATACAACTTTAGAACACCAGCTCGATATAATGTTCTTTTGAAGCTTCTACCTTACAGACTTGTATACCTGGAAGATATGAACACATTAACAGCACCATAATTAACCTTGCAAAAAGCTGTGTGCTTATATAGAACTAAGGGGGAGATGGTAGGGCTTAGATAAGTGGCAGGCAACCCGTTTATTAGTAAGTTCTTCCAGATAGGCGCCAAGTTGGCGTTACCAGCACCTGAAGAAAATCAGAGCGAATAAAAACAGAATGAAGATAAAGATTAAAGCAAAGGTCAATTTTTGGCAGAAGTTCCATGCTGGGGGACTGACAGAAAAGAGACCAAGGGCCATGAGGAAGCTCAGAAGGACATAAAGACTCATGAATCCAGGATGGCAGATTATGAGATTCTCCGAACTTGTTGTCTCCCACTGTCTGATGTCCGTTGCATTCCATTGTGCTTGGTAGTGAGCTTCAGCACTGAGTGAACTGTTCTCTTGAAGATGCTAGGGGTTCATCGGTCGTCAGAGGCCGGTAGTGCCTAAGCAGAAGCCTCTCTGCACATCTGAATGGAATGGTCTGGCTCTCCAAGTGTCAACAGATCCAGGCAGTGACTCTTGGTCCAGGATTCTCTGTTCATTGGTTTTTGAAGCAATATTTCCTGTAAATTTAGACATTCTATAGATTCCAGGAGCTCATGTTATGGAACAACTCTTGTATTCAGATCTAGTTTAATTGGTTTGTTAAATCTATCTTTATGTGGAAATTACTGGATATACATTTATAAAGAATTTAAAAAAGTAAAATTGATTATTATATATGAGTAATTTAAAAAGAAGAGAATCTGCTTAACTCTATGGGAGAACAGTAACTTTGTCACAACAAACATTTTAAAAATGTTTAGGTAAGACTATAAGGACATTCTCAAGAGGATCTATAAGGAAATAAAAGTAGAGGTGAGAAAAGGGATTCATTGAAGCATTCTTGATAACCAAGTCAGAATCTCAGCCATTACCTGCAATACTTCCTAGAGTCTAAATTGTTTGTTAATTGATGGGAGATTGAGGAGATGTTGCAGAATAGAGAGTATGTCCTGGCACTCCATGTGTCCTATCCTAGTGTGATGATACAGAAAAAGCTTTGATAAGTGTCCTAGCATGCATAAATAGAATAATACAAGATGGTCTTGTTTAAAACACACATATTTTGAAATCAATAGTTTAGTGTATACTTTTAATGGAGAGGATGGTGGTGTTATCTTCCTTAGAAAGAAGTTTACTGGCAGCTTGGGTAGCTTGGAGTTGGCTTTGTCCATTGTTACTGTTTAGTCTTCTGATAAGATCAACTGCAGACCAAGAGGCCAACTATCTTTGTTCATTGAGTTTCTTGCAGTGGCAAAATGGTATTGAGAAAAGCACTCACCTTTTTGCTATCAGTATTTGCTTATCCTCTGGGGCTTTTCTCTGTTCCATAGTCAATTCCATTAGCTGCCACCTCTATCTGCACAGTTTTTCCTTGATGCTTAAACCTCTTTATGTGAAGAGCTGATGAATGAGAAGCCCTACTTGTGGAAGCTCAGATAGCAAGTGTTAAGACCCTCAAGCTACGTGTCAACTCCACTTGCACATCTCTGACCATGGAGTTCTATAAATATTGCTTATATTTTTCTTTTCAGATAATAAAGATATTTCCAGCTTGAAAAAAGTAAAAAAAAAACTTGTCAAAAATATATTCTTTAAGGATACATTAATATTTCTTTTACACACCTATAAAAATGGTACAATTTTTTAAAGGGGGGTTACCGGGGATTGAACTCAGGGGCACGCAACCACTGAGCCACATCCCCAGCCCCTTTTCATATTTTATTAGAGACAGCATCTCACTGAGTTGCTTAGTGCCTCGCAGTTGCTGAGTCTATCTCTTTGAACTCACGTTCCTCCTACCTCAGCCTCCTGAGCTGCTGAGATTATAGGTGTGCACCACTGCAACCAGCAAAAACTGGTACATTTTTAAAAACTACTGATATGTGGTGTGTTATTAATGATTTTTTAAATATTGCAACAGGCTTGAACTCCCAGTTTGGTTTATTAAAGTACTATTGTACTGATTAATTCACAGTATTTTATTATAATTTTCAAATCTATTTCTATATAGCTGACTGATAGATTCATTGCTAGTTTTGTAAAAACTTTATCAGCTTTGGAGTTCGAGGTGGTCATTATCCTACAGACTTACCCTGGTAACTTTGCTCTCACTTCATGTCTTGGAATAGATGAATAAATGATACACTGTGAAATCTTCAAAGAATTACATGGAAAGTCCCTCCCACACTGCTCACCTTCAATGCTGTGGGTAATCGTTAAAAATTTTCTTTTTTCTCTCTTTTGCTTTGTTATGGTTTCCTACATCTTATTGCATCAATTTTGCTCTTATTGTAGTTTTGTTGGTCTGTCTTAAAGACCATGATCCATTTTACCAGGATGTCTAATTTTATCACAAAACCTGCAAGTCTATTATAACTTAATCATTTTCGTATTATGATTCTCCTTTCTTAATGTTGGTTTATGTTAATTGGATTAAATTTAAAAATACTTTTCCCATTTTATTTGATTTTTAATCAACCATATTTTGGGTTATTCATAAATATTACTAACTCTTAGTTTTGTATTTTTGTCTATATTTCCATGTATAATTTCCTTTCCTCAAATATTCTTCGTATTGATGTTCTCATTTTCTTAATTTTAGCTGGTTTACTTTTCAGAAAATAAAATTTTAGAGAACATATTCATGGTAAAAAAATAGTTTTACATCTTTGTTAAAATAGTATTTATTCTGTCTGGAAAATCTGGATTTAATTAAGAGAAGAGTGAGTAGAAATGCTGTGGCTAGGTCTGCCAAGTTCAGGACCTATCTGCCTTGCACTGAAGGCAATTCTTGTGTGTGCCTCTGACTAGAGGTTAATGGCTACATGGCTAAAACATGACCAGACATATGTGATGCATGGTTTTGAAATGGCACCCATGGATAGTACAGCAAGATGACACCAGGGGTGACAGTCAGAAGCTATATCAGAACATGATGCAAGTGGCAGGAAGTATAGCTCAGTATAAAGTTTTCTGGTAACATGATCAAGACTGCCTGGCTACTTGCATTTTGGCCAGGCTGTATCCGATCAAGGTAGAATACTTGAGTAGCTACAATTTGAGTATTTCTCCTTGAAGGAAAACCTGAAAACCTATGATTCTTTGGCTTTCACACCTTGATACATTTGATATCATTTATTGCAATGTATCTTTAAGATGATTATAGTAAAAATTTAACTACCAGTGGCACATTTATACCAGAGTGGTCATTTTCACCAAGCTTCAAATCCAATCATCTACAAGACTATTTCAAATGAATTATTCAGTGAACAGTGTTAAAGTATAACTTTCAGAAATGCAAATCATGGCAAATACAAAATGAACATGCCAAAGATTTTAACTCATTAATGAATGAAGGAACTAGTAAAATGTTGTGACTGGTTGAAAGAGCATCTAAGAAGCAAGAAAGTTTATAGGAAATTAAACATAGCTTTAAGAGACCTTTGCTGAGTTTGATTGTCACGTTCCCAGTGATTTAAACACTCAGGGGTCACTCCAGGGGAACTGGGCTGCACAAAATAACTACACAAGAGACAGAAATACCTTTTCCTTTGGGGGTGCTATGATGGTTCCTTTGACCTTAAGGGTCCACAGAAAGAGAGAGAGAGCATGTGCTGATCTCTTTTATTGAAGAGAAGCCATTCAAATGAGGCAAGGGGTCAGGTTTCAGGGGGCTGAGTCTAGCTTCATGATGTCTGCTGTCAGCAGGTTCACTGACATCTAGGAAGGCCACACCCAAGGGCAGTGTAAGAAAAGGGGACACACAAAGGGTGTTTCCATGGAACATTCTATCCCAAGCAGGGCAAGGGGTAATATCACAAAGGAATTGGTGAGTATAGCTCAATCCCTGGGGATGTAGGAAGGCACGCCCATGCATAAAGACAGATTTTCATTTTCTCTACCCTCAAGATGAGGCTACCATCTTTGGTTACTTAAGCAACTAGATCACAGGGTGACCGACAGTGCCACACCAATCAGGAGGGGAAGCAAATGCTGGTAACATGCTATGTCGGCCTCCCACATTTGATTTTAACTGTTTAATTTTCAACAGACCATAAATCATTGAGGTGATGTAGTCCTTTGAACAGAAGTTACTTGTCTCACTACTGGACTAGTCTGTAACTTTTAAATTAACTTCTAAAATTCACAAATAAAAATTGTATATACTTATGGTATACAATATGATGTTTTTAAATATGCATATTGTGGAAAGGTTAAATCAAACTAACATAACTAATATAACACTTTACACACTTTTCTTTTTCGTGTTTTAAAATCTACTCTCAGCAATTTTCAAGCATACAATATACTTTTTATAATCAGAGTCACTGCATTATACAATGGATATCATGTCTAATCATTCTGTTGTTTGACTTGAAATTATTTTTCCTGTCTAAAGGAAATCTTGTATCCTGTGTAACTTGTAAGTTATCATAAACAATGAAAGGAACTAAGTGTCTTCATCCAGGAGTGATCCATGACTGTATGTGATATTGAAAGGATGCAATGCCTACGTTTTAAGTTTCAGATCATTTTTGTTTCTGATAATGGACAGCATCCTAAAGCAGTCTGTGAGAAGGCATGGGATAAAGCCTTTAAATATAAAATCTTGCCATTTATATCAATAGGAAACTGATGTGTGCTAGAAGCATGTCAAGACTTAGATGGATCAAGTTGGGTTTTTTAATATTTATTTTTAAGGTGTAGATGGACACAACACAATGCTTTTATTTTTATGTGGTGCTGAGGATAGAACCAGGGTCCCACCCGTGCTAGGCACATGCTCTACTGCTGAGCCACAGTCCCAGCCAAGATCAAGTTGTTTTAATAATCATGTATACCTTTATTTTAAAAAAATGATTGCCAACCTCAATGAATAGAGGAAATTACACTGAGTGAAAACTTAAAATACAATTACCATGTCATTCAGTATTTTCATTCTGAGTATATTTCCAAAAGAATTGATATCAGAATCTAAGATACATATGTATTCTCGTGCTCATTGAAGCACTATTCAGAATAACTAAGAACAGAAGAAAACTAAATATCCCACAATGATGAAATGAAAATGTGGTATCTGCATATAATGGAATATTACACACTTTTTACAAAAGGGAATCCTGCCATCTGCAACAGTGTGTATGATCAAACATGGAGGACATTATGCTAAGTGAATAAGCCAAACCCAGAAAGCCAAATGCAACACAATTCCCTTATGTGTGTATTCTAGATAGAAGGATGGTGGCTGCCAAAGGCTAAGGGAAGACAGAAATGGCAAGGTGTTAGGGTGCAAAAGTTCAGTTATGCAGGATAAGTTTTAGAAATTTATTATATTGTGTAGTGCTTAGAGTCACCATACACACTACATACTAAGAATATGGAACATATATTAAATATTCTTATAACACATAAACAAAATAATCATAATAAAATAATAATAATTACGGCAAGAAGAAACATTTGGAGGTGAGGGATATGTTTACAGCAGAAATTTTGGTGATGGTTTTGCATTTGTGTTCATATTACCAAACTCACTAAGGTGTATACATACATCATGTGTAGCTCTTTGAGGTCAATCATACTTAAATAAAGCAGTTTTTTAAAAAGCCAATTACCAATGGTTGCATACTGTGAGAACAGATTAATGATTGCCAGGGGTTAGAGAGACTGCACCATTTTTACTGTCATATTTTTACAATGAGGAAAATAATGTCTCAAAGATTAAACAACTTTCATAGTTTTTTTTCCCCCAATAGGTCAATGGTCAAATCAGGATTCTCATTTGTGACTCTTTTACTCCAGACTCCAAGCATAGCATATTATATGCTACCTGCTAAACTGTCCAGGAAAAGGGCAAACTTTTTTGTTTATTTTGTTCAGTTAGCTTTAAAAGTAAAAATTTGTCACCCTATTTATATGTGGAAGTCTACTTCTAAGGTTCATGCATTTCCAGGACTTTGCCACTTTTGAGTCTCTCTGCTCAAGCAAAGACTGGTACTTTTCTTGAGGATGCAGAGAAGCCCAGCTGTTTAAATATTTATGTAACAGTATTGCAAAATGTATGCCTAGCCAGGAAGGCTCTTTTGCATGTAGACATAATTAAACAGGCAGATGAGCCCATGAAATATTTAGAACTCCCTTACAAGTCTCAAAGGGATCCTTTTCAAACCAATAAGATATTAGGAGAAGCTCCAACCCCAGTGTGAGAAAAGTCTGGAAAGTGCTCATATGGTCACAGCAGCAGAAATCTGTGAATACACAGTAAGACCCAGCAACCTAATCCTCAGAGAGCTGGCCTCCCAGTAGGCTTACAACAAAGCTTCCAGTCTCTACACCCCAGAGTGCTACCCTCATTTAGATTGCAAACAGCATTTTGCCTGGGTTCCAGAGAATGCATTGAAGGAATTCACCTTGTGAATTCAGTGTAACAAGATATGACTGGTATGTTTTTTGTTTGGTCAAATTCTTCCAATGCCATAAACTCTCTCCTGGAGGGTAACAGGGCTACATTAAGATTAATAACATACTCATTGTTTGCTAGATTCTTTGCTATAGACTGTGGTTACTTACCTTAATTTTAAAATAGATAATAAAAATTACTTTAATAAAGCAAAGCCCAAGATGTAGTAACAACAACAAAATTAATCAGAACAATGACTACTATTATTGGACTCTTAAACCTAGCTAACTTCTTTTACACAAATCCTGTTTATGATCACTACAACATCCCCAGCCTGCCTGTGTCAGGTTTTTTTTGTTTTTTATTTTTTGTATTTTTTTGGTACTCAGGGGATTGAACTCAGGGGCACTCAACCACTGAGACATATCCCCAGCCCTATTTTTGCATTTTATTTAGAGAAAGGGTCTCACTGAGTTGCTTAGCAGCCTTGCTTTTACTAAGGCTAGCTTTGAACTTGCGATCCTCCTGTCTCAGCCTCTGGAGCTGCTGGGATTACAGGTATGCACCACCATGCCTGGCCTGTTAATAAGTTTTCGATAACTGAGACAAAACACATGAGATAATCAACTTGGAAAAGGAAATAGTTATTTTGGCTCATGGTTTCAGAAATTTCCATCTATTATCACTTGATATTTTTGATTCCGGGCCTTTGATGAGGCAGAACATCATGACAGAGATGACAATGCAAAGTTACTCTCATGTGCGTGCTTTGGTGGTGCGTGCTTTGAGGTAAGAAGAGAGGGAAAAAATGGGCCATCCCCAAGAGCATGCCCCGAGTGATTCACTCCATTTAACTAGGCCCTACCTCCTACAGTTTTCACCATCTCCCAATAACCCAATCAACTGAGTGCCCATGTGTGGATTAATCCACTGATGAGATCAGAGCTATTATGATCCAATCACTTCCTAAAAGTTTCACTTCTGAACACTGTTGCATCAGGAACCATGCCTTCAACACATGAGCCTTTGGAAGACATTCCAGATCCAAAGATAACACCACCTGACATAGGAATCATTTTATCTCAATTTTTCTACCAGGAGATGGAGGGTAAAAGTCACACAGAGTAAATGGAAAGGTTGCATTTTATCTGAGTTGTGTTATCTTGGAAAATAGCAAAATTTTCACTTTTCACCTTTTCATATTTCAGGAAGTGACTATTGAAAAGAACTATCCTTTCCCTTATGACTTAGACAAGACTCCAGAATGATGTCTGACCTAGTTTACATGTCATGAGGCTAGACACACACTCTTTAAATACTCCTCCCCCATTTTACCCCCCATAAATGGCTAGCTGACCTGTTGGTACCCACTTAAAAGGACAAATAAAATACCAGCTACCATGACTTAAAATAAATTTTAGTTAAGCATCTTTCCTTCCCCATACCCTGAACTTTGACCTATCCTCAACCTAATCAGGCAAATAGCCTTCTGTATTGTCCCCTGTAGAGAACTGTTTGACCTCAGGATATGATACTCTGCTTGTCTGACCACACACTATCACCTCTATCCATGCAACTTATTTCTTTCTGTCTTCATTTAATTTTCACTACAGAAGAAAAGCGCTTTTCTGACTTCCTTTGAGATACTTCCAGGTCTTATGGTGGTAGACACCTTTCTGTTACAGTTGTTCCTCCTCCCCATTGCAGTATTCCTTTGAAAGAAAGTTTCTCCTTAGCTGCATCCAGACTTGTTTTATTTCAAATAAATTATGTAAGTAATTAAGCCAGAAGTTTGTCTGAATCAAGTTATCATACTCACCACTACATATCTGTACAGAAAACCTGTACAGATATATACTTCTAGAACACTCTGAATACAAGTGTCACGTCTCAGTTACTTCCTCTCTCCGCTACTGATTGCACTGTGAGCTCAATTGCCACGCCCTTGTCTTTGAATCTATTGCAAGAGCAGAGAATCTGCCAAAATGAGGCTTTCTGAAAGATGCCTAGTAATTGCTACTTAGACTTAAATGGCTGCTATTGTAGAGAAGGGGTAAAAGAAAAAACAAAGGAAAAAAAAAATCAAAAAACTTTTCCTTTACCTTCTGAGATTCCCTGGGCAAGCCCAGGCAAATTAAACTGACAAAGGACAGGTTAGTAAGAGAAAAACAATTTATTAACATGTGCAGTGTGCAGACACATGGAAGCTCAGCAATGAGAATCTCAGAGAGGTGGTTAGACCCAGAGCATCTGTGACATTTTAATAAAGAACAATATGCTTGTAGAGGAGTGATAGGACAAAGGAAAAGGGTCGTAGAATTCCAATGCCAGCAAACTGTAGCAAGTTAAATATATGGAGGAAACAAATGCAGGAAGACTTATTTGCACAGACCCATCTCAGGGCCCACTTTCCATCTTCTTCTTGACCATAAAATTTCCTGGGGGAGGGGATTTATGGCTGTCCTTGTTTTTCAGAAGTTTCTGCTTTTAGCCAGATAAGGAGAGTTCTGAGAGGCTTCTCTCTGCATCTGTTAAATCTCAAATGCCTTCAGCTCAAAATAATGCTAAGCCAGTGTTCTTTCCTAGAGTTGGAAGGCAGATGCCCCCATCTACCTCTGGATTGAGAACCCCTCAACTGACTGTTTCATCCTTAAATTGTCTCTAATGACCAATCCTGTAGCAATTTAGTATCACTTCCTAGAGGTTTGGGAGAGGCTTGGGGTAGGGAAGGAACGAGAGTTGGGGACATAATGACTGAACACAATGACAAGATTTGTTGTCATTAGCAGTGTGTATAGTTATAGCCAATGGCCTGGAAAGGACCAGGTGCATCTGAGTGTGCACTAGCTCAGGAATCCTGGTCACCAGGCAGGGCACGAGGCCATGAAAACCTTGAAGACAGCAGGGACAATTCACCTCTTTGATCTGTTTGTTCCCTGGGGATGTGTAAACCTTCTTCTATTCCCAAACTGTTTCTTGGAAAGGGTTTGGGGAGGGGAGATACACTTAGGGGAGTAGAGAAAGGCCCAAAAGAGAATTAGATACTTATTAAAATTTTTATTTTTATTAGTGCAAGGATGGGCTTTATTTTTTATTTGTACATGCACATAACGCAATTTGATTAATTTTGTTCTTAACTCCCCTTTCCCTTCCCACCACCTTTCCTTGGATCCCCTTCCTCTACTTTTGGTTTCTCTTTTTTCATGAGATTCCCTCCAATTTTTTTCTTTTTTTCTCTCCATTTACTACATAAGAGGAAAAACTAATGACTCTTAACTTTCTGAGTTTTGGCTTATTTTGCTTAACATAATGCCTTTAATTTCCTTTCAAACTTTCCTGAAAATGGCATAATTTCCTGCTTCTTTATGACTGAATACAATTCCATTGTGTTTATATACCACATTTTCTTTATCTATTCGTCTGTTGACAGACACCTAGAATTTTAACTTCAACTGTTTATCAAAATAAGAGCATTTGAACTTCAAAGGGACTGAGATATCTTTGGTCACATTTTAAACTCCACCTTAAATCAACTGGGGTGAGATTTTCAGCACAAAGAAAATAAAGAATTCTGTAGTGTACACTTTTGGGTCCAGAAATTTTCTATCATCAGGACTAGGACTCTGGTTGGCACCACAAAGGTACTTAGTAGGTGGTTATGAATTGAAGAAATGAGCCCAGCAACGGAGAGGCAGTTGAAAAAGCAGAAAAGGTCATTCCTTCCTGGCAGATGAAACAGCAAACACAAAGTCACAGCTATGTCCTGAGTATAGCTTGAGAGTATCTGGAAAAAGTTCATGTGTTGAAAGCTTGGTCAGCCAAAAAAGTATTTTATTTTTAAAACAACAACAACAAAATATGTAATTATATTTGTTGTAGAGATAATTTCTTGTTTTCCAGATTTGTAAATAGGCAGTTAATTTGATATTTCAACTGACTTCTTGGAGATATCCATAGGTTTTACATTTCAATTCTGAAGAATTGAACTGAAAAAAATCAGGGTATGTTCAGGGCCTCCCTAAACCTGGGAACTGGAGAATTGAGGTACAGTCATAACATCCACTGTCTCTGACACTTGCCTAGGCAGAACGGAAATGAGGCCTGCTAAGCACGGAAAGGGCAGAAGTGTGTCTGAAGGCTGATTTTCCTCTTTCTCCATGTTGAACTGTGAGTAGGATAAAGAGCTGTTCAAACAACTCAAAAAATATTTTCTTACTGATGGTCCCTGGGAACCCTTGCAAATACCAGGAAACTCGTGATTTTCTAACCATCTCTTGTATCTCCAATAATCACTTCTGCTCTGCTCCTCCATCACTGGCTTTCCTCCTCCATCCCTTCACCAGCTTTATGTTCATTTCAGGGTGTTGGTGCCACAAATCTCCCAGGGAGCTCCAATGAGAAAAACCAAGGGTTACAAATGATCTGTGACACCACACCATGGGTGGATGATCCACTTTCTCAGACTAGGGCCTGACTCCTGATCTGGAATTACTTGCTGGATCAAGTAGTGTGGATGAAAAGTTGGTAAAAGATCTACCCTTTCTGTCTTCCTCACCTCTACACATACACACCTATGCACATGATGCACACACACATGCATGTGTTTATATGCACATACATGCACACACATACATGAGCACACATGTGGAATAATTAATTGAAACAGCTATAAAGTGTGGGAACCCTCAAATCTAGGAAAGACCACACTCTAGCCATACTGTTAACCAGGTTACTTAAGGCAATTTGCTTTTTACCATGGTTGATGTCAATGATCTGTAATATTAAATATGGGGAGAAAAATTCAAGGAGACCAGCCACAAAGAGTAGGGAACTGAGGGATGAGATGGATAGGGCTAGGCTCCTGCCAACAGTGAGCTTGTCATGAATTAATGCTCAAAATTTCACAGATGGGGAATAGTAAGGAAAGTAAATTAAAAGACAATTATAAAATTATGTGCTGCAGAGGAAAACGAGGAGCAAGAGCTCAATAGAGAATGTGCTGTTGAGTGGATTTGAGGCAACAGCTAGTCTTAGGTCCTAGGAGAGATCTAGGTGAGCTGTAAAGCACCCGGGTACTACCCAGGCAAGTCTTAGGAAATCTAGCTATTCTCCAGTGAGGTCTTCTGGCACAGCTGACAGCTACTGTAAGAGGGAATGGGTATGACCAAATATTGAGGAGTCAAACAGGAGGAGTCACAAGATCCTTGTTGGTTTGAATCAAGTTTAACTTTCTTGTCAACCATTTTTAAAAGTCAAACATTCCCTTAGCTTTTCTCTATGGGGATTCTTTAAGCACAAAGAATTCTATTCACAATACACATCCATTTACTGCTCAGCCCTCATTGCTCAAAGGGGCCTCCATAGTTTACAAAATTGCAAAGGGCTGAGAATACCCCCAAGCTTAATGGTCTCCATTATAATTCCAAGATGAATGCCTGGAAGAACTGACAGTACACAGAAGCATTTCAGCCCAGAAGGAGGAATTTTAACCAGTCAGAGCACAAGGATACCCATCTCCATCCATTTTTCAAGTTACCAGTCAGTCATATTTCAGAGCAAGAACAGTAATAAATAGTGAGCCTAAACAGGTTTACCCAGAGATGTTAATAAATAAAAGTTGGCTGATTCAAAACATACCCATGCAGGTTGGAGTTAGTTATGACAGATTGTTTATTTTCATAAAATATAACGTGTGCATTAGAAACTTGAGATTGTAGAAGTCAGCAGAGAATAACTGAGGTTTAGTGCTCAAATTTATCTAGATTCAAATCCCAACCCTACCTTTTGTGAGCTGTGGGAAAACATTTAATGTATTTGTTCTTCTCTGTGTTGATATGTAAAGTGGGCACAGTATTGAGACTTATATCTTGGAATGGCTTGTCATGGGAAAGACCATTCTGCTGAATGAGGGACAGATCATGCCTGTAGAGAGAGATTATTCAAAGAATCTGAAGAGGTGTGCCCCAATACTCCCTTAAGGACCATGGCCCAATGACTTAACTTCATCCACTTGGCCACAGCTCTAAAAGGTTCCACTACTTCCTAATAGTGCCATAGTCTGGGGACAAAGCCTTTAGCACCATGGGCCTCTGGGGGAATACTCCAGATACAAACTATAGCACCACAAAGAATAAATTCTGGCATCTCATCCTTCATTAGGGAGTTAAAAATTAAGGGACCAGTATTGGGAAGGGCCAGGCCAGGAATACCCATAAATGTCTAAGAGTCAATGAGTTGTTCAAGGCACAGATTTAACTCTACAAACACTTTGGAGAAATTTCAGTAGATCTTCTAGGGAGCCTGGGCTGAGATAGAACAACAGACAAAGAGTAAGAAGGAGGCTAAGGGAAGGAAAGAGAAAAAACTGAGAACAAAGCAGAAAACATTCTTCTCTGGGAGTGAAATGGGTAAATGAGACATATCAGAGGTAAAGCCTTCTGGGCATATTTATCCTGCCATTGCTCAGCACTGGGAGGATGAAGTCTTCAGGGTGGTGAGAACTAGAAGAGGGCTATAAAGCGGTCACTGTTTATTGTCCAGGAACTCCTCCAAGCCTACACATATTCAGCATTTTATAGTTTACAAGGCTTTGGGCAAATGTTTAATCATGTGTGATGGACTCATGCTGGGAATTATGGTAGAACGATTCTGAAATTTCAAATATTAGTTCTTCTGCTCCTCTGTGTAACTTGGCTATGAATGCAGTAAAAATAAAGATTACCTTCAATGTAGAAAAGAAGCTTAGAAAGTCATGCTGTTGGCACCAGGGCATAGTGACACAGCCGCAACTGCACCTCGGGCTCTGACTCAGAGGCACATGGTAACTCCACCTGGTTAGGTGAGGATGCTCCATTCCTTTTGTGGACTTGCACAAAGACCCTCATGCCTGAGCACCTTCACTGCAAAGAGGACCGTTCTGCAGACTTTATTAAGCACACATACTTGACTCTGCATTCACTGTGGGGGACTCAGCTACACTTGCTATCCGTGATCTTAACTGACCTTGGTCTGAATGGATGGTGACCATGATGGTCCACTTGCTTTTCCTTCATCTCCAGACTTCCTTGTGCTGTTCAGATCACATTCAGTTTTGGGATTCTCTGTCAGCCTTTGCCTAGACCTTGGAAGTAAAAACATATCTGAAAGAGGAATAAGGGAATGTATCACTCTATCTATCCCTCATTCATACCAGAATCAGATTGTCTGCATTACCTCCCAGTTCTCACATGTGGGACTATGGAACTTAAGCTGCAGTCTGCTCAACAAAAACATAGGGACAGTGATAGTGCCTTTCCTCATAATGTGATATATGTAATTAGCATCAGGCCTGGCACATATTAAATGGCCAGTAAATGGTCACTTCTTTTATTAAGGTTATCAACATTCATGAAATTTTCTACTTATTTTCCTGCTTAAACTAAACCACAAAACATAATGTCTCAAAACACTTTGCAGATGCCATGTGACCCAAGAACTAGCTATATTCTTCTGGGCAACCATGTGTTTCCCAGGAAAAGATTTTATGAGCAACAACATGTCTGAATCTATTTGAATTACCCTAGAAAAGAGCCTGTAGGTTCTTACTCCATTACAAACTATTCTACTGAGGTCAATGTAAACTTAACTACATTGATTCTTTAGTGAATTGGGATGGTTGCTTAGAAGATCGATCTCCATCCCCTAAGAATGATTTTGGAAGGCAAATTTGCCCTGTATGTGTGCAATTTTCTTTGTTGCTGTCTGGAATACACACAGAAACATCATCTCCTTCCTTCTGCTGAGGGAAGGTGGCCCAGAATGCTTGTTCCTTTGGGAATGAGAATAATTGCAAGGCCTTCACACACAACACCAGAAAATGACTCAGGGCCGTCCTTTCTCTCCATTTGTTCAAAACACTGCCAAGTGAAAACATTAACAAATTACAAGAAGATAAAAGTCAATAAATGAAAAATACAATTTTCAACATCATGAAGGACAATTATAAAACAAAATAAACAACTGCCTTGGTGTCCTTTGGTCTCTGAGGGAAACTACAAAGCAGAGAGGGTAAATCAGTCTAACTTTCTTCATGTAAAGTAAAGGTGACCCTTAAGATTGAGGAGGAAAAACAATCTACTTGAACTTAAGCTATGGATTTAAAGTGTCAGATACTTTGGGTTCATGTAACCAATACTCATGCCAAGATGGAATACCTCCCCATTTGTTTTGCCAGAGTGGTACTACCCTATTTATTATCACACTTTTGCAGAAAATAGATCTCATATTATTTTAACAAGCATGGATGGGGGCATTTCTTGTAAAGAAGAGAGGAGTGCATCTTGAACCCAATAGCAGGAATGCTGGAATATTGGAATAATGGAAGTGAAACTTAACAGTTTCTTTAAATATATTTTTCTTATTTCTCTCCTTCTTTGTAGACCAAGTTTCACATACTTATTAAAAATATTATGTGAACTTCCAAGTTCACATATTTTTTTAAAAAAAGGTTTAAATACTTCCTGAATTTAAATAACAGAGAGGCATGACATATTACTCAGCCTTATCTTTCAATACTTAGACATAAGCATCTGATTGTCCTAGCTTGGTCAAATGCTTAATCAAAATAGATGGGACAGGATTGTTATGACAATTATTTGGCTAAATCAAATTTACGAGTTCAAAATTGATGAAATCATGCAAGATTTTAGGTTGATAATTGGATTCCTTTTATTCTAGCCATGGGAAAAATGAATTTCAGGAAGCCACTCCAGTTTTGATGTGCAGGTCTCCAAGCCACTTTGAGAAGTGGCTAGATGTATGAAGTTATGTACACAGGAAGTACAATGTTCAGGTTAAAAAAAAATCTCTGTAGGTATTCTTCCTGCACATCTTGGAAACTTCTGGAAGCCATCTGTCCTCCTCACCTGGATATGGAGCTTTCTCATGACGAGCCATTTTAAGATATAAGTCTTATTACTGTATCCACTTTACAATTCCCAGTGATCACTCTTACCCTTTGGATATCTCAATTTGTGATCATTGGATGCTGCAACTATCTGATTTGCCACCCTTGAAACTGAGATGGACAAGAGAACAGGCAATCTCATGACCCCAGTACTTCCCTGTACATTCCAGAGGCAGAGTTACTAAGCAGCCAGCCTTGCTTCCTTTCTTCAGGTCTTATCTTAGGCTTCCTTTAGTTATCAAAGGGTAAAGACACCTCCCAAGTCAAGGGTTTACTTGGCTAGTGAAATCCTCCCTAAGGGTTAACTACCTAAGGGTTAACTACCCTGTCATTGCAGAAGGAAGAAATGACTTCTAGAGTTCCTTCAAACTTCACCTAATAGTTTTACTCTATAGTCTTGGGAAAAGATTCCCTGGGGAAAGAAGCCAAGGGCTGAGCAGCTTTCACAGAAAGTGAGAATTGTAATCTTGCATAGGGAGCTTCACCCCCAGTGAACAGCAACCAAAAGGTTAGGGAGGAATAGACAGACGGGAGAGTTTAAGGTGGTCACCAAATCTTCAAAGCTCCTGCCGCTTTTGAGAAAATAATTTGAACAAATAATTTAGAAATACATTAAAGTTACTGACAAAACTGTATCCAATCCCTTAAAATTCAGCTTAACTCATTTTTTTCTATAATAAGCCTTTTAAAGGTACGTGGGAAAAGTGGACAAATCATGAGTGTAGAGCTGGAACAGTTTTCACAAATAAAAGTATCTGTGCTTCTCTCAGCCACTTACCATTGAAAGGTAATCACTATTCTTACTTCTGACACCACTGGGTAGTTTTCTTTTCCTGCTATTAAAACTTATACAGTATATACTCTCCAAGTCTATCGTACTTTGCTCAGATTGTCTGGGGCTATTGCACATTTTTTGCATGTTTGTTGTATGAGGTTTATAGATTTGCAATTCGGTATGCAATTACAGAATTAATATATTCATTAATATAATATATATTCATTAATAGGAACATACTAATGCACTCAAATGTTGATGGACATTTATGTTGTTGCTACTATAGGATACAAGTAAAGGTACTGCAAATGTTATACATACGTTTGTATTAGGAATCTAAAGAGTAGAATTTTGGGGCTGAAGCATATAGGTAAAATATGAGCTTTAGTAGATAGCGCCAATATACCTAAGTGGTAGTGTATGCATTTACAGATAGAAAACTGAAAAAGTTTCCATGGTTTTGTACCTTCAAACAAATGTTATTCTTTTAAAATCTGACAATTCTGACATTTTTATTATTGTTTTTATTTGCATGTCTGATGATCAATGAGATGAGCACATTTTCAAATGTTGAATTTTGGATATTTTAATTATGATGTACAGTTCAGAAACTTTTACCATTTAATACTGGGTATTTATTGTTTGGAAGGTGAGTTCTTCAGGTATCTGTTTGGCTTGTCAATAAAAGATATCATAAAAGAAGTCATGGAATAAATTATTTTCCTACTATCTCCCAACCTAAAGGACAATAACACTACTCTAGGAAAGGCAGGTAGAGGTATTCAAAGGTCTTATCACACAGAGGTAGGTATATGCATGCATGTACACACATACACACATTGTAGGGAGAAGAATTTTGAGAAAATAGTTTAGCATGTACAAATTTTCTCCATTTCTCATGTGTAAAAATAATTTTTCCATATAAATTATATATATAAATGTATATGTGTGTGTATGTGTATATATATATATATATATATATATATATATATATATATATATATACACATGCACATACATAAATATGTGCATGCTATTTTTCCAAAGTGTTCTCTCTTTTGTGTGAAGCTTCTGTCAACAAAAGTGATTAGACATGTCTGTTTAATTAAGATAAAACTTTTTTATGAAATAAAAGGACATTTTAAACTCAAGCTCAAATAAATATATTGTTCTCTATAGTTTCTAAGTGGTGGTTTACATTTATTCTCTTAAGGAAGTGTAAGGAGTTAACAGACTATCAAAGAACCACAACTAAGTACAGTCTGTCTCTCATTGAGGTCATAGACTTTTCCTCACTGGACAGGCTCCAGAGGCATTTCTATTACTGGTTGTCCAAATCGCCCTAGTTATTATCATTACACATCACAAGCACTACTAGATATTTTTCTTAAGATGCCTCCACACTTACTTGCAATTTTATTTAGTGACTATTTTCACCTGCTCCTTTACCTACTTATTGGTGTCTTGAAGGGATAATCTTTTTTAAAAATCTTTTTTTAGTTGTAGTCAGACATAATACCTTTATTTTATTTATTTATTTTTAAGTGGTGCTGAGGATCGAACCCAGTGCTGTGCATGTGCTAGGTGAGCGCTCTACCTCCGAGCCATGACCCCAGCCCCTGAAGGGATAATCTTTATTGGCTCTTCCAGTTCCATCCACTCAGCTCCATCTTGCTCTGAGGCCCAGATGCTGACCTGTGTAGATTATATTAATGGCTTTAAGCAGCTAAGTTAATGCCAAATCAACCATAGGTGGGCTGTCCCTCATTTTACACTCTTTCAAACTATAGATTCATGAGGAAAAGAAATTTGGGAGTTATTTTTTGTATTAGAGAATTTTGTAATTATACATAGTATTTGGGTTCATTTTGACAAAATTATACATACAAGGAATTTGGTTTCAATCCCCACCCTTCCCCTTTGATCCCCTCTTCCTCCTCCTCTTCTCCCTACTCTACTATTTTCCTTTTACTCCTTTATTTGTTTTTGGTTGGTACTTTTCTACATATACATGAAGGTGACATTTTTTTGTATATTTATATATGTATATAATAATCTTGTTAAATTCATTCCATATTTTCTTTCTCTCTCCCTTCCTTCCTCCCTTCCTCTCATTCTCTTACTCCTTTTCCACTGATTTTCCCTATATCTTCTTGATATCCACCCCCCATTCCCTTGTTTTGCTCTAGCTGCCACATATGAGAGAAAAGATTCAAACCTTGATTTTCTGAGTCTGGCTTATTTTACTTGACATGCTTTTCTCCATTTCAATCCATTTACTGGAAAATGCCATTATTTCATTCTTCTTTATGGCTGAATAAAACTCTATTGTGTATATATACCATATTTTCTTGATCCATTCATATATTAGTGGGTATCTGGGTTGATCTGGGCAGAAAAGGTACAGTCATACATTGTTGGTGGGACTGCAAATTAGTGCATTCACTTTGTAAAGCAATGTGGAGATTCTTCCAAAAAAAAAAAAAAAAAAAAAACCCAAACAAACAAACAAACCACTAGGAATGGAACACCCTATGATCCAGCTATCCCACTCCATGGTATTTATCCAAAAATTAAAATCAGCATAATATAGTGATACAGTCATTACAATGTTTATAGCAGCACAAATCACAATAGCTGAAGAGTTATTTTAAACCATTAAATTTTGAAGTGGTTTGTTACTCCCTACTGAAACACCCTACCCTTTACTACTATTAAATAATGCTCTTACTTCCTGCATCCTCATCCATTAATCCATAATAAGAACAAGAATACATTCCAATGCATATCCCAAGCTATTGAACCATGTAAAACTCTATCTTAAATAAAACTGAGGAGGCACCAGCTATGCTCTACTCAAAGTCAAATGTGAGGACAAGGACAGAACAAAAGTTGTTGGCGAAGATAACCAGAATCAAATAGATGCAGGTCTGAGGAAACTGTTAAGGTGAGTCTTACTTACAGAGGTAGGATGATTTGTAGTTTCCTTTTGTAGGTATTTAGCACATGCATAAAGTTGGATGTGGCTGGCTTACCAAGAGTCAGGTATGAAGAGTAAGTCTGGGCTATTATTATGTCTGTGCTGACCTCAAGATATGGCCCAGGCCTGAAGTATGAAGTATTCTCCAGCATAATTTCCTAACACTGACCTATATTTGTGTTTCCACAGCTGTTTAAAAAACTGCCAGTCTTTTGAAATAAACAACGCCGTTGTTAACGGAGTGATGGCAGCCATTCAGATTCTTCTATCAAACTGAAGTTGAGTCATTTAAAGCAATATACATTCCATTCTGACAGTCTATTTGCTTAAAATCTTAATCATATTTCTTTATGGTGGACAGTAAATGGCATGTGTGACCTGTTGACTACTATTAACCTTGCATTTCATGGCATCACAGTCAAATACCCTCCAGTACGCTATTGGCAAATGAAATCCAGCCACAATGCTATCAGCCAACTCATATGAATCATGAATATAAACAACAAGCATGGCTATCACAGAAATTTTCTATAGAATTAAATTGTAGGAAAAGAGTTTATCTTCCTTTGACAATTTTATGCTGCCTAGAAGCATATGGTCCCTTAACTATCCTATATATTTTGGAAGCAATGACGGAAAGTGTCATTCAACAAATGGATGTCTTAAGCAATACATAACTCAAAAAATATATTAAAAAGATAAAGAGAGAAGAATAGAAGAAAGTTAATGATCCTTGTAATTTGATGGTCAGGAACTTACATAATGTTGGATTTCTAACTTTGCATTGGAAGCTTTGTTCCCCATATAGGAATTTGCCTGCATTAGAAAATGATGTGCAGTGTGAGGCATGGGCCAGTGTCAACAAGTGTGACCTGTCTGCCACCTGAATAGCCAAGAGTGAGGGAAATAAGTGAGAAACAAAGGTGGGAGAAGAAACTAAGAAAGGCAGTATAGGAAATGAAAAAAGGAATGTAAGACAGGAACTGCTAGATCCTGTCCTTTTGAGTGCAGTGTGGTAGAACAGAAACTGGTGTGAATTTTTTCTTTCAGAGTCATGCATTTAAATCCAGTCGCTTTCCTTTACCAGCTATGTAACCTTGAGAAAGCCACTTTAGCACCACGATCCTGCTCTCTACTCTTGTCATATAGGGTTAAAGAGGTCTTACTTGATGGTGTAAGAGGAAAACATATACAGCCCTGCCTGACTCCAAATGTGGGCTGAATAAATGTTGACTCCCATCTTTGGTTTTCTAATGTTTGTTTTCTCTAAACTTCTGACTGTAGAGGGGAAAACAAACTAGACAAGATGACTAGTGTTTTTGCCAGAAATTCTTTTTTTTTTTTAAATTTTTTAATTTTTTATTGTTGGCTGTTCAAAACATTACATAGTTCTTGATATATCATATTTCACACTTTGATTCAAGTGGGTTATGAGCTCCCATTTTTACCCCATATACAGATTGCAGAATCACATCAGTTACACATCCATTGATTTACATATTGCCATACTAGTGTCTGTTGTGTTCTGCTGCCTTTCCTATCCTCTACTATCCCCCCTCCCCTCCCCTCCCCTCTTCTCTCTCTNGTGGTTGTCCTCATTTCCATTTCAGAGGATTTGTCGCTGATATACAGGAATGCTTTTGATTTATGCGTGTTGATTTTATATCCTGCCACTTTGCTGAATTCATTTATTAGCTCTAATAGTTTCTTTGTAGACCCTTTTGGGTCTGCTAGGTATAGAATCATGTCATCTGCAAATAGTGATAATTTAAGTTCTTCTTTTCCTATTTTGATGCCTTTAATTTCTTTCATCTTTCTAATTGCTCTGCCCAGTGTTTCGAGAACTATGTTGAACAGAAGTGGTGAGAGAGGGCATCCCTGTCTTGTTCCAGATTTTAGAGGGAATGCCTTCAATTTTTCTCCATTCAGAATGATGCTAGCCTGAGGCTTAGCATAGATTGCTTTTACAATATTGAGGTATGTTCCTGTTATCCCTAGTTTTTCTAGAGTTTTGCCAGAAATTCTTAAGTGAAACCATTTTATGGTCTCTCCAGCAGCACAAAGTCTCCCCTTTGGAAAGCCTTTCTTTTGAGAAGACTGTAAGGAAGTCTCTTGAAATGAAGGAGAATCATTCTTTCAATCTAATGGCCAATGTAGATCATGGGAATAGCCCACCCAATCTAACGTTTGACCCACCAAATCAGGTTGGTTGGGTGTTCCAAACAGCTCAGGGATTTGCTTAATTTTTAGCTCAAACTGGCCCATGTCCGTGAATGTTAAGAGGACAGACAAAGATTTTCTGATTCTGAGGCTCACATCCAATATTGAAATACAATTCATTTGCAACTAATATTTATTTCAGCTGAATCCCAAATGGGTTCTCTTTGGTTGCAAATTCTGGACATCAGGGCAACTGTCAGTAGGCCTTACCATGGTGGAGATCTGGTCCTACCTCCAAGAGCAAAAACTCCATTTTATCTTGAAACCTGAAAGAGCAGCAGGTCTTTGATTATCCTGGAAAGTTCCTTTCCATCAACCTCACTTGGTCTGAGGTTTGAGACACTTCCCACACTCATGGCACTCCAGGGTGCTAATCTAGACTCCTCTAGTCAGGGTTAGTACTCCTTAGCCCACGTTCACAACTCTCTTGCTTTACTCTTTCCACAGCCTGGCTATCAGCTGTTTAAGGATCAACTCCCTGAAAATGTTTTTCCCCTAAAGTTGTTCTCTTTAATATGTGGTAAATATTTGCAAGTTCATAAAATAATTAAACTCTCGAAGGAAATGATATGAGAGTGCCTTTTGTTGAGTCAATTCTGATTTTCTTGATCTCTCCAAGAAATTATTGTCTGCACATACTGAATTTTCCAATAAGACTAGAATGGCCTCAACCAACATAAAAGCAAATTGTCATCTTTGTAATGAAAATGGAAACAAACAAACAAATAAACAAACAAACCAAAAAAAAAAAAAAAAAGACAAGGAATCTCATTTTGTGGATCATCTGCTCTGGGCCAGACAAAGTTCAGTCATTCCTTGGTATTCATAGGGGATTGGTTCTAGGATATCCCAAGGACACCAAAATCCATAGATGCTCAAGTTCTATATCATAAAATAGTATAGTATTTGCATATAACATATGAACCTCATCCATACACTTTAAATCATTTCTAGATTACTTATAATATTTAATACCATGTGAATGCCACATATATAGTTCTCATACTTTATTGTTTTTTCTTTTTCATACAAGGGATTGAATCCAGGGACACTTAATCATTGAGCCACATCCCCAGCCCTTTTTAATATTTTATTTAGAGATAGGGTCTCACTGAGTTGCTTAGAACCTCACTAAATAGCTGAGTCTGGCTTTGAACTTACAATCCTCCTGCCTTAACCTTCTGAGTCACTGGAATTACAGATGTGTGCCACTGTGCAAGCTTTGTTGTTTAGGAGATAATGACAGGGAAATAGGTCAACATGTTCAGTATAGATGTTCACATCATAGGCCCAACTGCACAGTACACAAATGAAACTCAAGGTGAGAAATTTTCAAGTGGCTGGTGCTGGAGAAAGACAGATATGTGAAGTGGCAGGAGGCTAAGCAGGCAGTACCTGCTCATCACATCATTAATGTGGCTTCAGCATTGTGATCAGCACCTGGAAAGTTCACGTTTTGCTTTTTGAAACTTTCTGAAATTTTTTTGTTCTGAATATTTTTGATCTCTGGTTGGATGAATCTGAGAATGCAGCATTCCTGGATAAGGAGCGCTGGCACTATCCAAGGAACTTCAAATATGTATTTTCATTAAATTCTCACAATAGTTCTAAGGATATGTGGTTGGAAATAAAGATTAGATGGACTATAGAGATGAAAATACAGGTAAAAATGAATCTGTGCTTTGAATCTCCAGAATGTGACAGTTGTCTCTTTAGAAAGACCTTTATTACAGAGAGCATATTACATAGGTTGTGCCTGATATGCACAGAGCTCATATCACAAATGTGATTTTAACCTTTCAAGGAGAGAGCCTTGGCCACCTCTTTTACAAAGGATTGGATGAGGTTGCTGAAGGTATCCAGGACTAATACTTTGATTATTCATCCTCTGAAAGCCATTTTTCTATTCATCGTTCTCCTCTGCCTCCTGACACCTAATGATACGGATCCTATCGGAAAGGGGTAATAGGTAACAAGCACCTTTTCTCTGTTGTGTGAATAGTGGCCAACCCTTCTGAAAAAGCAAGAAAAAGAAAACAATTCATTTTCCAGGAGCTGAGGGATGTAGTGCTATGTATTTCACATGAAATGCTATAGGCAACATGAGTTCTTTCTTCTGTTTCCCTAGGTTTATTTTTCAAAGACAAGCAATTCTGAAAATAGGTTGCACTGATGAGTACTGTACTGGCCTAGAAAAAATATCTGACAAAACATTGGCCAGTTGTGCAGGCAGCTTTTAATGCTGTGTATACGTTTACACAGGTGCAATGCAATGTTCTATACTGAGCATTAAATGACCATGTGATTAACAAGCAACTGAATAGAAAGAAAGAGGGTTGGTTTTGTAATTTGATAGTACCAGGCTCACACAGATACTCAGGTATTTACTAACCTTGGGACTTTGAGCAAAGTACTTACCTTTACAAAATGGGGAAATTTCAGTTGCTTCATAGAGTAGCTAGGGAGAGGAAATGAGATAGCATATGTCAAGTGACAGGAACTGGTTTGATGCGGTCATTTATGCACTTATGTTGTTTTTCAGATTGAGGGTTTTGACTGCTTTAACAAATCCATTCTGTTCAAACTGTAGATTGACGTGGTTCAGGTTGGAATGACAGAGGTAATTACCATCTAACAGCTGTGAGACAATATCTCATTGGTACTTTTGACTTATATTTCCCTGAAAATGTGAAGAATAGACCCATCTACTTGGCTGATGGGAATGTAAACTGGTACAGCCTTTGTGGAAAACACTCTGAAGTTTGCTCAAAAAATTAAAAATAGAACTGCTATGTGATCCAGCAATCCCACTTCTGGGTAAATATAAAAAGGAAATGAAATGACTATCTTGAAGCGATATCCACACTCTCATGTTCATGGCAGCGTTATTCACTGTAGTTAAGATCTGGAAGCAACCAAAGTGTCCATCAACAATTGAACAAAGAAAGAAAATGTAGTATTTATATATGCATACACACACATATATATTACATATGTATTTAACATTAATATGTTTCTTTATTTGTCCAATATATGTAATAGAATGCTACTCAGCCTTAAAACAGAAGGAAATTCTGTCATTTGACAACAGAGATGAACCTGAGACACATTATGCTAAGTGAAACAACCAGAAATAGGATGACAACTCTACCTGATTTCATGTATATGTGGAATGTAAAAGAGTTGAACTCATATAAACAGAGTGGAAGGGCTCTATCGGGGTCAGAGGGTGACATGCTCTGGAGACCTAATGTACTGCATTGTTAATAATATATTGTATATTTGAAATTTCCTAGGAGAGGAGACCTTAAGTTTTCTCATCTGAAATACAAAATAAAAAAACAGAACAAAACCAATGAAATGGTGTCAGGTAATGTATGTTAATTAGCTTGACTGTGAAAACCATTTATATATACATGTGTATATATGTATATAATACCTTAAATATATTTAATTTTTTTTCCAATTATACCTCAGTGAAGTCAAAAAAAGAAATGAAAAAAATATCTATACTAAAAAGGCAAGATTCACTACCATATAATGGGGTAAGAGGAAAGCAAAATGTGGATTGTTGCTGTTTCCTATCAACTAGATCAATTCCATAATCAAATTTATTAAAAGTAAAAAGGGGTTTTAACTTATTTTTTTAACCCCAAGAGTAAAAATCAGGAAGAATATGTTTTCAAGGAATGAAGGAGAGAATATCTAATTGGAAATAGAGGTTGAAAAATGAGACAAAAGTACAGGGGGAAGTGAACTTGTATGTGAGTCTCAGGAGTGTGGCAGGTGCATCTTGGACAGGGCCTGATATTGCTGAGCATGTCTGTAGGGTGAACTCCATCTCACAGGACCTACATCACAGCTTGCCCACTGAAGACCCGGTATTTCATAACCCATGTCCTCATGAGGCTCACCTTTCCCTCCCTGTGGTTCTGAGGACATCTGCATGGAAGCAGAGACTCTGCCTCCCACTGTTTTATTACTACCTGAAGTCATGGGATAGCTGTAGTCATAGCAACATCTTCAGTTCTGCTAACCTGGGGTTACAAACTCTCAGGTAGGAAACGAGACAGGCACATATTGAACCAAAAGAAACCTAAGGAAAAAAGGACTTCAAAAGTACCCCCCCCTTAAACTCCAGACCCCAGTAGATTATAAATCAGCAGTAAAGGAGTAGAGGGGAGGGTACGGTGCTTATTAATCATCTCTTGTGTACCAGGGATTGTGCTAGGGTCTTGCCTACATTTACAATGTGGCTCTGGAGACAGTCCAGGGAGGAAGGTATTATTAGCTGAGGAAGTTATGATTATTAACCTCAATTACTTATGTGCAAATAGAGGTAACAAACTGTTAGGAAACTTCTTTAAGTGTAGAAGTCTGGTGTGTGGTCAGGTTGGGATTTGCATCAGCTATGGGATTCTGTCTGTACCGTGAAAGTGCGGTCTCCGGACTGTGAACATTTCCCTGTGATATTTTATTTTATTAAATACCCTTCCCCCATTCTGCCCTGCAAATTCCCTCTTCCAGTGAACCTTTTTATGCCTGCATATTCTCCTCTTAGGAAACTAGTCTGCAAAATTTAAGTTTCATGGCCATTTTGGCCAGTATCCCAGAGGCCTTTGTCCTGCATTGAATATCTAAAGTTGTCTTCACTGAATAAGCATATTTAATTTTTTTTCCAATTTATCCCTTATACAGTAAGAAAATAAATGAGGACTTAGATGTGAATATGCAAGTCAAAAGTCAAGGTCGGTCCCAGAGATAAAATTATTCAGTGTCAGCTTCCAGCTTAACCTTAGTAAGAGTAGATTAAACTATGAGAGGTGAGAAACACCAAAAGAAATAGAACATGGGCATGTGTGGTGAACACTCTTCTCTCCTTCAATTTCTTGTCAAATAGTGGATGTCAGTATCTGCAGATCTCTAGAATGAAACTGCTTTATAAGATGTAGTTATAAGACATTTTAATATTCCTCTGTGTTATTCTGTATTTCCTTAAGTATTTTAAATCACTATGCATCATTTTATTATTATAGAGAAAAGTTGTATTTTAAAAGAATAAAATGTTGAACTCCTACTAAAATAAGATATGGTATATGCACACCATTTGCTAAGAGAAAACCTTAGCAAATCATCTTCACATTTGGTGTCTGTTTAAATGTACAGCAGGAAGGACTTAATGGGTATTTTTAAGTAGTCATCATCAAAATCCTTATCCACATTGGCCAAACTAATGTGATTTCAATGTGATTCAGTATGGACATGTAGGGATGAAGGCTGACTCTCGAACTTGGCATATTTGAATTTTTTTTCACATGTGGGATCTTATATGGGACAGCTATTTCTCTGTTCATCACTTCATAATACCTGTTTCTGTGCACAACAAAGCCCAGGACTGTTGATATGTTCTGCTTCTAGGTCCAGTGGGAAATCTAATCAGGATATCATTTGCAACATGCAGATGACAATATTGAGCTCTAGAAGAGGAAATAAAAAAGACACTCAACTTACACTGCCTCCACTTACCTTGGCTGTGCCATTTTTTTGCTCTAATCAATTCTAGGCATTGTGTTTCCATAACAGCATGAAAACGTTGGGAATTTGACACTGATGATTTTTTGTCTGTGCCCCAGCCTTTCTGTTTAAGGAAATATGACTGAATAATGGACAAGGAAAATGAGCAATCTTTCACAAAATGCAATAAGAAAATATGGTCTGTTATTCTCAATTCTTCTTACTGTCTGCTCGGTTCTTAGTGTTCATAATTCTTCATAGTATTGGGAATGATTTCTAACTTGGAAACTAACTTCTTAATGTTCCACCTTTTCCGCTTCCTTTCTGTGTGTAAGTCCTTGTTTTTTTTTTAAATCCTACCAACTTATATTGGAAATTATTTTATTTAAAAATTGAAGTTGTGAGCATTGATTTAACCAAAAATTATCTAAGCTTCTTGGCACATTTGCCTTCACTGGCTTCTTGGGCCCCTCCATATTGTCCTGGTTTCTGGAGCCCAAATCATTCCTCACATCAGCAGAGCCCTGTGATATCTATAAACAACATTGGATCCATGGAACTGTAGCTGAGTGATTCCAATGCTGTGCCAAACCTTCTACAATCATTCTCTCCCCTTTGTGCCTATTCATATCTTCTTCTGGAAGATGAATACCAGATTTTGCCTAAAGTAAACACTCTTTAGTGAATTTTTCCCTGCCTAAGAGTCTGTGCAATCAAAGAATATTAGTAAGAGACTGGAGAGAACTATTTAGGGATCAGAACCCAATATGGAGTCCAGTCCCGGTGATAAGAAGTAGAAACATCAGCGGGAGACAGAGTGCAGATTAGGAGTCAGCAAAGCCATCTGTTTGGTTGATCTCATACAGTAAGCACTTTGAGGGTGGTATTCAGAGAACAAATGGTATGCCCAGCAGTATCAGGTTCCAAAAAAGTTCTTCCACTCCTTGGGCCCCCAGGCATAATAACATGCACGATCAAACATGTCCCCTTCGAGGAATTTGTGCTGGTTATCAGTTGATGACATCTCCACTTCTAATTCACCCTTTAACTTGCTTCTGTGAAAATATGTGTTGCACCTGTATTCCTTTGTTAGCAAGCATATACTAAGCTTTGACTGGAGAGAGTGCTAGAGAGAGAGAGACATTTTAGGGGGGACTAAAGAAGTTTTGCTTTCTGGTTCCCATGTGCTCCTTGGAAAGGCTTTGGTGTATGTGTGACTTCTTCAGGTCTGTCTAGCTCCTGCAGCACACAAGGCTTCCCTGGAAGTGCCTGCAATTTCTCCAGCATGTATGTCCTGCAGTGTACAGTAGCCAGCAGCGTGCGTTGAGCAGCAGTTGCCTCCAACATCTTCCCCAGATGAAATAGTAGCAGAGTGTCTCCAGCGAGACACCTTCCTGTGAACAGCTTTCTGACAAGTTCCGAAATTCCAGCAAGCTCCACCACAGGGATTTCACTGCCCCTTAGTGAGCTAGGCTAAGCCTTCCTAACAAAGGGAGAAATGAGATGCTTTTATTCTCTTTCATCTCCTTTTAAAATATATATATATATATATTTTTTAGTTGTTGATAGATCTTTATTTTATTTATTCATATGTGGTGCTGCGAATCGAACCCAGTGCCTAACACATGCGGGGCAAGTGCGCTGCGCTGAGCCTCAGCCCCAGCCCCAGCCTCCATCTTCCCTTTTAAGATTAAAAACAGGCACTTGAGTTCAGATTCATTACTTAATTTAAAATTTAAATGAATGAAAATATAGTAAAAATTAATTCAACTTTTCTGTCTTGGGATCAGGACATGGTATTTCCTTTTGAGGAAAAAAAAAAAATGAACAGAATGAACAGGTGTAAGAGAATAGAATCAGAACATCTAAGCCAGAAGGAAGCTTGAGATCATTTATCCCAATGATTTCATTTTGTAATAAGGAAAGAGAATGAAGTGGCTTACACAAGGGCTCACAGCAGATGAGGTCGAAACCTCCAAACTCATCACAATGCTCCTTTGGGAAGTTATTTAAATTCCTCGGGTGTTTCTCATATGCAGTCAAGATTAAGAACAGTAGGTCCAAGTGGAAAAGTCAAACCATACACAAGTGCCAAAGAATGATGTTCAAAGGATTTCCCTGTATCTCATTTCCTTCAAGTTTCCAAATACTTCTGATTGTTAGAATATAATCTACCCTTCCTGGGCTTCACATAACAGAAACACTCTTGAAATAAGGCTGCAGTGATGGTATCAATGTATTCTTTAACTAGAGTTGTGGCTTAGAAAATGATACCCCAAAGTAAAGGCCTCAGAAGCAAAGTTTCTTCCTGACCTTCTGCTGCCCTCCTGTCGCTTGCCCTTATTCTCCCCTGAGGCCAGCCACACAAACCAGAATTCCTTTTCCCCAAGGTTAGTTGATGAAACCAGAACTCTTTTGTCTCCAAGCTTGTCTGTGAGCATAAAAATATTACTCTTTCACCTACCTTCTTGGGTAAAATCTAGTCGTAAAGAAATACTCTGAACTGCTTCTTTGATTGTAGGTTATAACACCCCTGTTTCCTAAAAGGTCAGCCCCCATACCTTGGAGAAAGGAAAACTGCACAGAGAGACCCTGAAGAATCTGAATACACAGGCCTTGCTGTTTTTTTTTTTTTTTTCCTACTCAGTCTATTAGTATTTTATTATAAGCTTTTTGTCTGATTATATTTCTACTCAGATATCAATACTTCAGTGAATCTAAGAAAAAGTGAAGAGTTCACCCTGGGTCTTTGCATCTTCGATGTGAAGATTTCTGTGTTACATAAAATTATGATCAAATGAATTTGTCATGCTTTTCTCTTGTTAATGTGTCTTTTGTGATGGAGAGGAAAGGGATTACTCTTTTTCTTTACTAACCTGCATCAAAATCACTAAGCTTCAGCTCACGAACCTTTCCTCTTTATGTATGGGCTCCAAAGGTGATCCTCCCAAGCCATGAACAAAGGTCTCACCATCATAAGCACCTCCTTACAGTAAGGCTTGTTGCAGGGCCTCTAGTCATTGTCCTCTTTGGCCATATCTGTGGATTTTGTATGGCATCACGGCTCAAGCACATTGGTACTTTGCTAGCCGGTTTTGGTTCTATATTAGTAGTTTCCATTCTAAATTGGGAGATATATATATATAAAATGTAATCCATATATATATATATATATATATATATGGATTACATTTTATATATATATATATTTGGATTACATTAAATTTTTAGTAAAATTTAAAGGGTACTTTTGGATTGACATATGGTGATCCATATCATATTAGGTCAAGTGAAGATACTGATAAGGAAACACTGCTTAATATTATTGGCATTTCATTTTAAAAAGGATATTCGAATTTTAGAATATATAAAGGATGAGATATTTAAATAAAGACTACTTCTTAAATTTGATAAGTCACAGTTTATAAAGATAATCACAATTTTTTTTTCTCATTTTTAGGTTAATCATCATAGATGGGCTCTGGTCCAGGAACTAGTGTTTGGGAGACACTGCTGTATATTTCTAGAAATCCAAAGAGAATTTTGTGGGAACATTATATAAATATACTCATACTTTGGTGTTTCATAATTCACCTCTTCTGATTCCTAGGCCGTTCTGCTCAGGTTTTCCATGAGAAAGAAAATTTCATACATTTAGCATTAAGGATGATCAGAATTTCTCAGTTTATTGGGCATGTAGTGGTTTAATCTTTTGGTTATAAGGAACAAGTCACCTGAACTTTTTCCTAAAAGAAGATGTTGGTTTTAAGTACCATGAATTTATGCTAGAATTGACCTGGAAAGCATGAGTTCTGTATATTTCATGGAACTTCACTCATGGTCTTTGTACTTAAAAATTATAAACAGACCCAAAATAAGGGGAAAAACTAGATAGAAAGGAAAAAAAGGAGGAGATTCCATCAAAATAAAAGAATGGTCAGTGAAGTAGATAAAGATGATTAAGAAGAGGGAGAGGGATGGGATTAGGGAAAAGCAATGAATTGAACCTGACCTGTCTTTCCTATGTTTAAATGAATATGCCACAGTAAATCTCACCATCATGTATATTTGTAGGGTATACAAGATTTTAAACAAAGCTATAAGTAAATAGCAGAAAGATTAGTGGAATAGAAGGAAGGGAATGGGGGAGGGAGGAAAGAAGAAGTACTGGGGACTGAATTAGAGCAAATCATATTCCATGAATTTATAATTATGTCAAAATGAATCCTAATGTTATGTGTAATTAAAAAGAACAAATAAAAATTATGAATACACAAAACAATGTTGAGCATGACAACAAAAATGTGTGTTTACTTGAAATGTTCAGAGAGCCCAACCTTTGTGAATGAAAATTATAGTATAATTCCAAAGGAAAAGGAAGTTATAAATAGCCTGATCATTGGTAGAAAAACAGAAGTTTTAAAGTTATTATATTTATAAGGATTGGTACGTGTCTGAAGACATCCATATAACATAGATAAGGTCATTTCATTAGGCAATCAGAACTATACAAGAAAGGGGCTCAAGACAGTACTAATTTGGAGGAATAGTGATATAGACAGATAGAAGATATATTAACTTACCCTGCCAGCTGGTCTAAGCATATTTGGAGTCCCATGGCGGTGATGGTGAAGGAGATGAGGCCAGGAAAGTCTATTTTAGATATATACAATAGGACTGAGCTAAAACTTCATGACCTATTACATCAGACAAACTTCAGTTTCCTTAAAGCAATTTTGATTAATCTAAGATAATTAAGGTAGTGATTGTTAACACTTGAAATAAAGACATAAAGGAGAATAAATAAAAGATTTTCAAAGTATATGTAAATTAAGAAGTATGCACTAATGATGTGGTATCTGTTCATTAATATGACAGTAGTTGTTGAAAATATACTTTCATGCTTTCCCAATTAGAATAGTATTTATTTTATGAGACATCTCAACAAAAACCCTGACTTATAAAATTTGAAACTAGTGCTTGTTAGGTCTCACCATTGGGATTTTTGTCAGTTCCTCTTTTAAAAATTTAGAAGTTAAAAGAAGTGAAAATGAAAACTTTTATGAGTTTATGTAGGTATTGGAAAAGAAAATCATTGTATGTTACCAATAATATTGTATGTTACCAAAGTATTAGTTAGGTCTTAATTGCACTGAAAGAAAATATAATAGATACACCTACATAGGAGAATGAAAGTGAAGGAAGCTGGATTTCAGCTCCAGCATGTCTCTGAAAAGCTGTGTCAATTTAGACAAGATACTTCTCTAATTTTCTATATTAGAAGCATTGGAAACAGAAACAAATAAACAGAAGCATGAAGAACATTCTTACTCTTTCTGATAGGGGAGAAAGGGAAAAGATACACAAAGTAAAAAAGAACAAGAAAAAAATTTAAATAATGAATTGAATAATATACAAAAATAATAAAAAAGAAACAAAAGGAAAGGAGAAAAAAGGGGAAGAAATAATTTGGATCTCACATATATGTGACTTTCCCCAGGAACTATAGTCGGGAAGCCCAAGGAATCTTGGTACACATTTAGGACTCTGTGTACTCATTAGCTTTGTAAACACCATCAAATCTCATTTGTACCCCTGAGACATCAGTTATTTCATTTACAAAAGTAATAGAGGAGATGATTTATAGGATATCTTACTGATTTGAGCTTTAGCTTTATATAATTATAAAAGAAAATAATTCAATTTTACTTATTTTAAGCTGCAGATACCAGCTGTGCCTCTGCAGTAAACTCAAAATGCTTTCATGGCATAAATATGCATACATTCATGGATACTCCTGATACCTCATGCCAGCTCATTAATTAATAAAATATCAAACACATAATTTCTGTAATTACTCTGTTGGCTTAACTGAAGAAAATACTTGCCATGGAGGCATTGCCTGGAGCTGGGACCAGGTGAACACTGTTCAGCCCTCAAGTTCATTCTGACCAAAACAACACCGTCTTTGCCTCAACTGCACCTGGCTTGGGTATCAAAGCAAGAGCAGTAGAGTCACATGGCTGTGCCTACTAGAGCTTTGGGAATTTTTGTGATATATGGAGGGTCCTCTGGATTGCTCCTACTGCCTGGGGCAGGTGAGCAGACTATGTGTCAGCATCAACACTGAGACAGCAGTTTGGCATAAACCGATCTGGCTCAGCCTCCAGCACACATCTGCCCTGCTGTTTAGCTTTATGGGCATTCCCACTTTCACGAGGCAATGTTGTTTAAATATCTATCAAGCTGCTTATATAGCAATATGGTAGAATGGAGGGGGAGCTTGTGATAGGGAAAGTGGCTAGGTTGAAATCTCAGTCAGCCTTTAATGGTCTGAAGGATTATGAACTGATCTCTAGATGTTACTGAACCTGTCTCTTCACCCATAAAAGCAGAGTTATAATTATAAATCTCAACTTGCCTGCTAGAAGTTTTATGGTCACAAAGCCCTCTCCTGAAGGCAAAACATGAAGCAAAACTCCACATAGCAAAGGAAACAGATTAAAATGCATGTTCCTTTGCAAAAAGTTTAGGGAAAAAAAAAAAAACGAAAACAGAACAGCCTGTCAGTGACCTGGCCATCATGGATCATGAACACTAACATAATGTTTTTGTATTATGTTCTTTTTTTCTCCATACTTCAATTTTTTTTTTCCATTCCAGTTTTGCTTTTGTGTCCTGAACTCCACATGATCTCTTTTGGAATTTCTTTTGACTTAAGACTAGTATTGAAGGCAAGCCCATATCCTGGAGCTGCAGAATGGGGACAAGGTGGGCTGGAGCTTGGGTGACAAACACAGGCGGCCATGACATGGCCTTCCATGATGGTGTGGGACTGAGGCAGGCAAGCCTGGGCCAAGGTGAGGCAGGGCATGCCAAACTGTTGTACTGGTGGTGGCCCAGCCCACCCAGGTGAAGACACCCACCCACTCCACGCAGCACTGTAGCCTCGAGCCCCTGAGTGTCCAAGATCCAACAGTTCCAACTTCCTGCTTCCCAGTGAATGATGGTAAACAGAAGTGAGGCAGACCTAAATGGGATTTCAGGGCTAACCAATAGCATTTATATTTTTTCAAACCCTTATTAGCATAAATGTGGACCAATAGCATTTACCCAACTGCTATATAAGCCCATAGACTAGCACACTCAGACATCATCCCCTATCAGGGTCCACTCCTGCCCCTGTGCAAGTACTGTTTCTGTTCTTCACGCTTCTATAAATCCTACTTTTTTCCTCTCTGTTCTTCCTTTGTCTTGTGAATTTTATTCTTTGAATTTGTGAGAAAAAAAACTTGGACAGAAGTAAGTGGTGAGCTTTTGGAGTCTGCTGCAACACTGGAGGGCATGACCCGCATTAAAAGCTGCAACAGTGAGAATCTCAAAAAGCCACTCCCTAGTAGTGGAGAAGAATCAGGCTTTGCCAGCTGTGACCCTTGGAGCTGATGCCAGTAGGCATCCCCTGCTGTGATGAGCTGCTAACACTAAACTGGTCTTTCCTGGGCTAAAGATGCCTGCAGTTTATACAGACTTCACCCACCAACAGAAGCAGAGAATTGAGTCTCATCTCAAACTCTGCTTTTAGTATCAGGTATGGTCTGAATATGAACCATGCAGAGAGCATCCATGACCTACCAACACCATCAGTTGACCTTAACTGAGGTCTGCTCTCTGTCACTGTGGTGCATATTCATATGGATGGGTATATTATAAAATCTTACTATCATTCCCATGAGTAATGTAGTGTCAACCAAATTTATAGATATGGAAAATTTCCCACAATCACAAGTGCTGCCAATTTTCCCAAGCTTCTGCTCCCTTTCTGTTCATTAATATTCTCTACTTCCTTAGTTTTAGTTCCTGGACCCTTCTGTATTCTCTCTAGCACTCATTCTTAATTTCTTTGTGCAAATTTACATCCACAGACTTCTTCTGACTTTTGGGGCATTATCTTTCCTTTCAGGTGTTTACTCCATTCTGTGTATTGATTTTTAGATTCCATGCAGTCTAAGATAGAAAAAAAAATCTATAAATCCATTCCAGTAGTGTGTTCATAAAACTTACTGGCAAAGGTTATGCTCCTACCAACCATTAATGTCCCTTCAATCAGAGCTTTTCCCTCATTGCCCAATCAAGAATAACTACCAATTTTTAAGGCCTTAGTGATGTCACGCAGTTTGCTGAGAACATTTTAAGTCTGCATCATTTCATTATGATTGCAATTAGACTTTGCCAACTCTATTAGCAAGTCACTAATATTTCATGGAAGCTCCTTAACTCTAATGCAGTCAGTAAATGACAGAACCAGAGTCGCAATCAGGTTCATCTGACACCAAATTCTCCATGTAACCTTTACAATATGCTAATCTTCCCCATTTTTATCCTGATTGTATATATTATGATTTTTTTCTGGATCCCAACTAGAAACCAGCCACTAAGTTGATCCTATTTGCTCAAGTTGTACCTCTTTCACTTAATACTTTTATCCTTATTCCTCTATCTACAAAAATTCATTTTGTAAAATGATTTCAGCTCCAAAAAGTATCCAGTAACAAGAACAATCATTTCCTAAAGTTCTACAGGATGAATGATATTCTCCTGATCTGTGTAGTGACTGTGTGGCCAACCCAAGTTTACACAGCATGTCTGAGATAACACACCATAAGACAGAGCTAGACTAGAGCTCTGTTGGGGAAATGGAAGAAAATGGAGAAGTTGCCTAACTTCTCCAAGTTAGGCAACTCTCTTGCCTCATAAATTGAAAGACCTATTTGTCACTACCATACTTCTAAATACCTAGTGATTTACCATGATCATTAGTGAGACCATCAATATTTCTGTTATGATGGATCAAGTAAGCCTTTTAATTTGGAGTAAGTCTGATGGATTCCATATTAATACATTAACAAGAGTTCCACTTTTTGAACATTTGAATTTTGAGTATTGAAAGTTTAATAAAAACACTGTAACCAGCTGGACATGGTAATGCACATCTGTAACCCCAAGGACTTGTGAGGCTAAAAAAAAAAAAAGGTTAAGGAAATAGCTTAGTGCTAAAGTGTCCCTCAGTTTAATTCTCAGTACCAGCAAAACAAAACAACATCAACACCACACACAAACATGCACACACACATACACACACAAACATTATAACCAAAATTTCAATAAAGTCAAGGAATCTCAAGCACAAGAAATATGTACTAAAACATATCCAGGAATATCATAACTAACATGCTTAAAATAAGTGATTATGAGGAAAATGTTAAATACACCAGAGGAAAAAAGATACCTGATATACAGAGGGACAAATTTAATGACTACTGAAGATTTACTATCAGAAAACAATGTGAGCAAAAAGACTATGGAAAATCATATTTAAAGTGCTGCAAGAAAAAAAGCAACTGGAATTCTATACTCAAGGGAAGATGACTTTCAATTACAAAGATGACAATTATATATCTATTAGAATGGCTCAAATCCCCAAAACTGACAGTACCATTGCTGATGCGAATGCAAAAGTGGTACAGTTTCTTTGGAAGGCAGTTTGCCTGTCTTTTATGAAGATAAACACAGTCTTGCAATATGATTCAATATCATGCTTCTAGGCATTCAGCTTACTGATTTGAACATTTATGTTTACAAAAATATCTTCAAGGTAATTTTTAAAATAGCCATTTTTTTTCATATCCCTAAACACTGGAAACAACCATCAAAATATCCTTCAATAGGTAAATAGATAAACTGGGGCATACAATAATATAATAACCAGTGATAAAATAAATGTTTTCAAATATCACACATAGATGAATTTTAAATGCATATTGTAAATGAAAGAAGCCAGTCTGAAAGTACTACGTACCATATAATTCAATATGCTTGATATTCTGGATAAAGTAAATTATAGAGACAGCAAATAGCCAGGGGTATGGGATAAGGGTTGATAAAATGGATCATAGGATTTTTAGGGCAGTAAAAATAATCTGTATAATATTGCAAAGGTATATACACAGAACCATGCCTTTGCCAAAACCATAGAATTTTACAACAAAATTTTATATATTAATATAAAGTATTAATATTAAAAATATCAAGATTACCAAATGAAATTTAATCTTGTCATTTTTAATGGAATTAGTTAATAACCACAAAGAAATATCTGAGAGGATATTCTAAGAAAGTCCCCACATCTAGCATTACCCAAGAATTTGATTTCAATGCTGTGCTTTCTCTTTATTAGCTAATTAAGACCTTATTTTATTTCTTGTATGTAGGAGGAAGTAAGCATATTATTGCTCCTACCAACCATTAATGACTACTATGGGCGGAATGGGAAAATACTGTATCCATTCTCATACTTAGATGCTAAAGCCTCATTAAGATGCCCTTGTGCCCTTGTACTTAACATAGTAAGTCAGCCCCTGCTGGCTTCAGATTTTCTTTTAATTTCTTACAAAGACAAAATTTAAAAGAAAAAGCCTCAAGGTAGTAATCAAGACTTTATGTTAAACATGGATGCTGCTGAAGAATTGAATCTTAATTTTATTGTTATTTCTTCATATTTCCAAATAAACATGTGGTAGGAGGAATTCTAAGATGGGCTTCCCTGTCCTCACTTCTTGGGTGCATGTCTTGGATTATCTTCTCTTCTTGAGTGTGGACAGACTAGTAAATATGATGGGTTATCACTCCCATGATTTGGTTACTCATCAGTGGACTTTAATTATATAATGTCAGTTGATCATCTTGAATGGGCCTGGTCTAATCTAGTGAGCCCTTTAAAAGAATCTGAGAGAAATTCACCTGCTGGCTTCAGAGAAAAAGCAGCTCTCATGTTGTATGCAGAGGAAGCCACATACAAGGACCTGAGGATCAGTAGCATCTAGGCACCGAGAGCAGTCCTTGGTAGGAAGCTAGCAAGAAAATACGAACCTTAGTCACACAATCACGAAGCATTAAATTCTGAAAATGTAAGACTGACATTGCATAGTCACCTTGCTGTTATACCATGATTAATATATAATATTCCTCTTAAGCCTGAATTTGGATCTAAATCATCCTACTTCTAGAAATTATTACTGATCTTTCCTCCTCTCTCTGAAACCTGAAAACATTGTGTTCTATTTCCTTATGGTAAAAAGGGAGAAGCAGAGAAGTGAATTCAGGTGGAATCACATGGACCTAAATGCTCATGCCAATTCCTCTATCTTGTTAACTTATTCAATTATTACCCTCACTCAGCCTATCTTATAGAGGTTGATGGAAGATGAAGTTGAGTTAATGTACAATGTTAGAAATATGTTGTCTTAGTAATCTAGGGCAGCTATGACAAAATACCACAAACTGGATAGCTTATAAACAATAGAAATCCTTATAGATCTGGAGGCTTAGAAGATCAAGACCAAAGTTCTAGAAAAGCCTGTGTTGGCTGAGGGATCATTTTATAGTTCAATAAATGGCCATCTTCTTGCTATAGTTTCATGCGGTGGAAGAGAAGAGGGAGCTCTTTATGATCTTTTATATAAATGGTTGACTCAAATTCCTAATACCATCACATCAGGGGTTAGAATTTCAACATATGAATTTTGGAGGGACATAATCATTTGGTCTATAGTATAACATTTGCCAGAGTAAGTGTCCAATAAATGTTAGTTTGTTATTGTTATTATCTTTTCAAAGTGGATCTTAAATTCCTGTGGGCCAGGACAGTATCTCCTATTTTCTTCTGTTTCTATTATAACACTTAACAAATTAATGAACTTAAATGGTACCTAATATGAATGAGGTAATGACTAAGTATAAATATATTCATTTCATAATACCATATAATTAATGGTTTAGTATAACACAAATATTTCACCTTAGAATCGTGAAAGTCAACAGTCCAAAATAGGATAACACAGGGTTAAAAAAATCAAGATGTCAACAATTGTTTTCCAGAAGAGAATCCATCTTCGTTTCTTTTTCTGCTTCTAGACCCCTTTCACATTCCTTGGTTCATGACTTCTTCCATCTCCAAAGCAACACCAAGTGAGTATTTGCCATATAGCATAACTAATTCTGCCTATTTTCTCTGTATTTAAAAGACCTTTGTGGTTACATACGGCCTACTAAGTAATCCAGGATGATATTAGGGGCAGCTGATCTGCAACTTCAATTCCTTATGCAGCCTTAATTCCCCTTGCCAGGCAAATTCATATGTCACAGGGGTTAGAAAGTAGTAGGCACCTTTGATACACTATTATCCTGCCTACCACCATAAGAACTTTCTGATGGTCTATAGTAGATTAAAGCCACTGGGAGCAGGAAAAGGCCAGTTTTACAGGTGGGGAATGGAACTTTAAACTTGAGAGCCTGAATTTATTTTGACACCACTTTCCCAGTCTTTTCTCCAGTGCTCCCTTTACACTTGTTCATATAAGCAACTTCTCAGAAGCATGGTTGAGCTTTCTAGGCCAAGTCACAGATGCTGCTGCTAAGGGATTAGAAGAGTGTGAGACACCATGTGTATCAACTATGTGGCTAGGTGTGCCCAATCAAAGTTTTTCTCAGCTCTTACCATATCCCATCTTCCAAACCTCCTGCCAGTGATAACCATCTACTTATTTTGTGAATCCAAACTTTGGAGTGATACACATGTTTTTTTTTTTTTTTGGGTGGGGGCGGGATACTGGGGATTGAACTTAGGGGCACTCGACCACTGAGCCACACCCCCAACCCTATTTTGTATTTTATTTAGAGACAGGGTCTCACTGAGTTGCTTAGTGCCTCATTTTTGGCTGAGGCTGGCTTTGAACTCATGATCTTCCTGCCTCGGCCTCCCTAGCTTCTGGGATGACAGGCATGCACCACTGTGCCCAGCTATACTTGTCTTTTAACTATTGGAATATTTTAAGATCCAATGCAGTCTCCATCAGAAACTCCATGCCTCTGTCAAGTAAAAGGTAGGTTTTTATTTTTCAAGGCAAGAAGCTAGAAAGAAGATTTTAGATGTAACAGTCGTGGCACTCAAACTGCCCTAAGAAGATATCATAGTCTGGTGGCTTAAAAACAGATATTTACCTCTCAGAGTTCTGGAGGGTTGAAAATAAAGATAAAGTTCTGGCAAGAAGATTTCATTCTGAGGCCTCATGTCTTGGCTTGTAGGTGGTTGCCATCTCACTGCTCACATGCTTTCTTTTCTCTTTATCCATAAGAGAAAGATCTCAGCTACCTTTCTTTAAAAGTGCACTAATATCATCATGAAGGACCCAACACCTTGACTTGATCTGACCCTAATAATGTCTTTAAAATCTTATCTCCAAATATTGTCTTATTGGGAGATAAAACTTCAACATGTAAATTTTATAAGGGTCACAAACATTCTGCTCATGACAATCACATTATTTTCTCAATATTATCAAAGATTCAAGGAGAGTACATATTTAGTAACTATTTCCAATCTGTGTGTGTGTGTGTATGCGTGTGTGTGTAATTTCTTGCTCTGATCATTTCCTAGGAGTAGCCAGTTAGTGGTGGAGACTGTTCATTGATGACCTTCCTATTTCACACAGAGAAAAAAGTGCTTTCTTAATTTTCTTTGTAATCAGTAGGTTACAGTATTGGTCATCTAATAGAGATGAAATATGTCAGGTCTATATAGCTATGGAGGCTTTTCCTAACTACATAAGCTTTCTTGCAATAAGATGCAACTGAATTTTAAATATCACAAAGATCTACCTTGCTGTCATGCTTGCTTAAGTTTCTAGACTAATATCAGGAAGATTAACTATTCTTGTTCTCAGAAATTATATTAACTTCATGATGTCCATGGAGAGAGAATAGGGCATCTCTGGAAGTACATAATTCATAGTTTTTCTATCACCATAATAACCGCATTACTTTATCAACTGTGGCTTTATCAGGCAAGATGAAGTAGTAAGCTAAATATTGCAGTTTTACTTCCATTCAAAGGGCTGGATCTGGGTTCTTCTCATCTCCTGGCACACTAAGAATATTTTACGGTCTCTAGCTCTCCAATTAAACTTAAGTGTTGGATGCATCTATGCTCTATATTGGCAGGATCTCAGACTTCTTCAACATTGTACCTTCTTTCAGCAAATGAAAGTTCCTGAATTAAAATTGGATCTTACATATATTTCACATAACTCATAGATATTTCTTCCTGTAACTTGCTTACAATTATGTCATTGTAAACAAAATCAGAGACTTTATTTTGAATTGAGGTAAATGGAGGATAAGAGAGGCAATTTATGTGAGGTGAAGGTCCTGGGCAGTAAAAAACACAGTAAGTATGTGGTTCATGCCAATCTTCTTTTCATCTAGTGATTATCATCCTTTGTATCTTCAATCTGATCTGCTCATCAATTACAAAAATGAAAAATTATGTGCACAATCTCTTGATAAAAGATCCACTCCTATTAATCCTGTACCTCAGTTGTTCACATTTTTATCACTTCTTACCTAACTATACTGGCCAAGTAATTCTATATACAATATGGTAAACATAATAAGAATTCCTTCCAGCTTATAGAAATAAAGCCATGGTCTACTGTAGGTATTTTTGTCTGCATTTGTTATATGAGAAATTGACTCAGAGAGGTTAACTTACTAGTCAAAGTCACCCAGCTTCCAAGTGCTGAAGCCTCCAGGATTCAGTATACAGGGAAAATGGCTAAAATTAAAATTGTTCTCCCAAACTTACAATTTTAATAGCCACTCTTTCAAGGTGGTCCAAATGACTCACATGACACCTAGGGAAATCAAAAACTGTTTTAGTTCTGAGCTTAGAGGAAGAAGGCTGACAGGTGTTACATGGATTTTATAAACTATGGGTGGGCATAGATTAAAGCCATTGATCAACATCAAAGAATAAGTCCGTTGGTTGCCTTTGCAATGAGGGAAGAGAAATTTGCATTTCTTATTTCCAGGACAATAATTGTCCTGCTGTCAGAATACTGCCTCATGCCTGGTACTGATTTATAATGCTCAAGCAATATGACTCTCACGTGGCCTTTCTGCAAAGCAGAGGGGAGCCTGCCATTTGTCCACCTTTGGAGAGGAGCTAATTCCCAAAAGTTGGCCATGATTTATGGCCCTGAGTCTTTGCTGTGTTGCTTACCAACTTCACATTGAGAACAGCAAAGAGAGAGATGCTAAAGAACCTAATGTTCCGTAAGGGGATGTGACCACACACTTAGAATGCATGCTGTGCACATCTAGTAAGGACCACATGGAACATAGCAATTAGAGAAATCCTCTAGGTCACACCTCATCTGCCAAACTGCAACATTTAGTGAGAATAACACAAACTCAAGAGTATTGAGAACTATGCAATTCAGAGGACAGTGGTGACAGTTACTTCTATAATTGCTACATCCATGTTGTGTACAGCAATATACACCCCTTGGGAAATGGTCATGTGGTAAGTTCATTTGTCATTAGGCTACTAAATTCCTGGCCAGCTTTTTGTTTAGATTTTGTTTCAACGATTAAGAAAGAAAAAAAAAACAAGGGAGATCATTGCAACTTTTAGCAGAGAAACAGTAAAAAGCAAGTGGGGCTGTGTCCTGTTTTAATCCTAGCCATGTGGCTTCCTCAGCCCTGTGACTTTGGCCAAATTCCTTAAATCTTTGGGCCTCCATTTATCTGTACAGCAAAGATTATTGTGATGATTAGAAGAGAAAAATAGAGGAAAGAGACTTTTCCAACTACTTTTCCTTCAGCAATTATGTTTACTGCTTTTCTCCTCAAGAACCAAAGCTGTATTTCATTTGTCTGTTGTTTCTCCTAAGACCCTGAGCCAAGCAGAGTGACCCACACAGAATGCACATCTCATCAGTATTAGCATGGGAGCTGACCAGAGAAGAGGTAGCTGAAAGAGTCCTGGCCATACCGATGTGAGAGGACAGCAGTTAACTGCCACATTCTTCTGTGATCATCAAGCAGGATCTTAACAAGCAACTGGGGAAGGTCTCTTAAGTTCACCTGCTCTGGGATTAAAAAATAGAAATAATTCAAATGAATTGATGATGCTGTTTATAAGACTAAGGTCAACAACTTGCATTATCTTAGGAAACTGGACTAGAATAACACTAGAAAAAAGTAATCATTTTATAAGCACATGACAGTATATGCTTATAAAAGCACATGATATGTTCAAAGAATGTTAATTCAAAACTGGATAAGCCACATTTACTTCTCCCCTAAAATAATAATGACAGCTTTTATACCATTGTGTGGTAATGTAAGGTAACAAATGCCTGGGTAGGTAATGAAAGATGGCATTAATATCTGTTGCTATTACAAATATCATTATCATCTTTACCAGTTACTAGAATTAATCTAAACATTTTTAATGAACTACACTTTCTTTGGCAGCCCTCATCTCTCAACTATGGTGTTAGTCTCAGTCAAAAGCATTTCCTAAATCTTCATGGCAGACTTCATTCATCCATCCTTCCATCCACTTATCAAATAATTATTAAATCCCTACATGATCCCATGGGATGCTGTCAGATCTGAATGCAATGGCATATATTATTAATGATATCAAATTTCATCAGGTGTTTGCTGTGTTCTAGGAACAATGCTAAGTGCTTTACACATGTTAATTCAGTCTTAAGAATGGATCAGTGAGTTATATTCTATTTTCATCCAAAATTTACAAATGAGGAGAAGTTAAATAACATACATAATGTTACCAGTGTGGGTACCAGAATTATAATCAAGGCACTTGACCTAATGTTCTTAACCTAGTGTTTTTCACCGTTGCACTTATTCTCATGGAGTTACAAAGTCTGAAGGAAAAGAAGAATAATAGTAGAGTTAGTAAATGCATACATAATAAAATTTCAGGGAGCATTAATTATCACTAAAACAATGTAAAAAGACAGCTTTATGAGGAAGAAACAGTTGTTTAAAAAAATCTGAATAATGAGAAAGATAAAGTTTAAAAAATCTGAATAATGAGAAAGAAAAACTGCATAAGTCAAGATAGAGTATTTCTAGAGTACCGTAAACAGTAAATACCAGCAGCTTTAAAGGATACCAAGAAGGTCATTGTGACTAGTATGGTGTAAGTATGTTATTTAGCCCTCCTACAATATGTAAACAACCCCAAGTCTTGGTGACTCACAATAGTTTACATGAATTCCTTGTTCATTTTAGATTTTGGTAACTGTTCCTACTTGAGTACAATATTTGTGTGAGAAAGAAATAGTTAAACACTGCCAGGAAGGAAAGATGTATCATAAAACCCACGCCAAAATATGGCATCCCATCCAATAACTTTCCATTGGTCCAATAATACTTTCTTGTCAAATTTAATGGTGGGGAGGGCTGATGCACCTTGCAATACATGTGACTACCATAACAAAATACCACAGATGACATGGCTTGAACAACAGAAATGTATTGGCACACTGTTCTAGAAGTTCAAGATCAAGGTGTCGGCAAAGTTAGAGTCTCTAAAATCTTCTTTCTTGGTTTGAAAATCAACATTTCTTTTTTCTTCATTACAATAGCCAACTTACTCAGAATCTATAAATGGGCTGAATGGTGAAGGGCTTCCCCTTCCAAATCTAATCTGTAAATACTGGAAGAGATGCGTGACCACAAGTGATATACATCAATCATATACATCAATTCGTGATCACAAGTGATATACATAATTAGGCAAACATTACACTAAAGGAACAGAATAAAGTAACTGAAGCTATGAACTGCTTGACAAAAAACTAAAGATAATCATCTTCAAGAAGCACAATGTAAAAAAAAAAAAAAAACGTAAGCTACAAGACAATAAAGATAGACATGAAATTTTAGGAAACCAATACAAGAACAAAATGAGAAGCTCAACAAAGAGAAACCATGAGGAAGAACCAACCAAAACTATGGAGCTAAAGAACACAATGACTAAACTAAAAGATTCTACAGAGATCTTCAATAGCAGACCTAATCAATTAGAAAAATCAGTGGGCTCAAAAGTAGGTCATTTGAAATTACTTAGTCATAAAAATATAAGCAAAAAAGAGTGGGATAAAATGAAGAAAGCCCCCACTACTTATGGGATACCATCAAATGACCCAATATGTATATTACAGATATCCTAGAAGAAAGAAAGAAAGAAAGGATAAAAAGCTTATTTACAAAGAAAGAATAATAGAAACAGGTAGAGAGAAATGAGCATCTGGATACATGAAGCCCAAAGAACATGAAATAGTTAAATGTAAAGAGATCTTCACTGAGACACAGAATCAAATTCGCAACTCAAAACCAATGACAGAATTTTAAAAGCAAGAGCAAAAAAACAAAAAACAACAACAACAAAAAAAAAAACCCCAAAACCCCCAACTTATTATATACAAGAGAAAACTCATGGACCAATTAGCACATTTCTTAGCAGAATATTTGAGGCCAGAGGAAATGTAAGATCATATATTAAAAGTGAAAGAAAAAAGAAAAAAAGACAACTGAGAACATTCTGGCAAGGCTGCCCTTGAAAGATCAAGGGAGAGATAAAGGCTTTTCCAAACAATAACTCAAGATATTCATTGCCACTAGACATGCCTGAAAAATAACCCAACAACAGCAATAAATTAAAAAGATTTCTTTAAATTGAAATTAAGTTTGCTAATTAACATCAGGAAAACATGTAAAAGTATAAAACTCACTGAAAATTAGGAATATGCTAAAATTCAGAATACAAATGATAGTGAATAAATCATCCTAACTCTAATAAAAGTGTACACACAAAAGTATTAAAAATAGCCATATCTATAATAGTTTGCTAATGAATACACAAAGTATAAAGTGTGTAAATTATGACATTGGTAACTTTATATGTAGGAGAATTAAGATATAAAGTTTTTTTATGTGCTTGAAGTTTAGTCATTATCAGTTTCAAGTAAACATTATAACCATAAGATGTTTTATGGGAATCTCAGTCTAATCTCTCTCTCTCTCTCTCTCTCTCTCTCTCTCTCTCTCTCTCTGTCACACACACACACACACACACACACACACACACACACACACAAATAACGTACAGTAAATACACAAAATTTTAAGAGGCATCAAAACATATTAATTGCTAAGAGCCAAGTATATGATGCATGGCATTTTTGGTCGAAAGGTGACGCCAGCTAGCCATTGAGATGATATGATTATGTTAAGATTTGCATTCATATGGATATTGGACTCCTGCTGTTCACCTAGGCCGGCTACGGGACTCCTGGAGAGTTCCCATTGGTTGGGGAAGTACAGTAGGAGGGAGTTCCGGGGGAGGAGCTCTCTCTGCGGTCCGGGAGGAGGCCGCGTGGGTGGAAAAAATCTTCCCGGGCGGTACCGGACATTGGCGGCAGTTTCAAAAAATAAACTTTGTTCCTGCTTGAGTGGCTCATGATTTTGTGCCCAGCCAGACTGCGGCAATTAATACAAAAAGTAATCACATTTTATAAGCAAGGAAATCTAGAAAGGGATTATATCAATTCTCTATAATCTCTACTAGAAGATAGAAAAAGAGGAAGGGGTACACATCTCTTCTATGTGGTTAGTATTACTCTAATAACAAAATCAGAAAAAGACTTTAGAAGGAAACTTCAAACTGATATCTCTCATGGACTAAATGCAAAAATTTTCAACAAATATTAGAAAATAAAACTGAATAAACTCTAAAAAATCACAACCATGACTGTATTATTCAGTGTTATATCACTATAACAAAATACAAAAATATGGATTACTTATCAAGTTAATAAAAAATTTTTTGGCACACAATTCTGAAGGTTCAAGTCCAAGACTGGCTGCCCCCATTGGATGGGGCCTCTGGAGAGGACTCTTGGTGTATACCATGGCAGAAATGTGTATCAGAGCAAGTGCTCTCATCTCAAGCCGGAAAGCATAGATGGAGGAAGAGAGAAAGATTAAGGTCTACATTTTTTAAAATTAGTTTATTTTTTATTCTAATTTGATATATATGACAGCAGAATGATTACATTTCATATTATATATATAGAACACAATTTTTCATATATCTGGTTGTACACAAAGTATACTCACACCATTTGTTTCTTCATATATATACTTAGGGTAAAGATATCTATCTCATTCCACGGACTTTTCTACCCCCATGCCCCTCCATTCCCCTCATACCCCTTTGCCCTACTAGAGTTTGTCTAATCCTCTCATGTTCTGCCCCCAACCCCATTATGAATCAACCTCCTTATATTAGAGAAAACATTCGGCAGTTGGTTTATTGGATTGGCTAACTTCACTTAGCATTACATTCTCTAACTCCATTCTTTTACCTGTAAATGGCACGATGTTATTCTCTTTTATGGCTTAATTTTGTACATATACTACATTTTCTTTATCCATTCAACTACTGAAGAGTATCTAGTTTGGTTCTACAGTTTAGCTATTGTGAATTGTGCTGCTATAAATATTGTTGTGGTCATGTTTCTGTAGTATAAACTAAGGGATAGCTGGGTCAAAAGGTGGTTCCATTCCCGGTTTTCCAAGAAATCTCCATACTGCTTTCCATATTGGCTGCACCAGTTTATAGTCCCACCAGCAATGTATGAGTGTGCCTTTTTCCCCACATCCTTGCCAACACTTATTGTTGTTTGTCTTCATAAAAGCTGCCATTCTGACTGGAGTGAGATGAAATCTTAGAGTAGTTTTGATTGGCATCTCTAATTGCTAGAGATGTTGAACATTTTTCATATATTTGTTTATCAATTAAACTTCTTCTTCTGAAAAGTGTCTGTTCAGCTCCTTAGCCAATTTATTAATTGGGTAATTTTTTTTGGTGTTAAGATTTTGAGTTCTTTATAAATTTTAGATTAATGCTCTATCAGGTGTGCATGTGATAAAAATTTGCTACCAAAATGTAGGCTCTCTATTCACCTCACTGATTGTTTCTTTTGCCTAGAAGAAGCTTTTTTAGTTTGAATTCATCCATTTATTGATTCTTTATTTTAATTCTTATTCTATAGGAGTCTTACTAAAGAAATTGGGATCTAATCTGGCATGATGGAGATTGGGGTCTACTTTTTATTCTAATAGGCACAGTGTCTCTCGTTTAATTCCTAGGTCATTCTTGATCCACTTTGAGTTGAGTTTTGTGCATGGTGAGAGATGGGAATTTAATTTCATTTTGTTGCATATGGATTTCCAGTTTTCCCAGTATCATTTGTTAAAGAAGCTATCTTTTCTCCAATGTATGTTTTTGGCACCTTTGTCTAATACAAGAGAACTGTAATTATGTGGGTTTGTCTCTCTGTCCTCTGTTCTGTACCATTGGTCTACAGGTCTATTTTGGTGCCAATATCATGCTACTTTTGTTACTATAGCTTTGTAGTATAGTTCAAGGTCTGGTATAGTGATGCCACCTGCTTCACTTTTCTTACTAAGGATTGGTTTAGCTATTCTAGGTCTCTTATTTTTCCAGATGAATTTCATGACTGCTTTTTCTATGTCTATGAAAAATGTTATTGGGATTTTGATTGAGATTGTATTAAATCTGTATAGTGCTTTTGGTAGTATGGTCACATTCACAATACTAATTCTGCCTATCCAAGAACAAGGTAGATCTTTCCATCTTCTAAGGTCTTCTTTAATTTCTTTCTTTAGCATTCTGTAGTTTTCATTCTAGATATCTTTAATCTTTAATCTCTGTTAAGTTGATTTCCAAGTATTTTATTTTTTTGAGCCTATTGTAAATGGGGTAGTTTTCCTCATTTCTCTTTAAGAGGATTTGTCACTGATATACAGAAATACCTTTGATTTATGGGTGTTAATTTTATAACCTGCTACTTTGCTGAATTCATTAACTAGTTCTAGAAGTTTTCTGATGGAACTCTTTGGGTCTTCTAGGTATAGAATCATATCATTGGCAAATAGTGCTAATTTGAGTTCTTCTTTTCCTTTCTCTATCCCTTTGATTCCTTTCATGTGTCTAATTGCTCTGGCCAGTGTTTTAAGAACTATGTTAAAGAGAAGTGGCGAAAGAGGGCATTCCTGTCTTGTTCCAGTTTTTAGAGGGAATGATTTCAATTTTTCTCCATTTAGAATGATGTTGGCCTGGGGCTTAGCATAGATAGCTTTTATGTTGTTGAGATATGCTCCTGTTATCCCTAGTTTATCTAGTGATTTGAACATGAAGTGGTGCTGTATTTTGTCAAATGCTTTCTCTGCATCTATTGAGATGATCATATGATTTTTATCTTTAAGTCATGATGTGATGAATTACATTTATTGATTTCTGTAGGTTGAACCAACCTTGTATCTCTGGGATAAACCCCACTTAATCATGGTGCACTATCTTTTTGATATGTTTTTGTATTCAACTTTCCAGGATTTTATTAAGAATTTTTGCAACTATATAAATTAGATACAAAAAAATTGACAAACCCTTAGATATTGGTCTGACATTTTCTCTCTTTGTTGTGCTTTTGCCTAGTTTTGGAATCAGGGTGAAATTAGCCTTATAGAATGAGTTTGGAAGTGATGCCTCTTTTTCTATTTCCTGAAATAAATTAAAGAGTATTGGTATTAATTCTTCTTTAAAGGTCTTGTAGAACTCAGAGCTTGTATCCATCCAGTCCTGGGCTTTTCTTGGTTGGTAGGCTTCTGATGGCATCTTCTATTTTGTTGCTTGAAACTGATCTGTTTAAATTTTATATATCATCCTGATTCAATTTGGGCAAATCATATGACTCTAGAAATTTGTCAATACCTTCAATATTTTCTATTTTATTGAAGTACAAGTTTTCAAAATAATTTCTAATTATATTCTATATTTCTGTATTGTCTGTTGTGATATTTTCTTTTTCATCACATATGTGAGTAATTTGAGTTTTCTCTCTCCTTTGTTAGCACGGCTAAGGATTTGTCAATTTTATTTATTTTTTTCAAAGAACCAAATTTTTGTTTTGGCAATTTATGCAATTTTTTTTTGTTTCAATTTCACTAATTTGAGCCATGATTTTAATTAATTCTTGTCTTCTATTGCTTTTCTGTTGACTTGTTCTTCTTTTTCTAGGACTTTGACATGTAACATTAGGATATTTATTTGTTGACGTTTTTCTTTTTTTGAGGAATGGACTCCATGCAATGAACTTTCTTCTTAGTGCTACCTTCATAGTATCCCAGAGATTCTGATATGTTGTATCAGTGTTCTCATTTACCTCTAAGATTTTTTAATCTCCTCCTTGATGTATTTTGCAACCCATTGTTCATTTATAGCATATTATTTAGTCTCCACCTGTTTGAATAGTTTTTATTTTTATTTTATCATTGATTTCTAATTTCATTCCATTATGGTCTGATAGAATTCAGGGTAGTATCTCTGCTTTTTTTTGTATTTACTAAGATTTGCTTTGTAGCATAATATATGATACACTTTAGAGAAGGATCTATGTACTGCTGAGAAAAAGGTGTATTCATTCATTAAAGGATGAAATATTCTATATATGTCAGTGAAGTCCAAGTTATTGATTCTATTATTGAGTTTTATAGTTTCTTTGTTCAGCTTTTGTTTGGAAGATGTATCCAGTGGTAAAAGAGGTGTGTTAATGTCACCCCACATTATTGTGTTGTGTATATTTGACTCTTGAACTTGATAAGAGTTTGTTTGATGAAGATAGATACTCTATTCTTTGGGGCATATAGATTTATAGTTGTTATGTCTTGTTGGTGTATGGTTTGTTTGAGTAGTATGAAGTGTCCTTTTTTATCCCTTTTGATTAACTTTGGCTTGAAGTCTACTTTATTGATATTAGGATGGAAACCCCTGCTTGTTTCTGCAATCCATGTGAGTTTTACGATTTTTCTCAACCTTTCACCTTCAGTCTGTGTATGTCTTTTCCTATGAGATGAGTCCCGGGAGGCAGTATATTGTTGGGTCTTTTTTTTTTTTTTTTCCTTTTGATCCAGTCTGCTAGCCTGTCTTTGATTGGTGAGTTTAGGCTATTAACATTCAGGGTTATTATTGAGACATGATTTGTATACCCAGCCATTTTTATTTATTTTTGGTATTTAACTTGACTTGGTTTCTCCCTTGATTAGATTTTCCTTTAGTGTAATACTTCCCTCAACAAATTTTCATGGTTCTTTTTCATCTCCTCTTCATGGAATATTTTTCTGAGAATGTTCTGTAATGTAGGTTTTCTAGTTGTAAATTCTTTTAACTTTTGTTTATCATGGAAGTTTTTTTTAATTTTCATCATCAAATCTAAAGCTTAATTTTTCTGGATATAAGATTCTTGGTTGGCATCCATTTTCTTTCAGAGCTTGATATATGTTGTTCCGGGATCTTTTAGCTTTCATGGTCTGGGCTGAAAAATCTGCACATATCAAATTGGTTTTCCCCTATATGTAATCTTATTTCTTTCTCTCATGGCTTTTAAAATTCTCTCCTTATTCTGTATGCTAGGCATTTTCATTGTAATGTGCCTTGGTGTGGATCTGGTGTGATTTTGTACATTTGGCATCGTGTAAGCCTTCCAGTTCATTCTTCATGTTTGGAAAATTTTCTGATATTATTTCATTGAATGGATTTTTCATTCCTTTGGTTTGGAACTCTATGCTTTCCTCTATCCCAGTAACTCTTAAATTTGGTCTTTTGATGCTATCCCATATTTCTTGAATGTTCTGCTCATGGTTTCTTACCATATTCACTGTGTGGTCTACATTCTTTTCAAGATTACATATTTTGTCTTCATTGTCTGAGGTTCTCTGTTGGTGATGCTTTCAATTGAACTTTAAATTTTGTTTATTCTTTCTTTCATTTCAAGGATTTCTGTTTGTTTGTTTGTTTGTTTTTAGATCTTCTATTTCCCTATTGAAGTAATGTTTTGCTTCCTGTATTTGCTTATGTAGGTCTTTATTGAAATAATCTTTTGTTACCTGTATTTACTCTCTTATATCATCCTTTAATTCATGGAACATTTTAATTACATACATTCTGAATTCCTTCTCTGTCATTTCTTCTGCTGTGCTGGCCATGGATTCTAATAATGTAGTATCTTGATTTGTTTGTGGGTATTTTCTTCCCTTGTCTTTTCATGTTGATTTTATGTCTTCCTTTCTAGCACTGTGGATCCAAGGCATTACTGTTTTTACCCTATAGGCTTATAGTGCCCCTGTAGGGTTCCAATACCCCTCCTTTGAAAGCGGGGAAAATGTTAACAGATCCCAATGTAAACAATATAGAACCTTAAGTCAAATAGTTGCTATTAAGGTGTTTACAGTTTGGTCACAATGTACAGAAATGTTGAATCCAATTATTATCTACAATATAATCAGTATGTTTGCAAAATGGTTTACAGTTTGTAATGGTAGACAAAGAACCGGGGGGTGAGGTGTGGAATGATATGCTAAGGAGGTAGAAGGTGAAGACACAGAGTTATTATGTCTTAGGAAGTGTGAAGAGGAATCTAAAGAAGGTTAGTAGCAGGAGAAGAAGTAATTTTGGGTAGACAAGTAAGATGGAAGAGAATACAGTAAATAAAACAAACACACATATATATTATGACAAATAAAAAAATTTAAAGTGCTCACTTCGGCAGCACATATACTAAAATTGGAACGATACAGAGAAGATTAGCATGGCCCCTGCACAAGGATGACACGCAAATTCGTGAAGCGTTCCATATTTTTACCTAGCAGACCCAAAAGGGTCTACAAAGAAACTATTAGAGCTAATAAATGAATTCAGCAAAGTGGCAGGATATAAAATCAACATGCATAAATCAAAGGCATTCCTGTATATCAGCAACAAATCCTCTGAAATGGAAATGAGGACAACCACTCCATTCACAATATCTTCAAAAAAAATAAAATACTTGGGAATCAACCTAACAAAAGAGGTGGAAGACTTATACAATGAAAACTACAGAACCCTAAAGAGAGAAATAGAAGAAGATCTTAGAAGATGGAAAAATATACCCTGTTCATGGATAGGCAGAACTAACATCATCAAAATGGCGATATTACCAAAAGTTCTCTATAGGTTTAATGCAATGCCAATCAAAATCCCATCAGCATTTCTTGTAGAAATAGAGAAAGCAATCATGAAATTCATATGGAAAAATAAAAGACCCAGAATAGCAAAAACAATGCTAAGCAGGACGTGTGAATCAGGCGGTATAGCGATACCAGACTTCAAACTATACTACAGAGCAATAGTAACAAAAACAGCATGGTACTGGTACCAAAACAGGCGGGTGGACCAATGGTACAGAATAGAGGACACAGAAACCAATCCACAAAACTACAACTACCTTATATTTGATAAAGGGGCTAAAAGCATGCAATGGAGGAAGGATAGCATCTTCAACAAATGGTGCTGGGAAAACTGGAAATCCATATGCAACAAAATGAAACTGAATCCCTTTCTCTCACCATGCACAAAAGTGAATTCAAAATGGATCAAGGAGCTTGATATCAAATCAGAGACACGCCGTCTGATAGAAGAAAAAGTTGGCTACGATCTACATACTGTGGGGTCGGGCTCCAAATTCCTCAATAGGACACCCATAGCACAAAAGTTAATAACTAGAATCAACAAATGGGACTTACTCAAACTAAAAAGTTTTTTCTCAGCAAAAGAAACAATAAGAGAGGTAAATAGGGAGCCTACATCCTGGGAACAAATCTTTACTCCTCACACTTCAGATAGAGCCCTAATATCCAGAGTATACAAAGAACTCAAAAAATTAGACAATAA
>NW_025999945.1:2948898-2965341 GCF_001458135.2 Marmota marmota marmota | reverse complement strand
CACCACTGCTTTTTAAACATGATACTGAAAGTATAACAGTATTATGTGCATATTACCTTCATCTTTTAAAATGATATTTATTATTAAATCACATGAATGTATCATAGTCTTTCAAATAATAAATATTCTTTGTGTTCCACACATTCTTCATTGTTTTATGATGAGATATCACAGCAAACAATATGGAAATAAAATTTATTTCTTTGAGAAGATAACATGGTATTAGGGAAATAAAGGGAAAATATACAAATATTGAATAACCAAATAATTAAATACGCTGGAACATATATCGAATTCTCTTTGTGGAAGATGTCCATATATCCACCAAAGAATCTTTTTCCATTTCTAGCATGGAATGATAGTTGGTCATCCACTTTCCAGCAAGGGGTTGCATTTTCTAGTCTGTCTGGCTGCTTGATAATACTTGATGCCAGCATAGTGGCTACTTGCTGCCCATAAAATGTGAACAGATATGAAGTGGAGCATTTCCAAGAAGTATGTAAAAATCCCTGGGAAGTTCTCTGACCTTGATTTTAACTTTCTTGGTAATCTTGGAATCCAACTGCTGAAGTCAGAATCACAAATTTCAAAGACACTGGATTCTTGGATCACCTACTAAATATCCACAATTACTTCCTATTTATAAGAAATACCCTTTGTTGTGTTAACACTGGGATTTGAAGGTTATATCTAACAATCATCATTACTTTAATAGAAAAAATAGAAGACAGGGGGGAATCTAGTAGAGAAGGAAGATTATTATGATTTATATAGAGTGATCAAAGGTAGTATTACTGAGACTGATGTATAAGGAAGATATCAGCAAGGAGAAGTAATGAATTGTGAATCTCTTGAGAAAGAATTTTGTATACTGAGAAAACAGACAGATAAAGGTACTAAGGCAGAGACAACTAGTATATTTTTTGTAAAAAAAAAATGTCATTCAAAGGCCTAATGTGACTGGAAAGAGTAAAAAAGTTGAAATAGTCTTGAGAACTAAGCTTTATTTTTCTTTAATAAAAATGCTGCAATGGACAAATATTTGAAATACTTTTAAACCTGACTGTCTGTTTTTAGAAAAAAGTACATCAATAGAAGTGAGATTCTTGGTTTTGGGGTTACATGTATTTAAAATTCAGATCCGTATCTGCAAAGTGGCTCTCCAGAAGGATGCAATGATTTCACATGCTCACCATCACTGTTTCGCCATCTGTGTCATCACAGAGTCATGTACATTCTCTCACCTTTGCCAAAATTAGGAACCATAATGATAACAATAGTTGACATTTTCTGAGAACTGGTCATATGTCAGATAAGTCAATAGTACATTATGAATATTATTTAAGATCCTTAATAATAATGCTATCAGCATTATTTTCATAGTATATATAATATACAGTATATTTATATATTATTTTCACAGTATATATAATATACAGTATATATAATATACTGTGAAAATAATGCTTATTTTATAAAATAAAGCATTATTTTCACAGTATATATAAGAAACTGAGTCATGAAAAACATATGATTCCAGAGTCTGGACCAGGGACTACTAAGCTGTAATCAACTGAATAATTAAAATGCTTTCCTATTTGAATTTGTTCCTTTGATTACTGGTGAGATTATACTAATAAATTTTTCATAATTAATTGGGTGATTATTCTTTATTATAAACTGTGTTTTAAGGTAATTTCTCACTAATTTGTTAGACTATTTGAAACTGATGTCTAAGTTCTATTCTAACTTGGCAAAATTAAATAGTATGAATATGTTATCCTAGTTATTTATTTGCCTTTTAAGTTGGTTACAATATTCTTTCTTAGAGAAAGATATTGTTTTATGTCTTAAAGTATACATTTTCAATCAAAACTCATTTCATAATTAATATTAAGTAGATATAGAACTTTCAAGTAGAAACAAAAGGTAGTGTTTTTAAAATTCTGGCAATTAAAATTAAAGATTTAAATAAAGTTTAAAAAAGATAAAAATAAAATTAGAGAAAAATAATGCAGAGCATTATTATCTCATACTAATAAAATTCAAGAGATGAAAAAATAACTTCTTAGCATCAAGATATTTTTATTGAAATAAAAACACATAAAATCCATAAAATTACTACATACAGCTTGATGAATTGTAACTTATGTTGACATATATCCACCTCTCAGATCAAGAATATTTGCACCAACCCAGAAGTTTCCCTCATGCCCTACCCTGGTCATTGTCACCCTATTCCTATTAGATTAATTTTCTTTGTTGTGTGAATGTGTATTTTAATGTTATAATTTGCATATAGCAAAATAGATACAAAGACATAGCTTCTATATATACACCTATGAAACCACTATCCAAATCAAGATACAGAATATTTCCTTCACCCACAAGTTGTCTCTTGTCTCCCAGTCAATCTCTCTTTAAAGAGAACATTATTTTGATTTTTATCAACCTATATTATTTTGCCTGTTCCTCAATTTCATGTGAGTAGACTCATACAACATTTGCTCTTTTAATTTGGCATCTTCACCCCTGATGCATTTGAATGGACCACTGCTTACTTCTCTTTTTTAATTGTAGTATTCCAATGTGTGAATATAGCAGAATTATTCTTTCCTCTTTGTCTGGATATTTGATTTGTTTCCAGTTTTGACCTATTATGAATACTGATACTATGAAAATTCTTGTAAACAGTAAGAGATTAATAAAAAAAGCCAAAGTAACATTAGCTATATCAAAGGTAAAATTATCCAATTAAGGCATTAGCAATAATGGAGACTCCATTCAAAACAGAAGTAAATTATCTATAAAAACTAGGGATAGACACAAGAAGAGGTATGTGAGATCTCTGTAGAGAGAGCTATAACATCTTGGTGGGATAAATAAAGAAAAGGAATTTATTGAAATGAATCATGTATCCAGATACTTCAGCTAAATGTTATAAAAAATTTTACTATTCCTGGTGTACCATATGAAATTAGCACAATTACATCAAATTGGAACATAATTTTTAATTCAATAATTCTAAAGTTAGTTTGGAGAAAAATGCAAAGAAGGATGTTTTAAAAATAATAGTATAATGGAGTGCTGGTATTTACTTAATCTTAGATATATAGAGGAATGGGAGAAAGCTGAGAGATGAAAAAAATGATATATGACATATGATTAAATAATTCTTCCTAAAAATTGATTAAGAAATATTTCTGTTAACTTCAAAAGTTAACAATGTAGGGCCAGAGTTTTAACTGATAATTGGTCTCTCTACCTGGTAATGAAATGCAATTAATAAAGAACCCCAAAGATGGTGAAGACAAAGAAATTTTTCAATGAAATAATGTATTTTTACTCCCCTATTCTGACATACTAACGGATCCATTGGATAAACTCATTAGAATAAGAATAATCCTGATAGATGTAGCACTTTGGAAGTGCCAGGTTTATTTATTAGGATAGATTAGGTTGTTCAGCAGAAACAAAAATCAATATCTTGATCCAGTAATTGGATTCAATAACAGTTTGTTTCTCATTCACTCAAAGTCTGCTGCAGATCTGGGAGGCAATACAGAATTTCTGTCCTCCATGTGGTACATGTGTTCCAGGATGCTTTGGTCTTATAGGGTTTCCCTCTAAACATAAATTTCTGTGACCAGTTTAGCAGAGAAAGAGAAGACGGATAACAGTAGAAGAGATAGTACATGATTTGGCTCATAGTTCACTGGCCAGAAGTAGGCATGTGATCATGTTTAACTCTTAGTGTATTTGGCCAGACGAAAATAATAATGAGTGTTAATGAAAATTCCAGCACACTGGCTGACCTATGTGAAGGGAGGATGGACTAAGTACCAACTTCTTGATTTTGTTATTCCAAAACTTTTCTCCACAATTGGTGAAGCCAGCAGTTCAAATGGGAGGATCTTTGGCTTGTATCTATGCCTCGACAGAGTCTCTTGGGACTTTGTAGAATTATTCTGCTGAATGAGAAAAACAGATGCATTCATGGTGAATGAGAATCTTCTCGTGATCTTTTGATGCTCCGTAGACAGAAGTTCAGCTCAGATTCTGTGAGCACTTAATACTTTCACAGAGTGACCACCTTGATGTTCATTTAGAGAACTTAGAAAAGATCAGCCACAAAAGATGGATTGACATATATTTCCATTGAACCTGAGACATAAAGTTTTACAGTGTTTAACATGAATTTTTAAAATGTATCATAAATATACAATCCAAAAGTCTGCACGGGGGAATGTGCCCAAATCAAAAGCAGCATACCTTCTATGGAGTCTTCTATGCTTCCAAATATTACATATTTACATATGTTACATATTGTGTTAGGCAACTTTTTGCCACTGTGATAACATATCTGAGAAAATCAACTTAAAGGAGTAAAATTTTATTTTGGCTCACCATTTCAGAGATCTTGGCCCATGGTCTGCTGACTCCTTGCAGTGGACTGTGGTGAGGCAGACCTCACCACATAGTGGAAGGGCAAGGCAGAGCAAACCTGCTTACCTCATGGCAGCTGGAAATCAGAGAAAGAGGAAGAGGCCTAGATTCACCCTTCAAGGACACACAACCAGTGACACCCCTCCTCCAACTAGCTCCACCTCCTTAGGTCTCTATCACCTCCCAACAGTGCCATTGGCTAGGGACCAAACCTTCAACACAAGAGCCTTTGGAGACATTCCAGTACAAACTATAGAACAATTCTCTTTTTCTGTATCTCAATAAAAATATACACATATACATCTTACTCATTTGCTGAAATTTTTGACTGATATGAATTCTGAAGAAAACTGACAAATAAAATCTAAAAATAATATCTAAATTTTTAAGGCCTTAATTAAATAAAAATGTTTTCAGTTGTTTAAAATATATATTAATAAATTGCAGCTGAAAATTAAGCCAGTGTAGAGATGAGAAGAGGGTGCAGAAGAGAGAGCTATTTTAATTCCAGTCATGCTTTGCTACAATTCTAATGAACTCTCAGCATTTCTAGCTCTTCTTCTATAAAATTGGCAGAGAAGGTGAAAAACAGACTTTAGAAACTATGAAGTTATTTTATTTAATGAATAACTAATAAATAATAAAACATCAACTTTAGACTTTGGTACATTGAATTGGGTTTGAATCTAAGCTCTGGCTATTTCTAATCATGGAGTCTTGAGAAAATTGTTTGACCTCTCTAATCCAAGTTTGATTAAGGGTAAAAATGGGGATAATACCTCCTTCATAAGATTCTTATAAGATAAATGAATAATGTATGTTATGCTACCATAGAGATCTCAGAATACACCAGGGTTTCAATATTTGCTCTCTTCCCTAGAATAAGATATTTTTTAATGAGGATTTTTTGTAAATTGATGTTGTACTCATGTTTGGTCTTTGATCTTCTATGCTTCGTCAACAAAGTCATCATTAAAATTCTGCTGAAGCTCGCTTTGTGTCTGAGTTTATACACATACATACAACACACACACAAGCATATATGCATATGTACTTTTTTGTTTTTTCTTTTCCTCTTAATTTTGCAAATTCAGCTTTGTGCAATTTATTTAACTGATCATTTTGATTTATTGCTGTGTCACAAATCATCATAAAATTTAGTGGCCCAAAATAGGGAATAGTAAACTATTTCTTATAAGACAAATGTAGTCCATAGCCTATTCTTATGCAGCTAATAAAACAGAAAATTTCTGAAAATTATTATTTTTAAACTATATATATTTTTTAAAAAGGAACATGTAATAAAGACCACTGTGGCCTTCATAGCTTAAAATGTTTGCTATTTTGTTCTTTACAAAAAAAAGTTTGTTGATGATTGGCTTAAAACAATAATCAACCTATATTTTGCTCATAAATCTATAATTTGGACTTGACTTGATGAGGAAAGCTCATTGCTTTTCTACCCGATTATCAGCTACAGGCTTGACTGAAGTTGTTGAGTCTGTTTCCAGAAGGAATATGTCACATGACTGGCTGGCAAGTTGGAGCTGTCTTCTGACTGGGCTCTCAGTTGGTCCAGAGGACCTAGAACTTCAGTTAATTTTCATATTGTCTGGGCTTCCTTATGTCATGAAATCTGGATTTATGAGGACAAGTGGATTAAGAATGATTTAGGCAAGAGCTGTGTTGCATTTATAATCTCATTGCAGTGGTCACATAGGTTCAGATTCTCTGAGAGCTCTTAGTTTAGCAGCACAGAGCCATCCAGTACCAGATGCCCAGGTGCAGATGCATAGAGGCTGTAGTTAACCTAGGAATTCAGAGCTTCCCATGAAGTTCCTTATACGTCATCCACTCATGCTTTTTTGTTTGTTTGTTTGTTTGTTTCAAACTCTGACTTAACTCTTCACACCAATATTTAAAAAAAAACAAAAACAAAACGGATTCCTCCCAACTCTGGTCCCTCAACTCTGCTTTCTGGACTTTGATTTCCCCACCTCCTCTCAAAACTATATGAAGCCAATTCCTATTCTCTTATCTCATAGCACCTATAGTCTGCTTCTGTGACTGACTTCTGGTTGATTGAATGACTAATATCAGAAGTGGGTTGTGGCCCACAGAAACTTAGAGATACAGATCTGGACTGGTTCTCATATTGGACTAGATTTGGAGACATGCATGACTTTAAGACTAGTAGCAAATGCACTGATAGCCTATAAAATGCTGTTACTTGAACTGTCACTGGCGGTCACCTGGAATTAAGTGTCAATAAAGCTTTTTAATGCCAAAGGGCACTTGATGGAAATGGAATATTGGAACTGTGAGATTGTTAGGTGAGATTGTTAGATTCTATGTTACTGAAAAAAATGTGCAGAAAAAAAATTTTAAACTCAAGTTTTTAAATTCTTGCCTTAAATTGTGGGAATAAGTCTGCAATCTCTGATAGCTATAGGATCGAAGTTTCTGAAAAACAAGGCCAAGTAGGAAGCTTGTGAGTAGCCAGATTACAATATGAATTAATTTATAACCTTGGAAAGTCTCTATTGTTAACGTTAAGGTGTTGATTGGGAAATAGTGGGGCCTTGATAATTGAGAAAGTGACAACTGGTCAAATTCTTATCACTGAATCTCCTTTTCAAATAGAAGCAATCCCCTTTCCCTTGAATTTAGAAGAAGCTAAATGGTATTTTTTAAGATGTCTTGAAATACAATACTGCTCCTTCATATGACCCACTCACAACAGCTCTGTTAGAGGTCTTGCTCTTGTACACAAAGTCGGCTTAATTTCTAGCAGGTTCTATGGATTAGGTCCAAATATGTCCCATGAATACATACCAGAATCCCCCCAATTTTTTCAAAATTTTTTTGATTTGTATCTGTAGAAATCTATGGGATATATTTGGAAAATAATTCTAAGGATATTGAAAAAGGGTGGAAGAAACAGAACTATTTTGGCTAAATTTTTTTATATGGGTACCTTAAAGAGAGATCCCTGATTGCTTGTATAAGCTGGGGTAGGATTATGCATGTCCTTTGTTGATTGATTGAAATATGAACCTAAATGTAGCCCACAATTATAGAAGGTGAGATGATAACATTTATTTGGTATTATACAGAGAAATATCCAGGGGTTAAGGGAAACTGAAATGCCAGGGTGAAATACCATGTAAGACCTGCTCATCTACTCCCTAATGGTATCACAAGATGGTGCAGAGGAACTTTTTCTATAAAGTTTCTGAAAGCCCATTCATGAGATAAGTAGTCATTCCTGAAGTAGTCTAGGGTGTCATTATTTAGCCAGTGGGAAATGTTGCTGTTGAACTTAGTTCCCTGAATCCCCGAGGAGGAAGATTATTCATAATGGTGGGGTCAAATGATTTCATTTAAGCACCACAGTCTTCACCTGTAAAAATATTAAAACAACAAATAGCAAAATGGTGGACCTAAAATAGTCATGTATATAATTACCTGTAAATAGACTAACATGCAAATAAAATTTGTCAAATTAAATAAAAAACAAGTTCTTCAACTACATTATTTTGAAAGGAGGCTGTTTAATGAACAAGGATAGAAAAATTTGAAAGCAAATATAAGAAAAATATGCACCATAAGGGATGAGTCTTAATTATAAAATAATGGATATATTAACATTAAACTAACTAGATTTCAAGAAGAAGGATGATTTTAAACTTAAAAATGTCATGTAATGATAAAATATCTAAGCTTCAAATGACTGAAATAAAAACAGCAAGAGAGAAGTAGACAAGTCTACAATTATCATTGATGATGTGAACTTTCATCTTTCAATAACTAATATATATAAAATAAAAATCATTAGGAATATATAAGAATTGTTCATAAGACACTATGAACAATGTTAAACTAATTGATATTTACAGACATTGAACAATTTCAGAATAACATCCCTTCCAAGTGCACATAAAAACCTTCAAAAAGAAAAACCTTATAATGGTTTTTAGAGTATAAAGTCTTAGTTTTTTCTCTAATCAGAATAGAATAAAATTAAAATTTTCAGTAAGAAATCTAGGAAATATTATATTTTTGATGATTAACATTACTCTTCTAAATGACATGCAGGTTAAAAAGGAAATAAGAAGGAATTTTAAAACATTTTTAATCGCTTCTCGGCCTTTTGGCTAAGATCAAGTGTAAAACATTTTTAACTAAAAGTGAAAATACAACATAAGAATGTTTGGTGGATGCAGCCAAAACAAGGTTTAGAAGATAATTTACAGATGTATATGCTTATATTAGAAAAGAAGGGAGTTTTAAGAATCAATGATCTAAGATTCCACCAGAAATATCTAGAAAAAAGGATCAAATTAAATAGCATAGATAAAAATGAAGTAAGCAATAAAGAAGAAGAAATCAAGAAATAGAAAACATACAATAAAGCAAATTAAGAAAGGCCACAGTCTTTGGAAAAAATAATGCAATTGATATGACATTAGTAAGACTAATCAGAAAAGTTATATGTATGTGAATATATGCAAACACACCACCCATCCTCCCAATCCCCAGTGAAAGGGAGACACAGAGAAAGATAAGAACACTATTCAAAATAATTAGGGAATGTAGCAAAATGATAGAGTGAATGCTTACTGTGCAGAAGGCCCAGAATTCCATCCCCAGCATGTACACATGCTTACACACAAAAAAAAAGAAAGAAAGAAAGAAAAAAAAATAGGCAGTCATTACAAGTTGAACAGATATTAAAAGGATAATAAATGAACATTGCAAATAACCGTGGGCTAGGACATTTACAGTTTAGGTAAAATAACCAAGTTCTGAAAACTAAAGCAAGAGTCCAACTTATCAGGCCAAAGATTAAATCTGGGAAGTTCAATTCAGTACTTGCACATCAATCAATGATTGTCTCCATTGCAAAGATTACAATAGTAATAATACAAAAGAAGCACACTGCTCCTTCAGACCATATTTGTGTAAAGCAAAAATTATGGTCTAGCAGCAGAAAAAGGAGAAAGAGTGTGAAGGAAAAAGATACTTTCAGCATAGACCCCTAGCATCATTCTTACTCACATGAAGGTATGTTTCAATGCTGGACTGAAACACTGAATTTTATGCAGTGAAACTTGGCTTAAGGAGAATTCTCTAAACTTTGCAGCAGTCTTTTATACCTCCCTGCCCATGTGGCCAAACAAGGCTATGCCACTCATGATGCCAAAGGAACATCAATAACAAACAAATAATCTTCAGGTGCTGCCAGGGAAATTTGAAATATCAAACACCACACAATAAATCATTTTTTTTCACACTGTCTTTATTTTGGTCAAGTCTTTCCCAAACTCCCATGCATCCCTGCACATTATTATACTACCCTAATTCAGCTGTAAGTAACTCTATTATTTATATCCATATTCACATAAAGAAGGAAAACAGCATAGTATCTTATCAATGGAGGCAGACAAAGCATTTGGAGAAGGACTTTTATTCAAAATATATAAAAAATTTCTATGAATCAATAATACAAAAACATGCAAAAACTTTCAGGGGACTTGAACATAAACTTCTACAAGAGATGAATATATGCCAGAAAAGCACATAAAAAAACATTCAATATTATTAATTATCAGAGAAAAGCAATATAAAACCACCTCAAGATAATACTTCAAGCCACAGTAATCACTAAAATTTTAAAAGCTGATGACCCCCAATAATGAGTGAGATATAGAGCATGTTGAAATGCATGCATTAATAGTAGTTCACTAAAGTGATTCAATTACTTAGGAAATTAAAAAAAACAAAACTATATTGCAGTTTCTTACAAGAGTAAACATAACATCTATCCTATGATCCAGTAGTTCTAGGGATTTATTACAGAGAAATGAAAAAATGTATCCACAAATAAACTTGCATAAAAATGTTTAAAGCAGCCATATTCATAATGAGCAATAACTCGGGGGTGGGAGGGGAATCAATGGGTCCATTAACAGGAGATAAACAATATACATAATTTCACAAAACAATTTATAGTATATTGTTATAGTGGAATATTTCTCAGCACCGTGAGAGATTGCATCGTTGATATATGCTACAACAGTGATGCATCTACAAAATATTAAAATAAAGAAGCTGAATACAAGAAAAACATACTATATAATTCCATTATAAATTTAACAAAAAAGCAAAGTAATTTCCATGATATAAATCAGAGTAGGGGTTGCCAAGTGTTGCATTAGGGGCCTTCCTCAGATGATAGATCATTCTATATCTTAATTAAGAAGATGGTTACACATTTGTCAAAAGTCATTTAATTGGGCATTTAAGATTTGTGTTTTTACTGTTTACAAATTTTATTTCTATTTTAAAGAGCAGACATTTTAAAGATAATAAATGCAACACTTTGAAAGAAAGAATAAATGCACAAATGGTATAGTCTATAGTTTTACTTATTTAGAATTGGAACAAGCAAAACTTATGGAGTTAGAAATCAGGATAGTAGTTGTCTCTCAGAGTTGAAGAAATGCAAGAAAAAAACCTAAGAAAACTTTCTGGTGTTCTATATCTTGATTGTGATGATGGCTATGCAAGTAGAACCATCTATCAATATGCATCAAGAAATATCTCTGGCTTTTGTTTATGTCAATTTTACCACAATAAAAGAAAAAAAGTCTTTATGTTAAGTGTATATTAGATAAGATAAAGTCTTAAAAGCAATGTTCTATTTATTAATCTCAAGAAGTGGAAGAACAACAAATTACATTCATATAATATAGAAGGGAGAAAGGAAAACAGATAAGACCAGAAATTAATGATGTAGAAAATAACCTATTGTAGAGATGATGAATAAAATCAATATTTTTTGAATGGAAAGAACACCAAAATACAAACTCATGCTAAAATTGATCAAGATATAGCAAGAAGAGAAAAATTATCAGGAATAAAGGCACACATCAGTATTGATCAGATATTTTAAAAAGATTATAACAGCATTAGTAAAATACATTTAAAATCCAGATACAAAAAAAAAATCTGAGGGAACATAGTATATAAAAAAAATGACCCCAAATGGAACCACCATCTGACCCAGCTATTCCCCTACTCGGACTATACCCAAAAGACCTAAAAAGAGCATACTACAGGGATACAGCTACATCAATGTTCATAGCAGCACAATTCACAATAGCTAGACTATGGAACCAACCCAGATGCCCTTCAACAGATGAATGGATAAAAGAATATGTGGCATTTATACACAATGGAATATTACTCAGCACTAAAAAATAACAAAATCATGGCATTTGCAGGGGAATGGATGGCACTAGAGCAGATTATGCTAAGCGAAGTTAGCCAATCCCTAAAAAACAAATGCCAAACGTCTTCTCTGATATAAGGGAGGTGACTCAAAACAGAGTAGGAAGGAAGAGCATGAGAAGAAGATTACCACAAAACAAGGAAAAGAGGTGGGAGGGAAAGGGAGGGAGAAGGGGAATTGCATGGAAGACGGAAGGAGACCCTCATGGGTTCACAAAATATGTATACGATGGTGTGAGGGGGAAGGGCAGAAAAGAGAGAGAGAGAGAAGTATCACAGTAGAATGGGTAGAGAATAGTGATGGGAGGGGAGGGCAGGGGAGGAGAGGGGGGATAGGGAGGGCAGCAGAATACAACTGACACTAGGATTGCTGTATGTATACACATAGATGTATAACCAATGTGATCCTGCAATCTGTACACGTGGAAAAATGAGAATTCATATCCTATTTGAATTAAATGTATGATGTGTCAAGATCATTGTATTGTCTTGAGCAACTAATAAAAAAATGACCCAAGAATAAAAAGATGCTATAATAATTTATAATTAAGGCATAAAATAGAATCTCTAATATGTAAACATCCCTACAAACCAGTCTCTAGTTATAATAGAATTACTTGTGAAATCCTTCCAATATAGAAGGAAAAACATAATACCTAAATAACACTTACCAATGAACAAAAAAAAAAGAGAGAATCTACTTATTAACTTATTCAATCTGGATAATAATGATACAAAACATGACAAGGATATTATAATAAAGGAAAATGACCGGTCAGTCTTTCTCATTTACCAACATCCAAAATCTTAATAAAAATAAAAGAAGTATTTTGTCTTTCTTCTTTTTTTAAGGATGGAATATATTCCATTGTATAAATACCTTAAGTTTTTAATTCATGTACCCATTGGAGGTGGGTTAAAAACGTATGCTGTTTTCATACTTTGGCTCTCATGAATGTGAGACAATGCACATGGGAGTGCAGAGATTTCTCTGAGATTCTAAGTTCAATTTCTTTGCATGTAATGTCAGCCCTCCATAACCTTGAGGTCTGCATCTGGGGATTCAACCCAGATTGAAAATATTCAAAAAATGAGATGAAGTTCCAAAAACCAAAACTTGAATCTGCCAGATATTATGCATGATTCTAGTGAAAGAAGTCATTAATGAGCAGGCATACTTGACGCTTCACAGATTTTAGTCTGTCACTCCCGCACTTGTCGGAGCATTGTTCACCTCACATCTCATTTGTGTACTTGTAGATGGGCCTATCATGTTTGCATCTGTACTGATGGCATACACCATTTTTTTCTTTTTTGCTAAAAACTAAAGTATAACAACAATTTACATAGCATTTACATTATATTGGGGATTGTAAGTAACCTAGAGATGATTTAAAGTATACAAGAAGATGTTCATATATTATATGCAAATATTATGCCATTTTTTATAGGGCATTTCACCATCCGCAGATTTTGATATCTGAGGGGTATCCTGGAACCACTCGTGCATGGATACTGAAGCATAACTGTACGAAAGTATTTGAATTGCTGGATCATATGGTAATTTAATTTCTAATTTTAAGACACCTCCAAAGTATTATTTATAACAGCTGTAATAATTAGCATTCCCACCTACAGTGTATATGGATTCCCTTTTCACCACATCCTTGCCAACACTTCTTTTTTATTGTTGCTATTAACAATAACCATCCTAACAGGTATGAAGTGACATCTCATTATGATTTTGATTTGCATTACCCTGATGATTACTGATGTTGAGCACCTTTTCATATTCCTGCTGGTCATTTGTATGTCTTCTTCAGCATGGAAAAATATAACAGAACCAAACAAAACAGCATCTTCCATTTTATCCTCGTCCATCTGGAAAAACGCAGATCTTTCATTCTAGGAAACAAAATTCAATTTTCTTCTCAAATAATTTGTTTGCTTGTTTTCTCCTGCTGAGTTCAATACAAAACACTTTGTACATGCTCAATTTCCCAAATGATAGTAATAACTATTATTTATAGTTTTTTTTTTTTTTTTTGGTAGAATATGACAGAGTCTTATAGGAAGCTTCTTCTGTAGGAAGACAGAACACCAGAAAATCCCTAAGGAAGGTTTTCCTTTTTGTGGGTACAGGGGCATGGCCTTAACAGGTAATGTCCCAGAACTAGCATGATAGGAACTCGGCCTTTAGAAAGAGCTAAATCTCCCCAGTTAGAGGAGTTGCATAGGAATTCCAGGTGCTTGCAAGGGTTGGAGGTAAATGAAAGCTTAGTGCCCACAGGGTGTGGTGGTTTCCAGAAATACAGTAGGGTAGATCTGGAGGGTTAAAAAAGTAACAGGACATAGAGGTTTGCTTGGGTTTGGTTTGCAGAGGACATAAATTCCTTATTGAATTACTTAGACTTTATTTATTTAGGTTTTGGCAATCAGAGAAGGGGTGTGGTCGTAGAATACATTTGAGAACCAAGCAGACATAAGAAAATGTTTTGATTTTCTGGTAGTACCGATTAAAGGAGCTCTATATTGAAAACACTATTTCTACCTCCTGAAAAAGAGCCAATCCAGTATTTTGGAGGTTTCTTTTATTTATTTACTTATTTTAGGTAGACAGCAAGTAGGATTTATTGGTGGACATGATTAAGGACAAAGCAGCACCGTGGAAGCCCTCACAAGTGCAAAGCCTGCCATGTGTCCATGGGACTTGGATTGAGGTTGTATTTGACATTTCAACTGTTCAGCCACTCTCTCTTCAAATTCAACAGAAATAAACTTGGGAAAGTCCTACTTCTTTTAGATGTAGATCTGGTAGCAGCTATAGAACTCAAATTTATCCCTGCCTAGGGACCCAATCCCATGCTCCTTGTACTGCAGCTTGGTGCAGACGGACATAATAACTTTGTCAATGTGAATCCCGGTTACCATGCCTTGCAGTTTTCCAAAGGCATCCTAAATAACTCTCTGGAGCCTAGATTGGGGGCAGTAGGAGGCCAGAGATGTCCTCTGGAAAGGGCTGTCCCAGGTGCCTTAGGCACGTGCAAGAAACAGGGCTGCTTACTCTTTGGGGAAGGCTGCTGTTTGCAGCCATGCATACCACCACACCACAAGGGACCCGGCCCAGTTGACTTAATTGAGTGCAGATATTTTGGAGTTTCAAATCACAGTGACTAACCACATCACTGAATAAATGGTTTTGAAGACACAGAACATTAAGATATTTAGAAATAACACAAAGCAGTATTTTTAAATGACTTCAGTAGTTTACGATAAATCCTTATTAACCAAATTAAGTTTTTAGGTTAGTATTTCTCCTTCTAGGCCATTTTCACAGTTATTCTGGTATAATGTAGAATTTACACCACTTATACTCTGAGTTCATAAAATGAACTCCAGGTTATAATTTTGAAATGAATGGATACCACTTATTAAACAGAGTTTTCAAAGATTTTGAAAGCAAATGTACTCATCTTTTTGTTTTGACATGTTTCTTTAACAAAAGTTTATAGCTGTATTCAAGAGAAAAGGACTTGCTCCATAATATTTCAGCATACAACTTGTAAGCACTAATTATATACTACAAATGTGCTAGTTGATGAAGATATAATAATAAATAAATTATGAATATTAACCTCCTGTTCCTAGTATATTATTTAAAATCTGACCCTATCACACTGATAGTTTCTTGCCCCAATAGTCTCCAGGTTCAAAATTTGGTATTCCTCTCTTATTCCAGTAAATCATATACTCCATCTATTCTAAATAAATACAGCTTTCTGGTACCTTCTTTTTCCTGTGCAATTGAAGAAAATTAGCTGAACCTATGTTCATGATCATTGCCCTCTAATCAAGTGCCTCTGTCAAGATTAATCTCAAGGATGTGGGGAAAAGGGTACACTTGTACATTGCTGGTGGGGCTGCAAATTGGTGCGGCCAATTTGGAAAGCAGTATGGTGATTCCTTGGAAAGCTGGTGATGGAACCACCATTTGACCCAGCTATTCCCCTTCTTGGACTATTCCCTAAAGACCTTAAAAGAGCATACTATAGGGATACTGCTACAACGATGTTCATAGCAGCACAATTCACAATAGCTAGACTGTGGAACCAACCTAGATGCCCTTCAATAGATGAATGGATAAAAAAAAAAATGTGGCATTTGTACACAATGGAGTATTACTCTGCACTAAAAAATGACAAAATCATGGAATTTGCAGGGAAATGGATGGCACTAGAGCAGATTATGCTAAGTGAAGCTAGCCAATCCCTAAAAAACAAATGCCAAATGTCATCTTTGATATAAGGAGAGCAACTAAGAACAGAATAGGGGGGAAGAGCATGAGAAGAAGATCACCATTAAACAGAGACAAGAGGGGGGAGGTGTTAGAGTCTGTAAACAAGTTAAGATGGCGCCTGGCATTTTGCAGAGGGAGTGGTTTGTAAAGTAATGCCAGCAAGCCATTAAGTGTGGAGATTCCTTATTGGTTGACTGCTGTATCTAGTTTATGTTAATTAAGATAAGCTGTGTGGAATGTATATATACCCCTCCGTTCCTACAATAAACCGCTCCTACTCCTGCTGTATCAATGTACACAAGTTGCTTGTCACCCCCCGTTAATTTGCTGCAGCCAAACTGCGGCAGGGAGGGAAAGAGAGAGAGAAGGGAAATTGCATGGTAAAGGAAGGAGACCCTCATTGT
>NW_025999945.1:2942752-2946965 GCF_001458135.2 Marmota marmota marmota | reverse complement strand
GAGAAATGAATTACAGTAGATGGGGTAGAGAGAGAAGATGGGAAGGGAGGGGAGGGGAGGGGGGATAGTAGAGGATAGGAAAGGCAGCAAAATACAACAGACACTAGTAGGGCAGTATGTAAAAAAGTAGATGTGTAACCGATGTGAATCTGCAATATGTATATGGGGTAAAATGGGAGTTCATAATCTGCTTGAATCAAATGTATGAAATATGATATGTCAAGAGCTTTGTAATGTTTTGAACAACTAATAATAAAAAAAAAGAAAAAAAGAAAAGATTAATCTCAAGTCTCGCCCATTTCGGTGCCCACGGTGGAATTTGGGTTTCCTCTGCATGGAGTGAGCAGACTGTGACATTAAGCTAAGAAAAGAAGGCAGTAAAAAAAACCACACTACAGGGGCTGAGGTTGTGGCTCAGTGGTAGAGAGCTTGCTTCACACAGGCGGGACCTTGGTTCGATCCTTAGCACCACATAAAAATAAAGGCATTGTGTTGTGTCCATCTACACCTAAAAAATAAATATTAAAAAAAAAAAAAAAAGAAACCACACTACACAGAAAGTAGTTTTAGAAAGCGGGGGTGGGACGGCTGCTAGACCTTAGGGGTCAAGCTTCCACACTGAGAAGACAGAGTGAGAGGCCGCATATAGTTTATTTATATGGGGGAAACATTAAAAGTTTTCTACAGAATGGTCTTTTGCCAAATAAGATAGGAGTTGGGCTGTCCAGACCCAATGGGTTATGCCCAATTCCAGAGCTGTCTCCGTACCCAAGGGAAGACTGAGGTCACGTGCATTGCTTAATCCATTAAGTGGGAGGAGCCACAAAGTAACTTACACTTGCCAAACCAAAATCTCCTTGGCTCAAGTCTGAGTGAAGATGCTAAATAGTTCAGGAGTGGCTTCCCACACTCACGTCTTTATTTCCCTCAAAATTCTGAGGAAATATTCTCTTTATTTCTCTAGGCTTGAGGCTAGAATTCTGTAGATGGGATCTTTATTAATTGCAAGCCATCCATCTATGAACCAATCTCTATCTGTAATCCTTATCAATTCTTTCTCTTTCCTTCAAAATACCCATCCTTCTCCCTTTGATTAGTTACTTGTTCATCTCTCTTCTGAGTCCTACTTTCTTCCTACCCGGGAAATGTATACCCACATTATCCCTTATTTTTCTTTTTTACTCATTCTTTCACATGACATTGGATTGTAACATAAACCAAAGCATGCATATTTAGACTCCAAACCCTCTTTAGCTGAAGGAGAACTATCTATCTCCCCTTTCTCCCTTATCTACTTACAAATTTCTTGAACAAGACAAGTATGCACATTCTCATTTTTTCCTTACACTTGAACACTTTTTACTCAGATATATGTCTGCATTTTATTAGGTTTTTACTTAGATAAGGTCATCAGTGACCACTGTGCCCCAGTTCCCACAGTTAATGTTTCAGTTCTCATCATATTCAACCACTCATAGAATTCTGTATATTCAGTATGAACCTGCTATTTGCACTTGTTTCCCTTGAGTATTCATTCTCTTGATCTCTTTTAAACGACTCTGGACTTTCCTCAGAAACTTTAACCAGCTAGGTATCACTACACAAGTTTTAAGTATGAAACTTCTCCTTGGTTAGTTTTAGGCTCTAGTTCTTGTCACTCAGTCTCCTTTCCCCTAGATTCAAGGGTGCAAGTAGTAATTTGTATGCAGTAACTCCTAAAACTTACCACTAACTTGAACTTTTGCCCTGAACCACTAACTCATATATCCAAATACTTCTCTGAAATTTACACTTAGAGATCTAGCAAGAATCTCAAAATTAGCATGGTCAAAACTGAAATGATCCTCTGTCCACACCCTCGTCCATCTCCACCACTCCCTTTCTTAGTGAATGTCCTTATTGAATCTACCTTCCCCTTACTCCCAATACCCCAGATCTGGACTACCTTGTAATCAGTGAGCAAATGATTCTAATCATACTTGTAGTGAGACTCCAATGACCTGAAGGAGTCTATAAAATGCTTGGGGCTAAGACAAGGAAATGAAATGCAGTAAAATATAGTTTTTAAATAAGTAAATATTATTATTTTGTAACTTTGTTTTTAAAATCAGCCTTGGAGATGCTTATATTTATTCAGTTTTTTTATTTTTCTTTTCTCTTTTACAATGAAGTGGTCCAATTCTGACACTGTAATCTTATCTTCTGTAATGCTCAGAGGCCCTGAAGATCACTTTGTAGTGTTGTTCCTTGATTACACTGACTGAGGTTTTAGATCCCCTCATCCTGTAGAAATAAATGGTATTTAATCCTCCCATAGAATTCTGCATCATAAGCATCATTAACTGAAAGGTAGGCATAGAGGAGTGGTTTCCAGGCAACCACAGCCTATGCTTATTTTACAAACTGATAGCTCAATGACAGTTTGAACGATCTGACAATTGAGTAGCTTATAGAGTTCTAAGCTCTGTGCTTCTAAAAACTTTCTCAAAAGGACTATGTTCTTTGATCAAAACGATTATACAGGTGAATCCTGTTTAATAGTGTTTTCATGAACATAATTGCTCTTATATTTAAGTTTTAAAATAGAAACCAATTATAATGGTTTATCGAATATGTGCACCATGGTATTGTTATTCCTACTTTAATTAATGTTTGAAAGACATGATGCTTGAACAATATTTTATATATGATTTCTGGTGAGAGGAACTAGAATTACATTTAACATTATGTAAACTTATAACTCCCTCTTATGTGCTTCTCTTCAGAATAAAATGATTCAAAAGTTTATTAATGTTAATGGATTTAATAGAAATAGCAACAGTTAACATATTGAAGGCTTACTATCTACAAGGTACTTTACTAAAGGGTTCACACATGTTACTTCATTTAATTTTCACAGAACACATATGAAGTAGTTACTAATGATAACTTCATTATCTAGATGAGAAAACTGAGACTTAGCAAGAAGAAATAATATGTATACCAAGCTGTAAATGGGACCATGATTTGAATTCAGTTGTAGCATACTAATTTCACAGTTTATAGTTCTTACCTTGAGCCTATCTTGTCTGCAAATAATTGTCCATTCAAGGTGGCACTTGCTTATCTTTCTTTCTTTCTCTTCTGTTGGTTCATAGTATATAACTCCATTAAATCTGCTGCCTTTAACATGGACCATGAGCTACCTGTTGTTAGATGCAATGTCTTCCTAATTTTTAATAAGCAGTATCCTTGCTTAACTTCCATGATATAGCAACCTCTTTTGTTGTCCTCTCTCCTTTGCTCCTGTCTCCTCTTCTGCCCAAATTCTGAATGTTGGAATTTCCCAAGAGATGGTTTTCTTCTCTTCAATTGATACTCTCTTTTGGAGATTTGATCAATTTGTAGATTTTATACAACATCTGTATTCTGATAAATTTCAAATCTATGCTGCTAGCCTGTATCTCATCAGTTGAAGTCCAGATGCATATTACCAAATGCTTCTGTGGGCTTTCAATGTAGAAATCTATTAGATATCTCACGCTCCATATGCCTAAACAGAACTTTCGATTCTGCTCTCAATCCCACTCCCAGATTCGCTTCACCTGCAGCCTCTCCACCTTAATTAGTGATAACTTTTTATTTTAAGTTGCTCAAGTTAAAACCTAGACATCTTTCTTGACTATCTTTGATTTACGCCCACAAAGTGACAAGAAATCTTACTAGATTAACATTCAGCATATATTCAGCATCTGACAATTCATTTGCCCCTCCTCTGCTATCCTTCTGACCCAAGCAACATTATCTGTGGTCTGAATTTCCTCAGTCAGTATTCAGATTGGCTTCATGATTCCAACATTTCTACTTCATGATCTAATCTAAATACAGCAGCTGGAGTGATTCTTGTAAAAAGTCAGTGAAATGAAGACATTCTTGGCTCAATTTCTTCTGACATTTCCTTCTCTTCCTGAGAATACCTAACAAAGTCCTTGCAATAACCCTGTGCGACCCGCGGCCCTCATCCTCTGCTGACCTTACCCTCTCACATATCTGCTTTGACTCTGCTCCAGCTACATGCACATACTTCCTTGCTGTTCACTGAATATGTGAAGTATGCTAATGCCTTGGTTTCTTTGCACAGGATCTTCACTCTTGGAACTTTCCTCCACAATACCAAATGACTCACTCCATATATATATATATATATATATATATATATATATATATATGTTGC
>NW_025999945.1:2916230-2939940 GCF_001458135.2 Marmota marmota marmota | reverse complement strand
CTCCCCCCTCCCCACCTCCCTCCTCCCCTCCCCTCCTCTCTCTCTACCTCCTCCACTGTATAACCCTGAGGGTCTCCTTCTATTACCATGCAATTTCCCTTCTCTCTCCCTTTCCCTCCCACCTTTCGTCCCTTAAACAGGATATTTATAGACTTAGGACCCCACAGGTTCAGAGAAAAGTCTGGAAGTTAGCGAACAAAACCAGAACTGAGGTGTCAGTTGTTTCACATATGAAAAGTGATGGAGATATTATCTGAAAATTTTGTTATGTCACTTAGTTTCCTTTCACTACCCGCCTCAGTTGTGCTATAAGCCTGGTGTGGAAGACCAGGTATCATTTAGATAGCAATGATATAGCAACCTTTGGGGAGAGCAAGAATCATTTCACCTATTTGTTATCCCTTCATTCAATAAGGGAGCAAAATCTAAGACTCAAGCAGTCAAGAAATTCCTCTGTTTAGATTGTTCCTATTTCCCCCGCTTCTACAAGAATATAGGCACAGAGTGGGCATGTTGCAAATATTTGCTTAGTAAAAGAATGGTTTCCCTAAAGGGTTTATATTTTGGGGTTTTGCCTTAAATGCAATAAGGACTCCTCTGTTCAGGATTCTATTCTCCCTAGTGCCCTATGGGTTTCAACCTTTATTCTGACATCAAAGACCTTCCAATAAGGATGTGCCACACTCAGCATCTAGCATGCCTTAGTGGAAGGTCATAAATGCGAGGACAAACATACCATCTCATTCAGAAGAGACAGAATCTGTGGTTTAGTACTGCTCTGTGACATTCTGGGGACAATGAAAGGCTAGGATCTCATGGACACTGTTCAACTGAAGGAAAAGGGCCTTGCAAAACCTCTGTGTCATTGGCAGTGTTGAACATTGCAAATCAGAATGAAGGGTTGCAAAGCACAGCTCAGAAATTTACAGGGTCTGCCTGGAAATGAGACAGGCTTTCAGTGGATTTATCATGGCACTCATTATGCTTGCTTCAAGGCAGAAGGGACCATAAATACAGGGGATGAGAGTGAACCTGAAGTTTGAGCATTTTAATTTAGAAGAAATAAATATGTGGGACTCATAGGGGTCGTTGTCTCCTGGCGATTTCTGTGATTGTCATTTGTCATCTTCCTAGCAGCCGGTGGAAGTCTAGGGTGTAAAGGCACAGGGCTGAGCCTGCAAAGGAGCACAGGACCAGGCTTCCTCATAAACTTCAGATTTACGAGACCTGGGAAGAAAGATCTTCGAGATCAACTTGCCTAGCTCCTGATTTCACTCAGGTAAAATTAAATCATCTGGGATATTTGGTTTTCTGTTACTCATGTGACTGAAAACTCTCCTTCATTCTTTATTATGCTGCATTTTATTGTGCTGTGTAGCAGGTTCAATTTGGTATTTAATCATAGATTCTTTTATTTTATTTTAAAGATAGTTTTTGAAGGACACCGAAGAAATTGCTTATAGGGGATGGAGGTAGAAAGCACACACTTTTAAAGTCAGCCTGAGGTCTCTTTCATATTTTTTCTTTAAAAACAAAACAAAACAAAACTCCAGAAAACAACAGTTGACATAAAGTTAACTTTTTGGTTTTCCAAATGGTATTTGAAAGACCAGGTTCTATGATAAATCTGTTGTGGTCTACGGATTCAGAGTTTAGATAGTCTAGCCACTTTGGAAAAACATAAAAAATCTAGTAACTACAAGATCAAAGAGCCATGCACAGAGTTCTATGGTATATCAAAGAAGCAAACCACCAACCACTAAGCCCCTATAGTCTGGGAGCAGGTGGGAAAGGAGCACAGAGGCTACAGTATAGCGAAATTGATGCTTATTTTAACCTTGGGACTAATGTGGTCAATTGGATGCTTCATAATGTAAAACTATGTTAAAATATTACAAATTGGTGGTTATGATAGATGAACTTAAATCTCTTATTTCTTGAGTCCACCCATGACACATTCTCAGATTCGTCCCTCATTGGAGGGAAGGATACGGTGGTAGAATTTGAGGATGGGATGTGATACCATCCTAGTGAGGATTTTTGCATTTTAAGTTCTTGCATGTACACACACAAATACATGCATGCATGCGCACTCACACACACACACAACACACACACACACATACACAGTAGCCCCCTCTTACCCATGGTTTCACTTTCCATGATTTCATTTATCAGCAGTCAACTATTATCCCAAAATATTAAGTGGAAAATTCCAGAAATGAACAATTCATAATTTTAAAATTGTGCAGTATTCTGAGGAGCATGATCAAATATCACACTATCTCACTTTGTCCCATCCAGAATGTAAATCAGTCCTTTGTCCTGTGTACCTACGCTGTGGATGCTACCCACATTTTAGTAGGCATTTCAGTTATCAGATCAATGGTTGGGATATTGTACCTCAACCCCTTCGCCTTTTGTCTACTATGAATAACACTACCATGAATGTTCTTAAGTTTATGAAAGCTTACTTATGAATGTTCATATTGGTATTCATAAATTTTCCTGAAAACATGCTTTCATTTCTCTTAGGCATATATCTAAGAGTAGAATGATTGGCTCATATGGTAATTTTATGTTTAATATTTGAGTAAATAAAGTTATTATACATATACATACACATATACACATGCATCCCAAAGATTGGTGCTTAACCACTGAGCCACATCCTCATTCCTTTATTTTTATTATTTTTTAAATTTTAGATACAAGGGTTTCCTAAGTTGCTTAGGGCCTAAGTTGCTGGGGTTGGCTTTGAAGTTGAAATCTTTCTACCTCAGCCTCCTAAGCCACTAGAATTACAGGTGTGTGCCACTGTGCTTGGCTAAATTATTTTATTTTTAATACTAAAAGTGTAATTATTTCTAAAATTTATTGAAATATAGACATAATGCAACCAAGTAAAGTTACATGCTCATTGTATTGGTTCTTACAAATGAGTTAGAATCATGCTGTTCAAAAGAAATACAAGACACAGAGCTACCACAGAAAGCTCATGACTTGCTATGTGTTAGGAAACAAAGAGAATAAGTAGAGCAGAAGTCTTTTTTTTTTTTTTAAAGTCTGAGATTATTGTTACTAGAAACTAGTGGGATAAGGGAAAGAAGGAAAAAAATGTTTGATACAGAAAGAGATCTTCATATTCCAAAGTGTGAACTGGGTGGAAAGGGAGAGCAGATTCATAGGAAACCAAATAACAGCACACTTGGGAGGAGGTGACAGCAAGTGTCTGAATATTTTCAGACCTTTGCAGCATGCCTCAAGAGAAGCATTCACTTACTTTCCTTTATTCCTGTATTTCTATCTTTGGGCTAATGTGTGGCTCTCAGTCTATTTTAAAATGTCCCAGTAATAGTAAGTTGTGGGATGAAATTTTAATGGTCATCTGTATGACTTCAAAAGCAGAATGTCTGCTCTTCCTGTGTGACTGAGAGCAGAAATTTCTCAAAAAAAAAAAAAAAAAAAAAAAAAAAAAAAAAATTTACTTCCTCACCTGAAAGCCAAGGCCCCTGGCTTCCTAACCTGACTGTGAATTGATATCTGGGATCTCACCAGCAGTAGGATGAGTTAGTGTTCCAAGTGGATGAGGGTGGGAGACAAGCAGGGGCAGGCCAAAGGTCTGGACTTTTGAAACCTCCCTGAGGTTGTGGGTGCAGCTGATGGAACCTTTAGCAGGTGGACTCTACTGTGCTTTTAATGTCAAAGTACTTTGCTTGTATGAATCAAAGGAAGACATTCTGTGATAAGTGACCCAACTAGAGTGGAAGATAGTAGTGACGTCAGGAAAACTTTAAAGACATATTTTACCTTTAGGCTTGTGCTGTCCAATACAAACAGAATATGCGGCACATTATGCATTTTTCATAATGGATTTTGTATTTTCATTATGAATTTTCTAGTAATCACATCAAAGAAGTAAAAGATAAACACAGGTGAAGTTAATTTATTAATTTTAATTGTATGCTTTATTAAATTCAATATATCCTAGTATTATTATTTCAATATGTAGTCTGTCTAAAAAGTATAAGTGAGAAATTTTACCTTCTTTTTCTCAGTCTCTGTCTTTGAAATCGGGTTGTGTACCTTTGGAGTTCATCTCACTTTGAATGAAATACATTTCAAGTGCTCCCCTGTGGGAAGTGGCACCTCTATGGGCAGGTAGATCTAGACTTCACAATTTGCTCTTGAAATCTGAATCCTGGGGTTCAGAATTATGAAGGAGCCAATTTAGTTTGGGCTGCGCAAAAGGTCTCTGGGGATGACTTACATTCTCTTGTCGCTCTACATATGTGCTATATGCTGAATTGAAGTTCAAAAAGCTTCTACACCCACACAGACACACACATGCACACTCAGACACACATCGTCTCATTTAATCAGTGCATCACAGGTAGGTAGGTTTTACAGTATGTGTAAACCTGACGAGAAAATCAAAGCATATTTGCTCCTTGGGGCTGCTGTAACAAAGTGCCACAAACTGGGTGGCTCCAAAAACAGAAATATTTTGTCTCCTGGTTCTGAAGGTTGAGGGTATGAGATTAAGGTGTCACAGGTGTATATTACTTCTGAGGGCATCTCTCCTCTCCTGTCTTCTGGTAGTTCCTTAGTTTGTGGCAGCACAATTCCTGCATTTGCATGGTGTTCAAGCTATATGTGTGCCTGTGTCTAAATTTACCCTATATGTAATTATACTGGTCATAATGGACTAGGAGCCTACTCTCCTCCTGTATGATCTCAGTTTAACTAATTGCATACAATTTACAACAATTTCATTTCCAAATAAGGCACATTCCTAAGTACTGGGGTCCAGATCTGAACATATGAATTTTGGAGGGGCACGTTCAGTGCATTATCCAGAACTTCAAAAAGCAATTGTCAATCACATTGCTTTAGATGATAGGTTTTGCACATGGTGTGTTTGTGTGTATGTATTGTATATCCATATGTTTGTATCTGAGTTTATATACATGCATTTTTTCCCTCATATTCTTGGGTTTGCTCATTGCTACAGCCTCTAAACATTCCTCAGCAAACATTAGGAACTCTGTAAGTATTTTCTGGGGAAAAAGTATATTAAAAAAAAGTAGATCTCTGCAAGTAGGAACCATGTTGGTGGTGTTATTGTCACATTAGAAAGATGCATACCTTTCATGGCTTGTCCTTGCTTTGGCCGGAATTCCTCGTTTTCAGGGCTTTATAACACTTATTATAAATTCCATCTGGATGAAAACTGGGCTAAGCTTCTTGGCCTTGAGCTTTTAATTGATGCTATGCTTATTGGAATGTGAAAAATATGAGTTGTAGTCTTTATGATGCTCTTTTATGCCTGTATAATTTCCAAATGGTTTGGTGCCTCAAAAGGCTATCTCTGACTCATTATTGGTTTTTACAGAAATGAAATCTAGATGCCCTAAGGATAGACCTACAAAGTGAGAGTCGGAGGTTGTGCAGTGGCATTGTCTTGAGCTGCCAACTGCCTTGCATGCAAATGTGCTCTTGCAGGTACTCATAAGAAAGGCCCCTCATCCTGCCATGGATTGAGCTAAAGACAATCACATGTAGCCTCAAAGTGCTGCCTCCTCATAAAGGGACTCCAGGCCATCTCAAACCCTGTACCACCTGTTCATACACACAATTTCCAATCTCCATCCAGCTGGCTGGATTTTATTTTGGATTCTATAGTGAGGAACACACATTTTCAGCATTACAGGTGTTTTGTGATTTAGAGATGTAATATACCTAACTTCACTGTTTATTAAACTAATATTTATCAAAGATCCATGGTTTGCTCTGTGTTGGAGAGACACAAAAATAAGTGAGTCTATGAGGTTTCACTTGAAGACTTCACAATCTAAGACTTCACAATTGAGTTCAACATAATGATCTACACTGTGGTGAGTACAGGTCGACAGTGGAGTCAGAAAAGCACATTAAAAAAAGGAGGTTTTTCTTTGTGGACATTAAGATGACATAGATAGAGAACTCAGTCTAGCACTACATGAGTTTCATACAGAGTGAGCTGATTTGGGCAAATATTGGAAAAAATAGTGAAGCTTAATGGTAATCAGAGAGCACCACACAAAAATAATATGAGTTTTCTTGGCTCTGATAGTGTGTCTCCAGAGAGGGCTCTTTAATCCCTTGTAATAACTTCACAGCAAGATCCTTCCTGGACCAAAGAGCTGTAACTGTGGCAATTGTAGAAGTCCCTCTTTCTTTCCTCCTTCTTCATCAGGACAGGGATAATCCATCTGTGCATGTCATACACTGAACTTTGAAGTGATATTACATCATTTCCCCCTGTACGTATCATCATAACACTGATACTAAATTTACCATCAGCATCTTACAAGCTAGAAGAGTGAGACCTGGGGAAATTGCTTAACTTGCCCAAGTTTACATGGCATTTTGTGGTTATATTGGCTATCATTCTTGCTTTTGAGGGTGATAGAAATCAGAAGTGTAATTCATCCAAAATTAGAATAGACAATACGCTGGTCAATTATCTGAGAAGTACGGGGGTAAATGTGTTGCCAGAGAGGATTAGAAGAAGGGACGAAGATATCACTGAGACTTTTCCTGGGGTGAATCTGTCACTTTCTATGTACTGGCTTTATTTTCTCAAGCAATTTCTCCATGAGGTAAGATACCCTCCCTTGGAAATTTTAAAACACTTTTCAATAAATTTACTACTAGAGGACACAGGGATCTTCACAACCATCTTCAGATACTAAATTCCACAGGAAGACTCTAATGCATTCACTGAGAGCCAGATAACCCCTTACAGCAGCTGGAATCAGTAAGGTTCACCATCTATACAATAATATGCTTTGCAGCATTTCTGAGAAAATGGTATTGTTCTAGACAGTCAAAATAACAAAAGGTAGAGTTGAAATTGAAATTCATCTTTAAGACTCCAAACCCAGTAGCACTTGATTCTTTTTAGGCATTGAAAATTCCATGGAAAATTTTAAGTTGTATATGTAAAGGATTTTGTTTTTGTCATTTGCATTTTCACAGATATCTCCAGTTCATAGTGATGACAGAACTGGCTTGTACTGCCCTGCCATGGCCCTCCCTAGAGCCCCATGTTTTTCTGGTCTTTACCCTGTTTTCTCAGTCAGTGACCATTGGCTCAGAGATGCATTATAATATTTGTGGGCCCTAAACATTTTGTTTTCTTCCATAAAAATATCAAAAGAGTATATTTTACTCTAAAGGTATAAAAATGAATATATTAGAATTATATATTTAAGCACTCACTTTGATCACAAGTTCTTTTCATTCTTCTGACTAAAACAATATTAAAACACTTTCCTGGTCCCCTAAAATATTTTAGGCTCTAGGAAATATGCTTATTGTCTCAGCTTAATAGAAAAGTTGCCCCTGAAGCAACCTAAATTGGGCAAGCCAGAAACTTGGAATTTGTCCATAATATTTTTTTTCTTCCCTACCCACATCTGAATCAATATCTCCCATCAAATTTACCACTTAACAGTCCAAATTCCCTTCATTTTTTTTCTCCCTAACTTCACTTTCACCTCCATAGTCTAAAGAGCCACACCATCTTGCCTGGTCTCCCATTATTTTTAGATTTCTCACCTATATTATCACTAGTGCAACCAGAGTGAGCTTTTAAAAAACAAATCTCTGGTTTATAACCTTCTGAGAGCTTCCTCATCTTCTTGGGATAATGAAAAGCTGAGCTTGCCGCAGTCTGGCTGGGCACAAAATCACGAGCCACTCAAGCAGGAACAAAGTTTATTTTTTGAAACTGCCGCCAATGTCCGGTACCCCCGGGAAGATTTTTTCCACCCACGCGGCCTCCTCCCAGACCGCAGAGAGAGCTCCTCCCCCGGAACTCCCTCCTACTGTACTTCCCCAACCAATGGGAACTCTCCAGGAGTCCCGTAGCCGGCCTAGGTGAACAGCAGGAGTCCAATATCCATATGAATGCAAATCTTAACATAATCATATCATCTCAATGGCTAGCTGGCTTCACCTTTCGACCAAAAATGCCATGCATCATATACTTGGCTCTTAGCAGAGCTTGTAGAAGCAGAGAGCAAAATAGTGCTTACTAAGCAAAGGCTGATAAACCAGAGGGTGGAGAGATGGGCCAATAGGTACAAAGGGCATTCTGGTGTTCTATTACACAAGGAGCAATTAGGGCTAATAATATTGTGTTGCATAACTCAAGTAGCTAAAATACAGGATTTTGAATGTTTTGAAATATTTGAGAGGACTGACAACTTTGGAATCTAGAGTTGATAAATATACAGTGTTTAAGTCTACCAAAACGCACACTGTATGTCCTCTGTAAAGACCTAGAATTATTGCCTAAAGAGTTATGAAAAATGCTCTTAACCTCTAAGCTCCTGGAAGAGCTAGCTCCTGTCTCTCTCATTAAACCAATCACACAGGACTCTAACTCACTCTTTCTACTGTGGCCACTCCGGGGCTTCTCTCAGTTCCTTGAATTGCAGCTTTAGACTGCATCTCATGACCTTGTGATATATACTTTCCTCTGGAATGTCCTTCCTCCCCCACCCCCGCATTGCCAAATTAGTTACTAGCCATTCTTTTCTTATTTCTTCAAGAGCTACTTTATTGGGGAATCCTTCCCTGAACTACCTTATATAGCTTGGATCAAGTAATATATTTTCTAAGTATACTGTATTTCTTCTTTGTATTGTTTTAAAATTTACTTAAATATCTAATTGTGCAAATTACATAAAATGTGTCCATTTAAAGTCCATACCCACCAGAGGGTAAATGCAGTGTCTAATTTGTTTATCATTTCTTTCCCACTGTGCCTGCTACACAGTAAGTCCTCAATAACTGTCATTTGAATGAATAAGTGAAGAATGTATGTTGGTATGCCATCAAATGTTTCCCATTTTTAAAGTTCACAACAAAGTTTTTTGAGGCCTCAAGTAGATTTTCAAGATGAAAGCCATTCACAATCTCTACTCTCATGTTGTTTTTTTTTGTTTTTGTTTTTGTTTTTTTGTACACGATGAGACACATAGAAGTTAAGTAAATAATAAATTAGTTACAATCTCTCTAGTTGTTTAATGTTCTAAAGGAGTGGGCAAGATACCAAGTTAGCCTCTGCAAGCTACCTAATCCATAACAGAGAAATAGTTTAGATTCTAGAACAAATTCTCCTCCTCTTCCTCCTCCTCCTTCTTTTTTTTTTTTTTTTTTTTTTTTTTTTTTTTNGAGGAATTCCGGCCAAAGCAAGGACAAGCCATGAAAGGTATGCATCTTTCTAATGTGACAATAACACCACCAACATGGTTCCTACTTGCAGAGATCTACTTTTTTTTAATTTTGAGACAGAGTCTCACTAAGTTGCTTAGGGCCTTGATAAGTTGCTGAGGCTGGCTTTGAACTCCTGATCCTCCTGCCTCAGCCTCACAAGTTGCTGGGAGTACAGGTGCACACTCAGCTAGAACAACACAGTTCCTATTGTTCAGGACAAACCTTTTTCCTCTGCCTTGAATTCACTATGAGATGTACAGAGTGTTGAAGAACAAAATGGCTCCCTCCACTGCCCACATTGAATCATTGAGTTCATGTCTGTAACCTGGACACTTAGTTGCACTGAACAAAACTACAACTGGATGGGTTAGTCTTCTGATCCTTTACAGTGGAATTATTCTGTTTTGTTGATTTGGGCACTGTCCTGATGATGATTCAGCTGTGATTAGGTTATCTAGTTATTTAAGTAGGATAAAGTTTTGAAAAAGGTAAGTTGGATTCCTCAAGATAAACACAAATATTAATGAGTACATTAAATGATTGAACTATTATGAAAGAACTGATATGTTCTTTATTATGAAAATTGTGGATCTGTCATCTTCCAAACTTTATAGATCAGAAAGCAGCTAAGCATTCTAAGTAGTTGGCTATGATCTCAAGAGCGTGAGCCAGAGAGAAACTTTGATGAATATTCTAGTGGACGAAGAAATTGTTTCAAAACTTCCATCTCATGTGGAAAGATCCCATTCTCTATTTCATTTACTGATTTCTGGCATAAAAATTAGAAATAATAACCTCATTTTATAGTTGATGTAATGGAGACTCAGTGAAAGGATGTAATTTATCTAACATGACAAAATTTCTTAGTGATACTATTCAGTCTAGAGATTGACTAGAGGTTAGTGACATGCCTGTTTTATCATACTCCTTTAGCTCTTCAAGTGTCAATCGATTCACAATCAACTCTTATTTGCACACATATTAAGCACATTGTGATCTGTGCAGAGTGAGTCATTTGTCACAATTTATGTGATACATACTGCATACCTCCTTTTCTTCACTGTCAATTTCTCTGCGTTCAGAAGTCTACATAGTAAAAACAGACTGAGAAAAGCAGAAGTAGAAATGCAAGTGAAACATGTCCCCACCTAAACACAGAGGCAGACCTGCCATGTGTAATAAGAGGGAGAACCAAAAATCATCAGACAGCATCCTTAAACTATCACAGAGAAATAAGGTACTGCAATGAGAAGATTTGCTCTTTGGAGTCAGAAAACAATAGAAATGTAACTATACTGATTTTGTCAGGTGACCTTGGACAGTTCAATTTACTGTTTAGGGTCCTGGGTATTTCTCTTGTAAATCTGAGATAATAAAACCTACTAGCATTGTGTAAGAGTATCTTCTCCTTTTTCTAAAATCTTACTGGAAGGGGAATGGGAATCTGCAGCATTGCTTATTCACTTATCTCCCATTTATTCCACTTTGCAGAGGGGAATCATTTCTAAAACGATAATCTAGATTGGGAGATAATTATTGGGCAAGGAAGGGATCAATGTTCATTAAAATGTCCTAGTGCATGTGTCAGCATATCGGCCTCTACACAAACTGTCTGAGCCATGCAGCTTGCTGGAAGATGTTACCATCCCAAGATGTAGAGGCAGGATTCAGGGAGGACCAAGGCTCAGAAACTAAGCCCTGAGTTGCAATCAAATTCGCCAAAGTGTCCTTGCTGCTTGGCCATTATCCCACTTTTAACAACATGGGGCATTACTCTGATTTCATTGTCTGCAAAACAGGTAGTAATGGTACCTATCTTGAAGGTTATTGATGAATAGAGTTAAAATCAAGTGAAGAACTAAATTGAATTCCTGACATAGAGTGCTGAAAAACTTTGTATAGACTAAATGAATATTCTTATAAATAATTCTTTATTCTTATAAAGAATCTTATTGTGATCTCCATTTTTTTTATTTTTTTAAAAAATATTTTTGATCCAGAGGATTGAACCCAGGAACACTTAACCACTGTGCCACATCCCCAGCACTTTTGTTTTATATATTATGACAGGGTCTTGCTAAGTTGCTTAGTGATTTTCTGAGGCTGTCTTTGAACTTGCAATCCTCCTGCCTCAACCTCTCAAGCTACTAGGATTACAAGTGTGCACATCATGCCCCGCTGTGATTGCCATTTTAAAGATGAAGACACTGAAAGCCAGAGAGGTCATGCCACAGGTAGAAGATACCAGAACCAGCATTTGAATCAAGGCCAGCTCACTCTAAATTGCATTAGCAAACATCAGACATTTCTCTCCTTTTCTCTTTTTTCCTCTTCTTTCCTCTCCTTTCTCCTTTCCTTTTTATTTTGCAGTGCTAGAGAGCTAACCCAGAGCCTCCTTGTACATGCTCTAATATTATGTATTTCTCGATGGAGAAAGTATAGAAAAAATATATGTATATATGTGTGTGTATATATATATATATATATATATATANATATATATATATATATATATATATATTCTTTCTTGCCTGCCTGTTGCAGAATTGAAAAGAGAGGGAGGAAATGGACAGTTTAACTCTGAGCAACACAGTATGACATCTGCTGACTCATTTCTACTTTTCAGTGACATATAAATTATCAGAGGGTCTGAAGAGGTGAGTTGATCTTAGGGTGAGAACTGAGTCTTCAAGATCTCTGATCTAGGTAGTCACTGGCTATTTATTTCCAAAACTCTACTTATAAAAATAAAACAGAGAGTTAGCTCTTATCTGAAAAGGAAGAAATATAAAGTGAATTTGGGAGCTTAGGAATTATGAAAAAAGCCACTAAGTCTCTGTGGAGAGATATCAAATATTGCCTGCAGTTCTCAGATGCAGGACTCATTTGGTATCATCATTCATGGTGCAGAAGCCAGTGAAGGGGAAAGTATGTAGTGAGGAAGAGGAAAGAGAGAAAGACACACACACACAGAGGCAGAGAAAGACAGAAGTAGAGAAACAGGGAGAGAGAAAGCCAGAGACAGAGAGAAATATAGCAAAAAAAGGGATTTTTATAAAATAATCAGTAAAATGTCCTTACAAAAACATGCTTCCATTTGACCAAAATGTGTTAGATGAAGGGTACTCACCAAAGAGAATCCAATTCCCAGGCTTTAGTTTTGTCTCCTGGGAAGCTGTTTACTGCTAACAACTCGCCATAAACTGCAGCCTTCAGATCTGCATTCTCTGGCCACTCCCTCACCTCAGAGACACACCCACTTTGCCTCTCTTTTCGCTGATACTGTGGTTATTTAGCCCAGCCAAAGCAAAACTGTACTTGATATTTTTTCCAAAAGCCAATTCCATACAGCTTAGTTAATCCTACTCTACAATTTAAAAGTATAATATGTGCCTTGTGGGAGAGAATTTTAAATTTCAGCAGCAGTACTTGATTCACAAAGTACTTGAACACGTGCTTCTTTGCGTAAATGAGCCAGGCCTTTTGACTTGGAAATAAGCCCATTTCCCTCACCCCCATGTCATAACAGACAAATTCCATGGTGATTGTGGGAGGAGAGGCAAGTGCAACCTGCACCATGGAGCTGTCTTGAGTACCTAGAAGAGTCGCACTCACGCAGGTTTTCATACAAAGAAAGGCACTATGAGGAAATTGGTGCACATAATGTTAAACAGGTTCTGCTCATCCTGCCAGATGGGAAGGTAATTCAAAGTGATTTCCAAAGTTCCACCCTATAGATTTTACAGCAGTCTTCTGGTATAAGTCATTATACTTTTTTTCCTTCTTTTTTCTCATAAGGTATATTGATGCAAGGACATATATTACCTAAGAAACACACAATAATGTTGTTGAAATAAATAGTTAAATAAATAACGAATGGGTATAGCTTTGTATTGGTCCTATGCATGAGGCAAACACACAATACATACACTTAAAATAGATCTGTGATGTCGAGTTTGGCAAGATTCAAGTTAGCAGTAATAGAATGTATTGGTTAATGTCTCCGAGATGTCCTCAAAAAGAAGATACCAAGATTAAAAAACAAACAAACAAACAAAAAAAAAAAAAACTGTGTCCAGTGGTCAGAGCCTCATATTCATTCTTAGTCCTTAAATTCATTTTCTTTAGCAACTCAGAGATGGACATGGTTAATGACTTGAGTCACTCTAACCAGACTTATGCAGTACTTGTATATAAATTGGTCACTGATCCATGACTTTACTGAAAAATAGCACCATAAAAAAGCATATTTCCATATAAGTACATTTTCCTGGTAGAAAAATCAATGTAGGAAGCCAACTCCTTTATAATCTGCTTTCTGAACATACTGAAAAATCAAGAAGAAAGGTATATTTTCCTTAAGATATCTGTTATTAAATGATAGCAGCAACAATCTCTACAACAATTATTTAATATTAGTACTAAGTATAACACAAATGATAAATGCAAAGCCCCCTTGTTTACCTCATGTAATGTCTTCTACTGAAAGTATTATGAAATGTGTGTGTCAGTCAAGTTATTATTTTCAAAGTGCATTCCTGGAAATGCTGATCTTTGTTTTTTTGGACATCTTTTATCCTGGGCTCTGATTCTACATTTCCCTTAATATGTTAATATTATGAGTGAGAAAAAATATGGATATATCTCCTTATTTGGATTCCAAAATATGCTCTTCATTTGGCTATGAAGCAATTGCTAAAATCACCATTGGCCTGTTATTTTCTAGATTTACTCACAGAAGTCATCTTTTCTTCCTGAACCCCTAGTTATTGACTTCATCTGACCAGAAGTTTTTCCATTAAAAATATTTAAAAGCTCTAGCTGCTCACAGGAAATTAGGAAACTCAAGGACAAAAATACTTGTGATGAAATGAATGTTTTTGCTAAGTATATAGGGAAAAGCATTAGGTTTGTTTTGCATATATAAATTTATTTTTCACTATAACCCAGTGAAAAGGAGATCAGTAAGTCCTATATACTTATAATAGTATTGATAATAATTTCTAAGTCCTAAATAAGTAAATTATTGTCAATAAGACAGCAGAAGAGAAATTTTCAACCATCATTCTGTGAAAAAGCATTATTTTTTAAAACTACCCATAAATGGGACTGCCTGGAGCCCAGGAGTTCAATGGGGAAGTTCTAGTACCCCACTTGAATAAAACAATACCAAAATTGATGCACTAAAGAAGATCAGAAGAATGGGTTCAATGGTAGGGCTCTTGCTTCACACATGTGGGGCACTGGGTTCGATCCTCAGCACCACATAAATAAATAAATAAAATAAAGGTATTATGTCCATCTACAACTATTTTTTTAAAGGAGGTGTATTGAAGAATTTGAGCCTCAAGTATAAAACTATTACCCTGCATACTCTAGCTGGTAATTATTTACATTCCTCTCGCCTACTCAAGCTAGTGATTATTTACATTCCTCTCACATATAAATGAAAGGAATTTAAGTTACATGTACTCCCTCCCAAGTTCCACAAAAACCCCATCTGCAATATCATCTAAAACAGATTTTCCTGTGGACAAGGGCTTGGATGTTAGCTTCTAAAAGTATTGCCTATTGATTACAGTTTCTTTCAACCTGGAGACCTCTGAGGTAAAAGACATTACACTAAACATATAACAATGGAAATGGCATAGGATAATCTCTGTGGACATTCCTATTCAATAAGGAGAAGGCGAGACACAAAAAAGTCACTGGACCATAACAAATTTGAAGTTTAGTCAGGTTAATGACAGAAGTTTCTTGATTAGGACTTAGCTTACTCTTGCCCAGGAACATTTCTCCATGGGTTTACACTGTCCTCTGAATGAGTCTTTTTTCATTTCTGTGAAAGGTCCTCAGAGTCATATACCATTGCTTTCACTTTATTCTGTTTTTTAGGAGTGAGTTGTGAATATCTGTCCACATGGAAATGGAAGAAAATTAGGATCACTTCTTAAAGTGATTTGTGGGAATATTTTTAAATACCCACATTTTCGGTTCGTTTTCTGCCAATTAGGAGAACTAGAGGAAAATGAAAATTGGGGAGTCGAGGAAGGGCCACTTCCTCTTTGCTTCCTATTCTTCTTAGCATTATCCTAGTAGTAGAGTTGGTTTTAACCACCAACTTTTGGTACTCCCTGAACCAGCTTTAACAGTAATAGAATTTCCTTCAGATTTTCCTTCACTGACCATAGACCCAGGTCTGCCAGGATTCTCAACTATGCTCATGCAGTACCAATATCAACTGTGAGCAGAGATTCTGAAAAATCCTAACTCCTTCTATTTGTTTCCCTGTCCTAGATCATAGATTATTTCCTGTAATTATTATCACTCAGTGTCCCTTTTTCTTCTTCTAGTCTTTCAACACCTCCTGTGGTTGACCAACATCATATATTACCTACCCTTTGCTGAAACACCTCATGTGGTTTCTGTTTGGACACCAACAAACTTATCTTTGTTTTCTTTCCTTATCAACTGTTTGTGATTTTCAGTGGAAAACAAAAGGTTGTTCCTGAGTATGATGACCTTATAACTTTGAATCAGGATTTGCTGCACCTTTCTATATAGTAAGACACCAGTGCTTAAGAAATAAAAATGTTCAATTTATTTTAAAAATGGATCAAACTCTTGAATTCATAGCATACTAGATATGTTTGTGAGTAAACTAATGACATGAAAAAAATGAGGGATCTTAATTTTACCAGATTTTCAAAGATTTATGTGTGTCCCAAAGAAGAGCAAGAGCCCCTAGGTTAAGTTCCCCAAACTAGCTCATCATGGGAAACATTTGGAGGGATTCTTCGAAGATGCTGATTATTCTGAGTCTATTTCCAGCCAGAATGAGTCTGGGAAGGTTAATTTGTGAAAAGTTCCCCAGGAACACTTTATGGAAGCATTGGACAAGCACCTGACTTTCCTCCCATGAAGGAGGAAAGTAGACTGCCCCTGTCTACTTTGAGGGTCTGTCACATAGATGTGCTGAGCAAGCCTATTTAGGTTAAAAAGAACAGGCACTCTCCCAGATAATTCATGAAATTATCTTTCATTAGTGGTTATTAGATGATGATGAGGAGAAGATTTCATTGAATTCCAAGCACAGAAACAGCTTTGTAAAAGAACATGGTAGTTGGGAAGGCATCTCATCTTCGTGTTCTTTTCAGGGACCTAACTGCTCAGTTTTGCCTTCCTCTGAATACCTGTTATGATTTCTTTTACCTGATTCTGCTTGCTTTCTTTCTCTCTGGTATATCAACTTTACACCTAACTCTAGTTTGTTCTTTAAATTCTCAGTTAAAATTCAGATGGGAAGTCTAATTTACTAAAATAATAGTTATTTGACCAGAGATGGTGCTATAGTATATGGTCAGGTAAAGCTTACCTAAATTTATAATATATGATCAAATAAACATGTTCTTTCGGGAGGTAGAGTCATATGGAAATGAACACCAAGTTGAGGATGTAGCTACTGAGATGATTTAGGATCAGAAAAGGCAAGATATATAAAATGTTCTGAGTAAACCATATAAAGTAAGGCTCAGGAAAGTATAATGAAACGTTAAAATCATAAAATTATAATGACTTTTAAAATCAACTTGAAGTATAAGTATTGTTATAGATCGATTTGGACTTTAGTGAGAGCTATGATGAGCTATAAGAATCCCCATTTATTCTATCCATGAAACATTATGTTGATTATGACAAAAATATAAAGATTTTTTTTGTTGTTATATTAAAGAAGTGACACTCTGATCCTTCACATTTCTGAACTTCTGTTGTAGAATAACAAATTGCATAGGACTTTAGGATGTTCTGAGATGTTGGTAATCCTACCTGTGCAGTGACATTGGTCAAACCATTTGACACTTATGTCCACCTCTTCCCCAGTTGAATAATGGACAACTCAAGAATAAATCCTTGGGAGTCTATAAAATTGACAATTCTCTAATAAAAGTATCTTCAAAATGTGACAAGAGAGATGAAAAATAACTTATATTCTCTAGGGCCAGCCATATGCTTGCTTTTTCCTTTAATATCAACAGACTTGGTAGGTTTTACAAATCAGGGTAAAATTTCAATCATTTAGGAGGTTTAAGACATATCATAGTTTGGTTAATGAAATTTTCAGGTTAAATAAAATTTAACAAGAAAATCATTTTTCCCCTTGTTAAAATGCTTTTAGAGAAGGAATAAAAGTCCCAATTCCAAGGTACTTAGTTACCCTAACAAACATCCCATCTTCTCTAAAATAAAACTCATAGATTTTAACTATTCTGTTGTTCCTTTTGTTGTTCATACTATCCAAGAGCAGCAGGGGTTGAGAAGACTTTTGGCTTAGAATAGAGAAGTAAGTGGTTTAACCCTCTTTGTTCTTTTATTTCCACCAGTTCATGTACCCTTTCCATAAAAGCTGTATGGGAACCCCTATCCCAGAGCCCTTCAACTCTGTTTGGATTTTACTTTGAGGCTTTTACGAGACTATTTTTCTTGGGGGAGGAGGAGGGGTTCAGGCTAGGAATGCTTATTCTTTTCCATAAAATATACCCTTGCATTGTCAAGAACTGATACTTGTTCAAATTTCTGAATTACTTGCAATATTTAATTTCCTTATCTTCACTTATATTTCTTTATTTTTATAATTTTCTTTACAGTTAGATGAGTTGAATACCCTTCTCATCTGGGATAATGGAGTTAAGAGTCCAAAGTACCTGCTAAAAAATAAAATGCCCCAGATATTGAAAGCTAGAATGATTTTATTATGAGAATTACAGAATTGCAGTGAGGAAGAAACAAGTGATGAGAATCTTGTTGAGTCTATAGTGACTTGAACTTGAACTGAAGGGAGTATAAGCAGAGAGCCTACCAAAGAAGAAACTGGACAACAGCAAAGTTTCCAGGGAGAATATGAGACAAAGAAAGGTGAAGGGCTTCACCTTCAGGAAGAGGAGAGACCAGCCCTCTTCTGACCCTCCAGGATGAAAGGGGGGATGGTTGGCAGCACAGATAAATGTGGAGGGGAGGAAAACTGGTTTTCAACATAATGTACCTGGTTTACTCAAAAAGAAGTTGGGGCAGGCAGGGTAAGGGTGTAGGACAGACATGTTTTTTTGTACCCACATTGCCTAAAACTGCTCATTTTTCAAAGGCTAGGTGAGAGTAGATTAGAAAAAATATTAAAAACTTAATTTGTCTTAGGCTACATTCTTATATAGGATGAAATATGTTTCAGACACTATTAAAACAATTTATAAATAATATCTCATGTAATCCTAAAAGCTTTAGATGGCAGCTACTATTAATAAACCCACTATATAGATGAAAAAGCTGAGGTTTATAGAGGATAAGTTACTGGCTCAAAATTACACAGCTGTACATGTGGAGCCAGAATTCACACCAAAGCAGAAGGGTTCCATAAGTCCCTTTACGCTGTGTAGCAAAAAAGTAAAAATTGTTCCCCAGTATATTATTTGTGATTATATAAGAGCAAGGTTCAACGTTTCAGCCGTTATCCGAGTTACATCCTCTAACTCTTCTCTCCCAGTCTGTACACAGACTAGCTCCTTTTTAATTTTAGTCACATGGAATATAAAAAACACAATACATATTAGAAATGCCTAGAATTGTTATTCAAAGAAATATCGGCTGTTCTTGCTGGATAATGTATTAATCTCCTACTACATTTTTACAAATTCATTTTTATTTCTCTAAAGCTATAAATCAGCTTTTTCAACACACTTACACCCCTACCCTCTTTCAATTTATCCCTAAGTATTATGGTCTTAGAAAGCCTTCCACTGGGGAACCTTGATGAAGTGATGAAGATCTCAGGAAGCTGGAAGCCGCCAAAAAAAAAATTGGTTTTCTTTGTTTACAAGAAGCAGAGTAACTTGACAGCTTTTTCCCCCTTGCTGAAATGAAATCCCAGGACTTGGAGAAGGCTCTGGTTATGGTTATTTCTTGGATGGGTTTATTCCTGATCCTGTCTGGTTCATGGCCAGGCTGAGTCTGAATTCCTGGCCAGCTTTTGCTGGCCCTGCGACTCTACAACAAGTTGCTGGCAGCAGTATCAGCTGCAATCTTTGTTTGGGAACCTATGAAAGGGAGAACAGAACTGACTGGCATTTAGGAAACTAATTTCCTCCAGTCTAATCATGCTTGTTAATTAAAACTGCTCAAACTGTCACTGTGGGAAGTTCCAGAAAGATCCAGGTTGCCAGGGAGTGAAGTGCTGCTGTATGATTGATGGATGTGCTTGGGCATTATTTAATAGGGACAATCTGTTTAAGGGGTCATGATACACACACACACACACACAAAATTGTATATGTATATATACATATATTTGTTTTTATGCAATTAGCAAGAGCCAAATTACTTTGAACTCTTTACCGGTCTGACAAAGTAGGCCATGTAAATACTCTTGAGACATATACAAGTGATGAGAGATGATGCACATATTTTGGAATTGCCATCATACTTCTGTTGAAACCATTCAGTTGCTGTCACCTGCTACAGTGTGAAATATGGCATGGAATTCAATACTCCTGGCCTCAAAATGCAGCTCAGACTCCTCCTAGTTATGTGACTTAAAATGATGTACTTAGACTTTTTGAAAATTTTTACTTGAAATGCTAAAAATTGGTAACACAATATTACAGGTTACAGAATATCTAAGACTAACTGAAATAATATACATTATAAACATGGTATGTAGCAGATATTTAATAATCATTCCTTTCTAAAAATTATCCTGCCCTATCTTCTGGAGTAGATTATATTTTGGAGAAAGCAATAGGCATTCAATTCAATTTAGTGAGATCCTCAGCAACTTACTGAGACCCTGTCTCAAAACAGAAAAATAAAATGAGCTGGACTGATGATGTGGCTCAGTAGTTAAGAGCCCCTGGGTTCAATCTCTGGTGCCAGAAAACAAAAGACTTATAAATAAGAAAATATTTCTAATTTATTTCACAAATAGTAGTCATAGTATAAGCAGACACATAGTTTGATATATTGATGTGATAGAACATTTTGAAACTACTTTAAATATTACATTTTAACTAATAGTTAATGGCATTCATGCTTCTGTGAGAGTTGTGGAAAAGTTATGATATCAAGTTGTATGTAAAATATGATCATGTTTTTATTTCTAAAAGAACATCAGAAAAGACTATAATGATAATTAGAAAAAAATTAACACGTTCTAATTCTTGCTTGTAGATGTGCAGAACATTGTTTTCATTTCATATCTTATATATTTTAAATAAAAGTGTATAATTAGAAAAAGAGAGAAATGATATTTAAAAAAATGATTAAAAATTAGAGATGTACCCAAATGCCAATAAAATAATTCCTATGAATTTCATAGAAACAAACATTGAGAAAGAGTTGGTCCAAAGTTATTTAAGCAATGACAATGCTCTTTAAACATGGTAACCACTTTGAAAGAATCAAAGTCATTTACACAAGGTGGTTCTGATAGTTTTGATATAAAATCCGTCTTGTTATTCTATAAAGGCCTTTCACAAAACCCCCAGCAGTGTACAAGAGAGACTAATGCAAGTTCAGGGAAAAGGGTCATGTTTAAATTTAAATAAATTTAAAATAAATAGAATAAAAAACTAGTTAGCAGGCACTCTAGCTACATTTTAGTTACTCTGTAGACATGTGTGGCTAGAGACTACTGTATCAACAGCACAGACACTGAACATAAAAATCATCTCAGAAGATTCCACTGGAATCAAGGGATTTCCAGACCAAAGAGATGACTTTGGGTTGGTCACAGAGTCAGATAAACTGTCATGACTTTGGATTATGAGTTTTCCCCAGTGAAAATGTGCAATCATAAAAGAGTCATTGTGTATCACATGGATAGTGCCATTTTTTTAGATAGTGACATGAATTTGGAAATAAGAACTAGCCCTTTATGAAGAGACATTTTGCCTTTTCCCCTTATTTTCTCAACTATTACAATAGTCCATATTTTGATGCCTGATTCACTATCAGAATCACACCCTGAGTCTATTTAGGTTTGAAATGCTCAGCCTCAGTTTTATTTCTCAGAAAATTTTTTTCCCTGAAGATTAATGTTTTTTTTAAGGTTTTACTTATAAATATTCCATGGAATAAATATCTATGTTCTATGGATATTTATGGAGCCTGAGAAAGATGACAGAGAGCAGAGGAAACATGAGCCCACCATCCTCCCCATCCACGTGTCAAAAAAAATTTCACCTAAGTAACTTAAAAAACATGGTGGTTAATGAGGATCAAAAATGAGCTCAATTAAAGCTCTTAAAATATGGTCACCATTCCACTGCAGCTAGTTGGTGTGGGCACAGGCACCGCACAACCCACGCATGTCATTCAGAGATGGAAAATGTCTCCAGTCTCTTTCTAAAAGGGAACATCTATTAAAATTGGCCACACAGGTAGATGGGAACAGAGAAGGTCTTAATGGCACATTAAGTCTCAAATTACTTGAGGTTATTTATCAGAGTTCAGTTGTATGACTTTTAGCAGCACAGATTTCAGATTTCACACTCTCTTGGTTGAAGTGCCATTTAGTTTTCAAATTATCTTACAGAAGATGCAAAAAAAAATATCAAAGAAAATTCGCATATGGTAATTTACCAGCTAAGACTTTTTGTTGCAGATTTCTGATTTGCTCTCCCTTCAATTCCCTCTGACAAACAAGGCTTCTTAGACTAGAACCAGAACTGATAACAACATTATCATCATCACTATTGATCATTTTTGTTATTTTTATCACTACTATTGTTATTTAACACAAAAATCATCACTTCAAAGAGGTCATTCTAAATTATAGTCAATCCAAGAAGAATGCGGAAATGCCAGAAATCTAAAGTGCACAAGTTTGAAGCTCTTCTTTTACAGATTGGGTCTTAGTAGTCAGGAGCTTAAACATAAGGATACACCTAGGAATTTGAGTCACCTGGAGGCACAGCACACTTTATGATGGGCACATAGGCCTGTATTTTTAATCCTAGTTTAGGAGTAAAATGTGAGCATGCTCTATAAATCCTGATTTCCTTCTTTTTATATGAAGATGAATCTCCTGTGGTTAAAAACACAGGCCTTGGAGTAAGTTTCAAATTAGTTTCTGTCTTAAAATATTGTTCAGTTAGACTCTCTAATGTTCACTTTTTGTACTCGTGAAATATAGATAATGGTGTTTAAAGGGTTGAACAAGGCAAAACATGCAAAAACACACCCTACTTGATACAATTTTATATTTAATATCTAATAAAAGCTCATTCTTGGTTTTATTAAACTGAGCATGGGTCAAAAATCACAAGCATCCTGCAATGCTGATCCACATTTCCATTGTGAGTACTTAGTGAGTGCATGTCTCATAGGTAGGATTTAACATGGAATCAGAAAAAAAATGGAGATATAATCTTTAACATTTAAAGATGTGGTCTTTAAATGTTAAAGGCAAACAGGAAGCGTAACAGAGTTTTGCCCATTATTTTTTTAAGATTGCTAGTTTGATAATGTGTGATCTTTGGCAACTATAGCAGCACAATGCACTGGAGACAGTTGGTCTCTGTACTTTGAGAAAGGTCACAGAGTGCCTATCCTGTTCTGTTGTTTACAAGTTTCATGACCATGGACAAGTCATTTGGCCTCTCTGAGCTACTGCTGTCTCACTAAAAAAAGTATGTGCTTCATAAGAACTGAGTTGCTCTTATGAATTTATATCATATTTATTTATGAGAGTTTCTGTTCCTTTCTGAATACTCCTGAATAATATATCCATCATAAATGTCAATTTGACATACTACCTGAATTTATTAAGATGATCATGTGATATTTTTAAAAAGAAAAACATTCTTTATTAGAGCATCAGAATTATACATAGTAGCTGGGTTCATTTTGACAAAACCATACATCTTGGAATTTGATTTACTCCATTTCAGTTCCTGTTTTCCCTCCCTATTGCCCTCCTTCTACTCTTCTTCCTCTACTCTATTTATCTTCCTTTTTTGCTCACTTATTTATTGATTTTTGATTGGCAATTTCTACATATACATAAAAGCAGAATTCCCTGTGGTATACTTATATATGCACATGATGTGATTTTGTTAAATTCATTCTGCCTTTCCTCCTCTTTCTTATCTCTCTTCCCTCCTCTCCATCTCCTTCTTCTCCATTGATCTTCCTTATATATTTATGATATTTGATCCTCCACCTCTTTGTTTTTGCTCATTTGGTTGTAGTCTCCATATATAAGACAGAACACTGGACTCTTGATTTTCTGAGTTTTGCTTGTTTCACTTAGCACATGATGTCATCCATTTCCACCCATTTATCAGAAAATGCCATAATTTCATTCTTTTTATGGATGAATAAAACTCCATTGTGTATATATATATATATATATATATATATATATATATATATATATATATACCACATTTTC
>NW_025999945.1:2913768-2916205 GCF_001458135.2 Marmota marmota marmota | reverse complement strand
TATATATATATATCTCACATTTACATTGCAGGGGTCTTTTGCCTTCTTGGATAAATTAATTACCCTGTTTTTTTTCCCCTCTATTTTAGGTTATTATGAATTGAATAAGTTTCCTGATTTCTTTTTCAGTAGAATTACTGTTGGAGTATAAATTCATGAATGTTGATATTGTTTCCTGCTACTTTGCTGAATTCATTTATTAGCTCTATAAGTCTTCTAAGCAGAGTTTAGGGTCTGGATATAGGATTTTTTTTTTGTCATCAGCAAACAGAGATCATGTGACTTCCTTTATTTCTATTTGTATCCCTTTAATTTCTTTTCTTCTAGTCACAGCCTGATTACTCTGACTAGAGTTTCAAGAACTAAATTGAATAGAAGGGAGAGTGGACATCCTTATCAAGTTCTTGATTTTAGAGGAAATGCTTTCAGTTTTTCTTAATTTAGTATGATGTTACCTTTGGCTTTGTCATATATACCCTGTACAATATTGAGGTAATTTCCTTCTACCCCTCATTTCTCCAGTGTTTTTAATACTACTCAGTGCTGAATTTTTATCAAAGGCCTTTTCTGTATGGATTGAGATGATCATATAATTCCTGTCTTTAATTCTGTTTATGTGATGGATTATATTTATTGATTTGCATATATAGAAATAACTAGCATCTCTGGGATGAAACCAACTTGATCTATGGTGTACAATCTATCTTGTTAATGGGTTTTTGAATAGAGATTGATAATATTTTATTAAGAATTTTTGCATCTGTGCTCATCAGGGTTATTAGTCTGTAGTTTTCTTTCCTTGATGTGTCTTTATCTGGTTTTAGTATCAAGATGTTACTGGCTTCAGAGAATGATCTTGAGAGTGTTTCTTTCTTTCTATTTCATGGAATAATTGAAGAGATTTGTCACTACTTTTCCTTTAAAGGTCTAGTAGAAACTCAGCTAAGAATGCATCTGATCCTGGTGACAAAGCAGACTTTATCCCAAAAGTAGTCAGGATTGACAAATAGGTAACTTTATACTGGTAAAGGGAACAATCCAACAACAAAATATAATGATTACTAATGCCCTAAAGTTAGTGTACCTACTTATATTAAAACAGACACTTTTCAATATAAAGACTCAAATAGACTCCGGGGTAGTAATGACTTCAACTCACCTCTCTCACCAATAGATAGGACATCTTGACAAACACTAGGACTCTTTAGACCTAAAAAAATACTATTAACAAAATGGACATAATAGCTATCTATGGAATATTTTATCCATCAACATCTGAATTCATTTACTTCTCAGCTGCACATGGAGCTGACCACATTTTAGGACACGAAAGAAGTCTTAGCAAATACAAAAAATAATAGAGATAATTCTTTCCATATCAGATCAGAATTGAATGAAATTTGAAATCAATAACAAGATTAAAAAACAATTAATTTTAACACATGGAGACTGCATAGCATGCTTTTGAACAAGGAGTGTATCATAGAAGAAATCAGGGAGAAATAAAAACAAGTCTTAGAAACAAATGAACACAGTGATAACAACATATCAAATCTCTGGGTCACAGTGAAGGTAGTTCTAAGAGTCACAATTATAGCATTGAGTGATTATGTAAAAAGTTTCTTGGTTTTTCAAAACAAAGGAGGTGATACTAATATTACTGAGGACAGGGTTCTGTAAACCTAACAAGCTAAGCACATCTTCTAAATTCTCTAGAGATTAACAGAAGCCAAAGATGGGACAAGAGGGAGGATGAAGCTGAGCTGTTGTATTAGTCAGGGTTCTCCAGAGAAATGCAATCAGTAGGAGATACAGTTGTTCCTTGTTATCTATGAGGGATTGATTCCAGGATCCCCATGAATATGAAAATTCAAGGATGCTCAAATTCCTTATATAGAATGGCACAGTCTTGCATATATATCATCTATTTAAGTCATCCCTAGATTACTTATAATATTTAATACAATATAAATGTTTTTGTAAATAGTTTTTATAATCTATTAAACAATAATGGCCAGAAAAATAAAAGTCTGTACATGTTTAGCACAGATGCAACCGTCTATTTTAGGTTATTATGTTACATAGATGTAACATCTTTTGGATCCATGGTTTCTTGTGTTTATAACTATGGAACCCACAGATACAGAAACAATGGATATGGAAGGAAGGGAGAGAGAGAGAGAGAGAGAGAGAGAGAGAGAGAGAGAGAGAGAGAGAGATAATATATAAGTTGACTCATATGAATATGAAACTGAGAAATTTAATATTTTGTCATCTTATTTGGAGACACAGGTTTAATCTGACTTCTTTAAAGGCCTGAGAATGGGGGTGGGAGGCAACGGTTTAAGTCCTAGTCCAAGGGCAGGAGAAGATAAAATGAGATGTGCAGCTTAAGTATTGAGGCAGTAAAAAAAAAAAAAAAAAAAAAGGGGGGGGG
>NW_025999945.1:2902150-2911652 GCF_001458135.2 Marmota marmota marmota | reverse complement strand
AAAAAAAAAAAAAAAAAAAAAAGTGGGGTGTGTTCTTTCTTTCTCTGCCTTTTGTTCTATCCAGACCCTCAGTGGAATGGATGATACCCACCCACACAGGGGAGAGCAATCTATTTATCCAGTTTATTGAAACAAATGCCAGTTTCATTGGAAAGCACCCTCAAGGACCTACCTAGAAACAATGTTTAATCTGGGCATCCCATGGCCAGTCAAGTGACAAAAAAAAAACTATCACAGCTGCAGCTGCTGCTTTTGAAGGTGAGACAGGGATGAAAAATATCAGCTTCAGTCATGGGAGGACAGGCTTTTCAGAACCATAAAATTTCAAGAACCTGCTATGATCCCTTTGTGTAACAGTTATTTCCATCTTAGAGCTGAGGATTCGATGTGAAGCAGGCCTACATTTTATTTAGATTTTCTGTTTGGTAAGTGCTTTTGATGGGGCTACTAATAAATATAATCCAGTGGCCTGAAGTGCCTCCATCCCAAGTGACCCTTAAGAATGGCAGTTGATCACATCCTGAAGATTGAATTGTGAGCAGCAAACCAATAAACAAGACTAACAAGATTTAGTGTTCTGTTTTATTACAGTTTCAAGATATGGAAACAGGATAAAGGTTGAAATGCCAATGAAATGCCATTCCTTAACATAGGAGGTCTTAAACTCAATTTCCCCACATACAAAATAGAAATGATAATTCATATCTCCTTGAAAACCCCCTAACTGTACATGATATTGATAGATAAACAAGGAAATTTCCAATTAATATTGGCTGTAATATTCAGACAAAGTTGGAAGCCTGAACTTGAAGATTGAAAACTGTTTAGAATTTGGCTGAGAAGAAGGTGTATAGAAGACTGTTTAAGTGGAACCACACAACAGTATACAGATTGGCATAATCGTGCTGAGAAAAGTGAACAATAATTTGGCTGATTTAAATGCTATTTTTGTCTTTTTTATTTTGGAAAAATAGTAATATTTGCTTCTAGAATTATGTTAAAATAGATTCCTTAACACTTTCTTCTAATGAAAATAGTTAAAAAATATTGGGTTTAAAGAAGGTAGTGTTGGAAGAGAAGAGAACAAAAAAAAAATTTGGAATTCAAAAACCATGTCAGAGTTGAAACTCAGAGAAGTAAGAAACTTATCCATTTAAATGATTTGCTGAATCCTCATTATAACAGGGACTTATAAGCTGCCTTTGCTAAACACAGTGACTCTTAGGCATGCAGATGCTTGATGGGTAGCTGAAAGCAGGGTAAAGCTTGACATCTCTGCCTTCATTCTTCATTTAGGGTTGTTCATCTAAAAACTTGTAATACAAGATTTATTATCCCTAAATATACCCTATCTATCTTACCCCCCTTTAAGACTGAGGCAAGATTTGTAGAATCCTATTTTAGACCCCTGGAGTGGTGCCCAAAAGTGTTTGGTACTTGTCCCTCACCTTCGAAGAGGCAGGCACATCACCCCACAAGGAAACTGCACCCTAAACAGAAGCAATCATTTCCTGGGAACTGAATTGCCCCCTTTAAGTATCACAGTCTGATAGATAAACATCCTGAGCTACAAGTGGAAATTGTCCCCTCCAGCAATAGACTTCCTTGGATCTACCTTGCAGAAGCAGAACTGAGAGAAGATTCAACCAGACCACACTTTGTCCAAGATGGTTTAATTATGCATATCTCTCACACACTGCCTTGATTCTTCCTCTTTTGAACTTAAAGTTCCTGTCAGTACCCTGAAGACAGGACCGAGATGCTGGATTTCACTTTGCCTTCCCAATAGGACCATACTGATTACATTTTCCTATTCTGCTTTTCAATGTTACCTTTTCTGATTATTTTGGGGGAAGCAAGTAGCCAAACCTGATTTGTTGGGACCCAGGAGTTAAGTCTCTGCCATGGGCTCCAGTAACATAGTGGATACAGAGTTTAAAGGAAAAAAAACAAAAAGAAAAAACAAGCAGAATATATTATCTTGCACACATGAGATTCTAGTGAAGGTACCTTTGTAAAATTATCAAGGTAAATCCAAAAAATCAGCTCCCCTAAGGTAGAATAGAAAAAATAAAGATAGATAAAAAGGAATCAAAAGAAAAGGACAAGGAGACTGCAACTTTAATCTAAAAGCTAAACATTGTTATACTGTTAATCCTAAAATCCTATTACCCTCCGCCCCAAGCCTGATACTCCTAAGTCATGTCATTTTTCTCCAGGTCTCTCACACTCAAGTTACTGAAAAATTTACAAATCTTCACTCATGATGTTAGGTTACTAAACATTCACCCACGTCTGAATTACCCTGTGCATTATTAATTAGCCCACTAGTGGGTGAATTTTTAGAATAAATTGAGCAATCGGTGATACAAAGCCTATAATACAGAGTAGTTTCCCACTGTTCTCTGTTGATCAGATAATGGAGAATATGCCAATCTAGTGATCCTGATCATTTCTAAACCATCAAAAATCTTCTTGTGATCACCAGATTGATGTCATCTCATACCTTCCCATGCCCAACTTTCATAGTCTTCTTTTAAAAGAAGAAACCGAGACCCCAAATGCACTACTCACTTTTGTAATAGCCACACTCTCCCTTGAATACATATTAATTGCTTTCCTGAAGAGATCTCTGTGCCTCTATCTGACCTATATTGAAATTCATTTCTGTGATGTTTGTCAAGGACCCTATTATCTCAATGAAGTTCCCCTCTCGGGGACCTCCTCAGACCCCCTCCAGTGATACTGCTATACTCAAAGACTTCAGGAATAGATATAATTAGATGTAATTATTATTGCTATGTTTAAATAAATTAAAGGAGCACTTATATCTAGGTCTTTGGTAATGTAAAAAAAATAACTTTGCTTGGGAATAGGTAGGTCATAATCCAATACTTAACGTGGTTTCACAACTCACATTTATACTTTCAGGGTGCAAATTAAAACTATAAGCTGAGGATTTAGGTCAAATTGTTCTGAATTGCCACTGTCAACAGGAGTCTGGAAGAAACAAATATAAGCACTCCGGAGTAACCCACCTTTATTGGACACAAATGGGAATTCCCACATTTGGAGTTTCAAAGAATATGAGCTAATTATTAAATGTTAAATTTTTAAAAATGTAGAATCATACTAAAATACTTCAAGAGAAGGTGTTTTTATACACCTGTGTATTTATACTTTTACTATATCTAAAATAGAATAAAATCTATAGGTATAAAGCAACATTATAGAAAAAAGTAGGTTTTTAAAATAATAAGAACAACCCCCAGAAATAAACACTTAATCACTCAAAAGAATAATATGAAATATCAGATTAGGTGTAATTGGTAAAAATTATAAAACTGAAAAATGTTGTAAAGAAGATAGACAGCAAAAAAGAGAAACAGAATGTTGATTGAAATCTTATTGTACCAAAATTTAAGAAACATTTGATATTTCCAATAATGTTAAATATTTTTCAATCATAAAATATTAAATTAATACATATGAAATTATATATTCATTGAAATTACTTATTAAAAAGATAATGAATAGAGCTCAGCATGGTGGTGCTTGCTGTCAGCTCAGGAGGTTTGGACCAGAAGATCACAAGTTTAAGGCCAGCTGCAGCAATTAACTGAAGCTCTAAGCAACTTAGTGAGACCTCCTCTAAAACAAAACAAAACAAAAAATATAGTATCTGAGGATGGGTGTGGAAATGCAAATTAGCTGCCAATAGGCAGGAGGGATTGGGCAGGGTGATAGAGGTGTTCTACAACTGGATTGTGATGATAATTGCACAATTCTGTAAATGTACTAAAAATTATTGAATCATAGACCTAAAGTGGGAGAATTTTTGGTGTATGAATTGTGCCTCAATGAAACTTAAGAACTTAGAAACTGAAAAAATACTATAAATCTAAAGTTAACTAAAAAGTAGAAACAGAACAAAGAGTGCTATTTCCAAAGCTAGCCAGTCAAAAAGTTCATAAAAAATATTTTATAGTGGCAAAATATACTTTCAAGATTATATTGTAACCATAGTGCCATAGTGATAAAATATATATTGCAAAATCTGTTAGAAATGTAAAAGTAAACTGACAAATCAATGATTGAAGTGAGTTTTTTGAAACACACTTCTCTCAGAATTGATATAGATATAATGATACAAATATAGAGCACTTGAATAACATGGTTGTCCAGATTTATCTATTACATAAAATAGTACTTTACATACAGAAAAGATAAAAAGAATAAACTTCCTTTTCTAAACACAAAAGAAATTCAGTAAACATTGCATTTTAGATCGTAAAGAAAGTCTCATAAATTCCCCAAATTTTATATATGTATGTGTGTAGGTATGTGTATGCATGTTTGTGTGGCTGCATTTATTGCATAGTAACACAATTAAGAATTGTGCTATTCAAATCTACTCATGTGGATATTAAACAACCAATTACAGACTATCCATTCTCAGTGACTGTAAGAATTATTTTCATAAATATAGGTAATAGATGGTGGACTGGGTTGCATATTTGGTATGATTTTCTTAAAAACTTTACTAAAATAACAATAAAGCAACTTTCAATTTTGTTACTAATAAATGAAGCCACAGGAGGAAAACAAAAAGGTAGAAAAGACACACAAAGAAAGAGGAAGTTGGAAAGCATGTGAAGAAGGACTGACAATTTTTAAAGGCTAAATCAGGACTATTTCCCTGTCATAAGTATAGAGTCATAAGATAATATCTCCCTCACCATGGTAATTATAAGTATCCAGAGGTCTGCAAAATCATAGTTGTTTTATTCCCATGAGAAATATAAGGTCACAGGGAAAACTGATTAAATTAAGTCCAAAACATGCCCAGCATTTCCTAGACAAATTGGGATTCTGCTTTCATGTTTGGCAGAGTAGCATAAGGAGAATGAAGCCACCGCGGACATGGATGTGTGGCTGTGATGGGAATTTTAATTAAAATTTAAAGGCCAAGTGTGGCTTGAAGTGACAGGTATTCAGGAGAGTCCCAGAAACAGTTGTAGAACACCTCTATCACCCTGCCCAAATCCCTCCTGCCTATTGGCAGCTAATTTGCATTTCCACACCCATCCTCAGATACTATATTTTTTGTTTTGTTTTGTTTTAGAGGAGGTCTCACTAAGTTAATTAGAGCTTCAGTTAATTGCTGCAGCTGGCCTTAAACTTGTGATCTTCTGGTCTGAACCTCCTGAGCTGACAGCAAGCACCACCATGCTGAGCTCTATTCTTTCCCAGGGCCTTTGGTCAGGCCCCCTGCCTGAGATGAATGCATGCAGGACCTGCTATTGTTAGAGGACAGAGAAAGAGAACTAAGATACACTCACTTTCACTCAGGATGTTATGCATATGAGGAGGTAGATAGTCTGTGATAGGCAATTTGTGAGATGGTTCCAGTGATCTCCACGTCCTGGTATTTATGCCTTAGTGTGATCCTTCCCTTTGAATTTGGCTGAAATAGATTGAAATGAAATAAGAATATGGCAAGAGTAAAGCAATGCCACTTCTGAGCTTTTGTATGTAAACTATGGCTTCCTTTGGCTCTCTCACTTGTTTCCGAGACAACTCCGTAGAGACTCATGTTAATGAATTTAAGAGATATTTAGTGGTTTGCTAATAGAGTAATAATGGAAGTTTTCTCTCAGTCAGATCCTCAGATGTCTCCAGACTCAATGTTTGATTACAACCTTGTAAAAGACTTTGAACCCAGCAGCCCAGCTAAACTGACTCAGAGAAACTCTGAGAATATAAATGTTTGATGTTCTAATCCATTACATTTTGGGAAGTAGTTTGTCTTGTAGCAATAGCCATGTAATACACAGTCCTGTGCTAGAGGGAAGGCAGGCCGCCAGGGGGAAAGATCCTAAATTGAAGAATTAAAGCCATAGAAAAAGTTGGAGAATAAAGAGAAATTCTAAAGAATTCTGGGTCTTACACAAAAAGAGAAAGAAACTAGCTAGAGAAATCAAGAAATGTTACATAGAGTGTGAACTGAGATTAAAAATGACTGCTGCACTTTGCTTCAGAGACCCCAAAACAGAGCAAGGGAGTCACAGGAAATAGGGCCCATTCATGTTTGCAAATGAATATTTTAAAACTAAGCCAATCCACCAGAATCACAATATCCTGGATCCTCACTTACTCTGAGTACACCTGCAACCAGTGAACAGCAATAACCAATAGACTTTGGACTTATAAACTGACAATTTTACCTCCACCATTCATAATTTATACAAAAGAACTACTTTCTCAGTTGTGAGATTTCTTGAGTTTTGTTTTTTTTTCCTTGGGGTTTGTTTGATTGTTTTTGTTTTGTTTTGTCTAGGTCCTGGGGATGGAACATAGAGTCTTTCCCAAGCTAAGTTATCAACTCTGCCTTTCTCCTCTCTTGGAATAGAGCCCAGTTGCCACTGTACCCTATATCTCTCAGTATCAAAGTTCCTTAAAAGAACCCAAATAAATGGCCTTTATTTGAGGCTGATTGTTGGTTTCATTTCCCATTTGTTGACAAAACAAAAATGAAGGCTCTAAGACAACAGAGTATCACATTTGAAGCCCTTGAAGGAAAACAAAAATGTCAAACTGGAATTATATATCCTACTAGTCAATACATAAAAAGGGAGAAGTGAAAGTGAGAGAAAAGATTTTAAAAAATCATAGAACCATTTCAGGAGACCCAGTAAATGAATTTCTGATCCTAAATATAAGTTACAAAGAGAATTAATACAAAGGGGAGGGAAAGGATTCATTAATAAAGTAATGTAAGAAAATTTCCCAGAAATTAAAAAAAAAAAAAGTATTTCAATAGTCAACGGTCTCATCAATCAACTTGCATATCTCAAGTGAAAAAAACACAAAAATGCCTCATCTCCTCCTACCTGAATATTTTCTAAATGTGAGGACCAGAGAGAGAAAGGGAGGAAGGGAGGGAGAGAGAGAGAGAGAGAGAGAGAGAGAGAGAGAGAGATAGTTTGGTTCATAGTAAGAATTAAGAATCAAGGATCATTAGTCATTACACATTCTATTCACACCCTTGGAAACTAGAAAACAATAGAGCATTTCCTTCAAAAATAATTATTTGTAATCTAATTCTATTCCCAAAGTATTAATTATGAGAGTAATTAAGAAATCATCAGAACCATTCATATATTTGCTTCCTTGGGAATTCAGTAAAGGATATGCTCTGCCAAATTGATGGCATAAAACAAGAAGGAGGATCCTCTCCAAGAAACAGAAGATCCAGCCCAGCAGAAACAACTGGAACCCTCAGGATTATGGCAATATCCTAACAGGACAGCCATTCAGCAGGCTAGGAATTCCACTTGTGCCATTTGGGGTATCTAAGAAACCCTGTGAGGAGATCAACAGGCAGATGAAGGTGGTGGGACACCTAATTCCTCTTGACTTCTCACCATGAGAACCACACAACTGCTGCAGTTGGTTGTAGAAGCAATGATAAACTCAGAGAACAAGCTACCATGAAGCAGTGTATTATTAGGCAACTATAATATTGAGAAGTACACATTTGGTCTTTGTCCTTCTGTTTCCTGGCATACAACTTCTAAAATCTTTGGAATCTGCAAAATGGCAAGGGTTTTCTTGTATGCTAATGAGCTAACTGATAACTGTTAACCTTAGGTAGCTTCAGGATGGGGATTGGTGACCAGAAAGACAAAGACAGGATTAGAAGGTTGGGACTTTTAGACCAAAAGTGAATGATTTAATCAATCTTGCCTATCTAATGAAAACTCTATAAAACTCAAAAGGGACAGAGTTTGGAGAGTTTCTAGATGGCTGTCCACCTGAGTGGTCCTGAAACATGGTTCAATCCAAGAGGATATGGAAGCCAGACATTCCTCCCTGCTCCAAACCCTACTCTGTACTCTGCATTGCTTTGTCCATATCCTTTGAATATCCTTAAAACAAACAAACAAAAACAAACAATAAACATGTTTCCCTGAGTTCTGCAAGCAACTCTAGTGATTTAAATAACACAAGGAGGAGATTGTGGTCAGAAGGGCAGATAACCTGTGGCCTGTGATTGGCATCTGAAGTGGGAGAACAGCCTTCACCCTGTGGAATCTTATGCTCTCTGCAGGTAGAATTTAGAGTTGAATTGAATTGGAGAATACCAGGGTGAGTGCAGAATTGCTTGCTTGTTTATTTGCTTGTTTGATGGTGCATGTGGGAAAAACCCCACACATGTGATATCAAAAGAATGTTGGAAAAGTATAGTGGTAGAAACTTATTTTTTCTACTTAGCTGCAAAGCAACTATTGGTGAATAGAGTCTACATGGACATAATAAAGTGGGTAGGACTACTGAGCTAACTGAAATTAGAGTACATTTGGAAAATTCTTGACTTTTGCATTAAAATATTTTGACCACATTACTTATAATTTAATTTAAAAATTAGGCCTAAATTGATTCAAAACTTATAACTTACTTGCACAGAATTTGAAAGAATCTTCAGAAAGAGAGTGCATTAGAACAAAAAGAGGAAGTTTTGAGTGCCTACACTGTACCAGCAGGGGGTAGTCAATTGCATACTCCAACTCACCTTATTTAAATGATAAAAAGACCTGGTTGACTGGTGTGGAAAGAAATAAGGTTTAGTTTATATATGTATTTTAACTTTGAGGCTGCTCGGCAAAATCTCAGCAGGGAATTATTATTTAACTTTAGAAAACTACTTTCTATATTCATTTACAAAACCCAAGTGCATTTTGAAAGAAAATCAATTTTAAAATGTGTATTCTTAGTTAAATGAAATGAATTCTGTAAACAGTGGTTCAGCAACCCCAGAATGACAAAGCCTTGGGCTGATTAGTGTTAGTCTTTGTGGAAGGCAGCTGGGCCACAGTAATCACCTGTTTCTTAGGGGCCCATGTGACCTATTAGTGAGGCTGGCATGCAGATCCACCACACATGATATATTAATTAGCCAAAGGGAAGCAGCAGGTCGATGTGGCTGCCTGACTCCTTCCATAAAGTATCTAAATGCTCTGCCGGCATATTAATATCTTAGCGTTAAGTTATAAATAGATTTGAATGTGTGTGCCACTTCCTATTGATCAATGGGAAACAGAGAGCTGTGTGTTTGGGTGGGTACGCAGGGTGAGGAGAGGGGAATTCTGAAACCTTGCAATTTTTTTTTTCAGAAATTCTGTATTTTTTTTTTAATTTTTATTGTTGGTTGTTCAAAACATTACATAGTTCTTGATATATAATATTTCACACTTTGATTCAAGTGGGTTATGAACTCCCATTTTTACCCCATATACAGATTGCAGAATCACATCATTTACACATCCATTTATTTACATATTGCCATACTAGTGTCTGTTGTATTCTGCTGCCTTTCCTATCCTCAACTATCCCCCCTCCCCTCCCCTCCCCTCCCCTCTTCTCTCTCTACCCCCTCTACTGTCATTCATTTCTCCCCCTTGTATTATTTTTCCCTTTCCCCTCACTTCCTCTTGTATGT
>NW_025999945.1:2878995-2898686 GCF_001458135.2 Marmota marmota marmota | reverse complement strand
GCGTTTCTTTCTGCTTGGTGAAACTGTTGTGTTTTTGAAATTTTCCCCCTATATATTTATATTGCTCTTGTATAGTTGAAAAGTCTCCCTTGCAGGGGCGGGCGGCGGCTGTGCTCCTCCTCCAGTTGGGGTGATCTGTCTACCACGCCCACGGACCCCTAGGCCTGTTCTGCCGGTCGGTTGCAGGTCTGCCTACCTTGCAGGTGTGGGCGGCAGCTCTGCTCTGCCCTTACTCCAATTGGGTTGACGTGTCTACCACGCGGGCGGGTCGCTGGGCCTGTTCCGAGTGCGGGTGGCGGCTCTGCTCTGCTCCTACTCCAATTGGGGTGAAGTGTCTACCATGCCGGTGGGCCGCTGGACCTGATCCGGGCGTGGGCGAAGGCTCTGCTCTGCCCCTACTCCAATTGGGGTGACATGTGTACCACGCCGGCAGGCCGCTGGGCCTGAGCCGCCGGTCGGTTGCAGGTCTGCCTACCTTGCGGTTGCGGGTGGCGGCTCTGCTCTGCCCCTACTCCAATTGGGGTGATGTGATTTTTGTAGCTGGAAACCAGGAAGGCCAAGTTTCTATAGTTCTCTAGCATCACATCTCTATATAAATTTTTCTGAGCAGACTGAAGGCATTCCCAGTCCTCTTCAGTAAACTCAATGGCTATATCCATAAATGTTAACAGTTCCTTTCACCGATTGCAGCTTCACCTGCTTCCGCCTGGACACGTCCGGGGCTCAGGGCGCTCTGTTGCCCTCCACGGCGGGCTCCCCCCACCGCCCCCCGCTGCTCTGGGTAGCCCTTCTCCACTTTCTCAGCCTGCTTCTTGGAAAAATTTTTTTTTTCAGCCGGGTCAGTGGCTGCGGGGAGCGGACTGCAGGTCAGGGCGGCAGGAGGCCCAGGGAGCACGCCGGGGCCCTGCCTGTTGCAATGAGGCAGCTGGGGGTTCCCGGTCCCAGCGGTCTCGGGGGAGAAACCTTCCAGTATTAGAATGAAAGACAGTTCCAACAATTAGCTAAGGGAACAGAGTTCAGGGACCTGATGCCACAGCATCCATCTTCACTAACTTTGTAACCTTGGCAAAGCACTTAAACTTCTCCAGGCCCAATTTCCTCATTTCTAAAAAAACCTACCCCATAAGATTGCTGAAAAGACTAAATGAGATAATGCATATAAAACCACTCTAAAAGCTGTTCAATAAGCATATTTTTCTCCTTGTTGGATTGATCTATTTATTTTTAAATAGTTTTCTACATAAAATATTGTAGCATTAGCCATCATTTAACTGATTATTTCTAAACCTGGCACAGGGAAATAGGGGGAACTTCATATTTTTTCTATATTGTTTATAAATTTTCCTTGGAATGAAAATATAGAGAATGATATTAAGCCTGAGAACAAATGAATATAAATTTATGTCAAGAGAGTTAAGGTAGTAGATAAAGAATTGATATTTCTAAACTTGTAATATAAGCTGATGCACAAATATAATTAATAGCAAGAATTCCAACATTGTTAAATCATTTATAACATATGGTCAAATATACAAATGATTTTGGATCTTGAAATGGAGACCTAAGTTCTATATACCTATCTAGCTCCCTTTGTAGGGCTACTGGACTAAACATCTCAGCCATTCACATGAGCAATCATCACAAAGGACCAAAACTTTCAACTTTGTTGAGCTGGGATGGATGGGACGTTGATAGACGTTTTCCTTTCGGGAATGGGAGAAAATAGCTAAGAGTTGTGGAAAGGAGTGTAAAGAAAATAGAATTTGAAATTAACAGATATAAGTTTTTATCTCTGCTCGTATTTATGTAATATTGAAAAAATATTAGGTAAATCTAAGCCTTAGTTTCTCATTTGTAAAGTGGAGCTGATAATGACAGTCCTTTGGGGTCAACATGTGGAATATATTAATGTATGTAAAGCATTTGACACAATGCCTGGCACACATTTGGTGTATACAGAATGGAGAAATACAACTGTATGGATCTTAAGTTCTAGAATGCATTATATGATTTTTCATTTTTATGAAACTTGGTAAACTTGAGTTTCATATTAGATGTTATCATTCTTTGGAACAACAGTTTCATGCTGAAATTTCATTACATATGTAAATCTGAGTTATGTTTTTCTACCTCCCAACACGATTAGTGCTTTGCCAAGTCACTAATTACTGAATTAGCAAAAACAGCTGGTTTAAATCAAATCATCGATGGAAGTTAAGGTGAGGAATAGCAATGTCAGAGCAGCATTGATTTAAACAACAGACAAGCTTGCCATGTTTAACGTTCAAGCTCAAATTACACTGTTAAAAAATCCACCATTGATGCTAATTGGGATGAGGAGAAAATCAAATAATCCATTTGCTGAGTGAAAAAAAAAATGTAGATCAGCATTATTGGGCCACGACCCTCTTCAAATGAATTGTGTAACACAATTTAGAGTCTATGAAGCCAAAAGCTCAAGGTCTTTAAGAGGCCAATAGTTACTTTAAAACAATCAGTTCAGGCAGATAACCAAGAACCATGGAGCCTCTCCTGATTGTCAGGCTCTGTCCTATGCTAGGGTGATGGTGGTGCCTGTCATTGTGTGAGTTTTAGAGAAAAAAGATATTTTTTTCCTAGTTCATAGAGATATAGGAGAAAGGTTCACAGGCAATTAATTCTTAAATTTCCAGTGATCAAACTTTATTTTTAATGTTCTAACTTGAGGACTTCTGTTCCTTCTCTCATTTAACCTTGGATTGAAGAAGACATCCCTCTTCAAATGCCTATAAAACTAGAAATAAAAATGACAATCACACCACATTTAGCAAGATATTGGAAAAGCCTACCAAAAGGATAATAACAGATTAAGAAGCTGTTCTTAAAGATAGTGTCCTGAGAATATGCTGATCTAACTGGAGATTTATAGTTGCCAGATAAATTCAAGGCTCAATGCCATCTGACAGACCATGAGGGCCAGATTAATTAGTCAGAGATACAATCCAGAATTTCTGCTATCATGTAGATTCCTGAAGGGCTGTAAAGTAATGCTCAAATCTGGAGTACAAAGTGTGTGGTAGTTAATTTTAACATCAACTTCACTAAACCATAAGATGTCCAGACATTTGGTCAAGCATTATTCAGCATTTGCTTGTGAAGGTATTTCTCAATGTGATTAACAGTTTAATTGGGGAGATTGTGTAATGCAGATAGCCCTCCATAATGTGGGTGTGCCCAATCTAGTTAGTTGAGGGTCTGAATAAAACAAATGTTTGACTGTGAGATAAAGAAAACTCCTTATCTTTGACTGCTTGAGCTAGGACATTGGTCTTTTCCTTCTTCAGCTTCAAATTGAGTAATTGACCCTTCTTGGATCTTGAACTTACTGCCTTTCAGACCAGAACTCATATCATCAGTTCTCCTGCTTCTTAAACCTTAGTACTTCAACTAAAACTACATTGTCAACTCTCCTGGGTGTCTAGCTTGCTGATTGCAGATCTTTTAACTTGTTAGCTGCCATATTCACTTGGGCAAATTTCTTACAATAAATATTTTTCTTTTGACAGCCCTAACAACAGAGTGATTCCCAGGATTATCTCTATAAGAGCCAATGCAAAAATAATGCTAAGATCATTTTTTACACCATGATGGGTCACACATACAGTATCATATAGTCTCCACAACCATGGTGTGAAATAATTGTTATTGTCACTTGCAGGTGGGAAACTGAAAATCCAAAGGATTAAGTTAATTTTCAGAGCCATATAGCTATTAGATTCAAGGTTGAAACCCCTGTCTCCGTGTTATCATATTTTGCTATATAAACTGTTAGCCTCCAACAGACTTCTGTCCTCATTTACTTATTCCACCCATCATTTCTTGCTTAAAAAACAACAACAACAACAACAAAAAAAACTGAAGCCATTCTTGACACTTTTTAACTTAAAAAAAATATTCCTCCTCTACTCTTTTACTTATGTACTCCCCGCTTTGTGAATGATGCCATTGTAGTGGACACTGTGACTTTCCTCTCATACTCTTCTTGGAGACTGAAGGATTTAATTTATCTGCAGGGAAGGCAGCTGAGACAGGGCCTCATCACCAACCCTTCTCAGGAACTAACTTGACTCAGGAGAGCTAACTGCCCAGTTATTCCTTCTTCTTAGGGCAAATTTCATGGAGAAACTGGTTCAGATGGAGATAAAAGGGTCTGAGTCCTTTCTCCTACCACAGGACAACTCCAAACAAACAAGACAACTTCTGAACATGGATTAAAGTGTGTGGAAGCCTCAACTGAGACTTTTCTGCAGCCTGGTTTCTCTCTTCTTCTGATTAGCTTCCTTTCTTTCTATAGATATCAATGCCCAACAGCATATTCTACTAAACTCCCTGGACTTTAATCTGTATCTCAGAGTCTCTTCTCCAGGGACCCAGTCTGAAAGACTCATGATGATCTGAACTGAATATCCAGGATAAATTATCATTTTTGGTAGTTCCTCAGTTCAATGTCCCTCACAGGACATGACAATACAATATAGGAACTGAGAAACTTGAAGACACAGAAAACAGATAAAGAACACAGGGAAGGATTTCCTGATAGACCTCTGCAGCGAATTTGCTCACAAGGTAATTATTATTTCTATATGCTCCAAATTTTTCTGTACATTAGAATATTTAATGACACAAGGTAATTATTATTTCTATATACTTCGAATTTTGCTGTATGTTAGAATATTTAATTTTCAAAATAGCTCTATATAGGAGTTGTAAATCTTCTTATTTTACAAAGAGAGAATTAGGAACAAAATACTTTACCTAGGGTAAATGTCAGTCATGCTGTGCATATGTACAATTGTCCCCCCTGAATCTGTCTTATGAACAGATAATGGAAGAGGAATTTTTAGTTCTTCGTTAGTCTTACACTATGGGTTTTGGCTCCTATGTTTGAGCCTTTTTATTCTTGATCAATACATAAGCCAGGCACTGATGAAGGGAATGAAGATGGTAGATAAATAACCTATTATCCTGCCAACAGAGAGTTGAGACAAACAATAAGTCCATTTTGTTTACCTTCTAGTGCAACTTACCATAATCTCTTTAGGGTGAGAAAACAGATTTTTATTTTGTTTTTCTCTGTTTATAAATCTTTATAAGAACATACTTAATAAGGCAAAGGGTAGACTGGAAATTCAATTCTGCACACTAAAGAAAAACAAAAATTCAAAGAAGAAAAAAAGAAAATGACAGATTTGGAACACAGATTTGTATATAGGTAGATGTATATGAATACATGGGCATAACTTGGCAAATATGAATACACCCTTGTCAGAGTGGCATGGCTTTGGTAAAGATGTGAAGCTCAGAAGCTACTAAAGGCAGTCAGTATGCTGGTAGCAAAAGACGAAAAGAATAGAGTCTTCTCCTAAACTCAATGCTGGGGGATGGCTGATGACCTCCAGCATTACAAAAACGAGTCTTGGTTGTTCTATTGGAAATACGTGCAGGTTTCCATGAAATGACTCAGTCTAATTTGGAAACTTAGAAAATCATCACTGAAAAGGAATCATTTAAATTGGACATTGAGAGATGAGGAGTTTTCCAGATGAAGAATATTCTAGAGAAGAAGATTAATAGCAATGGATGCCTAGAAAGAAGAATCTGGGTCAGGCTGTGAACGGTAAAATTATAAAATCAAAGGCTCCATATGAAAGTCCCCAACTTGTGATTGTTTGACTTAACATTTTTCCACTATATGATGGTATGAAAGAAATAAGCATTCAGTAGAAACTACACTTCCAATGGTGACTTTTGATCTTCTCCTGCCTTAGAGACCAGCACTACAATCTTCTCTCTAATACTGGGCAGTAGCAGTGAGCCATAGCTCCCAGTTAGCCAGGTGATCACAAGAGGAAATAACCAATACCCTACAGAACATTCTGTTGCTAAGCTAGGGTGTATGGTAAGCTAAATGTATTAAATATGTTTTAGACTTATGATATATTCTTCAACAGGTTTATTGAGATTGAACTCCATTGTAAATTGAGGGGCATCAGGGATCCTTTACCCACCATTCCTATGACCAGGCATGATCAGATCTTGTTTCAGAAAGATGATTCTATCTGTAGAGTGGATGAAAGGTTATATATTATCAGGGATGATGGAGAAAGGGGAACATGGAGTCTTCCAAGAGTTCCAATTAACTGCCCTTTGCTTTATGTTTTCCTAACACAACCCAAATCTATCCAGTAACAGTGGCAGTAATTTTCAAGAGCTACAACAAATAATATCAAAAAAAGTAGGCACTTACCTACTTTTATTCTCTAATATCTTAACATCAAAACTTGATGGTTTTATTAGCAATTGTAGTTAAGAATGCTAAATTTTGAACATGATGGTACATTTGTTCTTAATCCTTTAACCCTGATAATGAGGAATTTCAGGGTTGGAATACTCTCAGTGCTTCAGAATTTTTAAATTCATCGCTGACACGTGTATGTATGCTGAATGAGCTAAATTAGAGCTCCTTTTTTGTTTGTTTGTTTGTTTTCTTTTTCCTGTAAGGAGCTCTATTCATTCATTCATAGAAGAACTCCAACTGTTAGAGGTTTATCCCTCACATTGAACCCAAATCTGTCAAAACATGATTTCTAGTTCTAAACTTTAGAGACAAATAGTTCAGAGGAGTTAATCAAACTTTGGCATGATAGTATCTGGGCTGCTTTTCCATTGGCTCTCTTCTTCTATGTGTTCTTCCTGTCCAGCCTTGTATACATTCCACCCAGCATTGACCACTATCAATGCACATCTCCGACTTGAGTGTCTCTTTGATCTCAAAACTTGAATATTGAATTATCCTCTGAATACTTCCACTTGAATGTCTTCTATATAAATTTCAAACATCCCAAATTACTACTGTTTCCTTTTCCTCAAAGTGTCCTTTGATCTCTTTGCCCTAACTTAGTGTGTGATCAACCAGTTTATACACAATCTTCATCTACTCGGTCTCTCATCTGCCAGTCTGGCTTATAGTACTGAAGGATGTTCTTTCCCATTTCAGGTGCATAATATCCACCTAAGTTGGAGATACTTTCTAAAATGCCAATGCCAAGAGCTTTGTAATGTTTTGAACAACCAATAAAAAAAATTAAAAAATAAATAAATAAATAAATGCCAATGCCCATGTAGGGGTTGAAGAGTCTGCATTTCTAAGAAGCTTCCAGATGATGTCACTGCTGCTGACCCAGACCACCAGGTTCTCACGATTCAGACATGCCAATTCATTATCCTTGTTCAAACCTGGATCCTAATAAACATAGACTGGTGGTAAGTAAGTAGCAACATTTCCTTGGGGGAAATATGCTTATCAGAAAGAAGACCTCAGGCTGGACTCAACTGAGGTTTCAGCAACCTTACTAGTAGATGACCTCAGTTTAGATAATATTCTGTGATCTAGGACACAAGTTGAGTTGCCCAGGAAAGACGTTGTTTCCCTCTGAGAAGAAGCACAGTGACACCACTTTCAGAGCAACTTGACACATGTCCTTAATGTTGCAGACTACCATGATAAATCTGTGGGTTTCTGTGATCATTGTCCAGGTGAGGAAGGAAATTCTGACCTCCCACTAGAGCATCACTCTAGGATTCCCGTGGAGACTGGTGGTATCCTAGTCACTGGACTATGCAGAAAGCAAAATAGGAGGGAAGAAACTGAAGATTGTATAACAAGGATTGAGTGAGGATCAAACCATTGCAGAGTGCTCCATGATAAAGTTGTACAAGTTTATTCAATGTTGTTCCATCAGTAATTTTTTTAAATTGTCAAAATTTCCTTATTATAAGTAATGTCCTGAACAACATTTTGCATTTCTCCATATGGATCTATGTGAGTATTTTTCTAAGACTCACACTATATTGGAATAAAATGACCTGTGATTTTTTACTTTTAATAAAAAGAATAATCTATACTCTAAAAAAGTATATAGAGAGTACTTATTTTTCCCTACTACAATTTTATAAAAATTATCACCCTTTTAATATTTTCTATTCAATAATTAAATATAGCTCTTGTATTTATTCTTCCTTATGAATTACTTGTTGATATCTTCTGTCTATTCCCTGCAAGACTGGTGTAATTTAGGTATTCAATATACCATTTGCTTGTCCCTATATACATTGATTGGTTATATGAAAACATTTTCTTTGACAATTTTTTTCAAGAGGAGTTTTGATATTATCAGTCTACTTTTTCCTATTCATTATGTTATTTTTAGTAAAACTTTATCCATAATTTCTTGTTCCCAGTATTTTTAACTAATTTTATTGCTTCTTTTCTATCCTATTGAAATAATCTGTGGCTTTCTTTTCATAAAGTGTTCAAGGATCAGAAATTGAATTCAAATATCAACATATTACAACATCATAGCTGCCTCTGATTTTTTCTAGATGTTGATAATGAAAAACCATCTCTGAAGAAGTTAGGTAACAGAGAAGGAAAATATGAATTAAAAACCTTATCCAAAATAAAAATAAAAACAGAAACAAAATTTCAGCAACTTTCCCTTTCACAATTTCCCCATATTCAAAATCATACGAGTGACTCTTTTTAAGAATTTTTCTCTCCATTGCCCTTTGTCTCCCTGATCCACCCTGCACTTGATATGCACTGGAATATAGAAGTTTTGATTGGAAAGCTCTTTGCAACTGGACTCAGGTGAGGAACTGCTGTCTGACTTCAAATAAAGACAGGGCCGATGAACCTGTCAGCACAGCTGCATAGTCAAATGCCCTTGTGTTAAAGAGAGTGGAGAATGGATTTTCCATAATGCATTAAAGCATGAAAATCAACTGCTCAGGGGAGTAAATGGTAGATTGCTGTCTTTCACAAAATAGATGAATCTTTGGAAAGCTCATAACCATATTGCATCTTATGGTGGGGCAGAGTGAAGAGTGTGTGTGTGTGTTTGTGTGTGTGTGTGTGTGTGTGTGTGTGTTATAGAGCAAGATAAAGCTCTGCTTACACAAATATGAAGAACGAAGCTGTCTCTGCATTGTCAGAGAGGAAAGATAAGCTTGTTTCTAAAAATGCCTGTCACACTTGTTGTTCTGTGAGGCAGGAATTTCCAGTACATTCTCCTTGTCTTTGGCTCATTTGTCTCTGAGGAAGGTCTATTGAATCACTTAACCAGGAGAGGAAGAAATAAAGGTGACTTAATAGTAACCTCAAGTTCTTGACAGCTTGTCAAACAGAGAACAGGGGCCAGCTGCTGTCCATCATTATATTAGGTATACCTGATTTCTTTCCCTTACAAAAAAGAAGGAAAAATGTATAAATGTAAAAGATTTTCCTCATCTATGCAGAGGCAATTCTATTTTATAACTGCTTCTGGCCCCCAAGATCTTGATTGTATTTGTATTGGCATGTTCAATAATGTCTTTCTAGATCGAAATCCCATGGATACTTTAAGAAAAAAGATGACATGAATGAAAGGCATGTCACATGCCAGATCCTTCTTTATAAAATTTATCAAGTACATAATACCACACATTAGTATGCAAAAGAGACTGTGCAATCCTGCTATGAAGACAACCCAGTTAATTTTTTAACTCAATAATTCCCAAGTTTATTTGATTTTGAATCTCATTTTTACACTTAATACTTATGTAAATATTGTGACAAACAAGCTCTACTAGACATCCTCTGCATATGTGCTCAGGGAAGAGAAGAAATCTGGCTTGAGACACCCATATATTCCTGGATATCTTAGAGTATTTTGCAAATATAAGAAGTATATTTTTCTTTAATATATTTATTAGACTTTCTAATTAGTATTTGAGATTATACTTTAATATAATGCCCCTTCTTCTTAAACACTACAGTATATATTTTCTAAAAAAAAAAAAATCAGAGATATTCTGTTTCATAATCACAGTTCTCTTAAAAGTTTAGACAATTTGTATTGGTGAATGTTATTGTTTTCTCTTTACTTTAATGTTGCCAATTATTCTAATAATGTACTTTGTAGGCAAAGGTACAGAGGATGGGAGATGAAATAGCTTTTTGAACTTCAGGTTCAAGCCACTGTAGGATCATACATTACATTTAGTTTTTACATTACATTTTCTTCAGATTTTTCCCAACTAGGGCAGTTCTTTAATTTACCTGAACTTTCAAAAAATTGTCAGTTTTCAAAAATCAAATCATTTATTTTAAAAATATTTAATTGACAAGAATTGCATATATTTAAGTGTACAATTTGTGTTATCTCAGGGTTGATATCTGAAGTTTTCCAGGGACTTGTTATCTGAAAATAGCCAGGGAAGCCCCAGTAGTAAGTGATTCTGGAGAATTCTTTCTCTGTTTACTGGCTTGATTCAGGGAGAGATCTGACTGACACAGCCTGATTCAGGGTCCTATAATCTAGGCACGTGTCCTAAAGTTGAGAGCTCATGTTCCATGGCCTTCTTCTCAGATAGTGAAAGGACACTGTAAGAAGGGCCAGCCACTTGGTGCACAAGCTCAGCAAGCCTTTTCTGTACTAGGTTGCTTTCTTCTTTGCTTTCCTTTTTCTCTTGCCTGACTTCCTGCTCCTTGCCCCTCCCCACTATGCAACTGCATTAACACTAAGCTTTTCTCACTGAATCTTCTAAAATCTCCGATAAAGTCTTTTAATGTTATACACAGGCTTTAGTATTCTTTGCCATGATTTTGGCATTTTTCAACTGTGTAGCAATATTTACCAGTAAAACAATACTTTTTAAATGATATTCCGAATGTTCTTGAATCAAAGATTTTCTAGATAAATTTTGTATAAAATTAAGGCACCTATTTTAAGTACATAGTAGGGTAAGTTTTAACAGATGTACACATTCAAGTGCCCACTGGCATAATTAAAACGGAATAATTTTAAGCAACCCAAAGGGAGACTGGTGTCCTTTGGATTCTAGCTACAGGAAAGAGGCCAGGGAATGTCAGCATGGTCACAGCATTTTGCTGGGGCTGGGCCATCTGCCTACTTTGCCTTTTGGCACATTAGCTTCACCCTTTGCCCCACAATCTTTCTACTTTACCCATTCAATGACATCATTTAAGTGTGTAGCAGATCAAAGTATACATTTCCTTGGAGGAGGCAGCTGGGGAACCCTGTGAGTTTTGTTCTGCACCCCAAAGATCACATCATGCACAAATTACTCTTCATGAATGACTTCCTCAGCAAGACATGCACTCCACCTTTGCCCCACCTGCTGTGTCTACTATTGTCTGGCTGGGATCAGTCTGCTGTCCCAGGACCTGCTCTAGGCTCTGTTTATAAGCCACTGTGCCAAGATGTGAATCTTTACTACTTTGGTTTGACATTGCCCCTGAGGGAAGAATCTCAACCCACAGGCTCAGCACTTCTCTCAAAGGTCATTTCTTTGCTGTCCTGGTGGGATCAGTACAATTTATTGGCAATTATATTATGTTCAGCTACTTGAGAAAAGTGGATTAGTACCCTAGGGAACAAAGGGACTTTATTTTTCCTTATGAATTGCCAAAGGCCTCTCTGGGGCTGGTGGTATCTAGCCACCAGATAGATCCTTTATCTGAGAGGACACTAGGAGAGTGCTGGTAGGACATTCCAAAGCAGGAGAACAATCAAAGAAACAGTCTCATATAGAAGTGGGAGGGTACCATCAGTACCTAGGCCCCTGTAGACCACAGGAGTCCTCAGTTCCTTCAGTGTTGTCTTGAGCCTTTGAAGGGAAATCTCAATTTTGATCTTCCAGATGACAACTTAGGTAATACAGGAAGTGCTACCTGAAGGCCATGGACCCAGGAGCTCCTTTATCAAAGTTAGCATCAGTTCATACAGCCCTGCTGGAGGTGTCCCCTGCATTGGCAGAAGGAATCCAGGTGCGGCAGGGTTCTCTGGCACACCCCATCCTGTTCCCTGCTTTCCAAGAGGTGGGCACAGGAAGTGCTGGATTCTGGTCTGATGTTCACTCTTCAGCTTGCTGAATGAGGGAAGAAGACAGAGGTAAAAGCTTTCACACTGTCCATCAAAGAGGAATTCTCCACCCACATTTTCCAGATGAAAGCCTCATAAGTACAAAATCTCTATGTTGCTTATGTTGCCACAGCTTCTACTGTTGTCAGTACTGTCGTGCAAGTGTGCAGCTTTTACAGTGATTGCCTGGATTTAAAGGTGAGGGACAACAGTGCCACAGGTCTTGGAGGATAGGACAAAGCCCACTTTGGCCTGCAGTGCCTCTCAGCGTTCTGGTTCTTTTTCCCTGCTTGCAGAGGAAACTGAAGACCCCTGCCTTTGTCTAGTTTCACTTGCAGAAGCACATTTCCAGTCACTGACATGGCTGACCTACCTGCCGGGCCCCCAGTCTTATCTGTCCCATGCCTTCCTCCACACCAGATATTGAATGTGAAATGAAATGCACAAGTACTGGCTTACTGGCTTTTATTCTCCCTGTGGAATCTTTTTGCTTAGTCTCAAGCCCACTTTTTTGGATTCTACTTAGAAATGAGTGATGAGGTCTTTTTCATTTCATTCCCTCTGTCTTAGCTATAATATCTTCTATATCTGACCTCTCCACACTTCCCAGAAACTCAGCTCTCTCCTTTCTGCCTTCCTCCTGCAGAGTGTTATCACTTACATACGCATGTACCCTTCTCCCTTGCTCTTACAGCCCTTCCAGTAGTCTTCTACAAATATCCACATCTTTACCTGCCAGTCCATCTCAGCTGTCCCAATCACTTAGCCAGCACATCAGCAAACTCAGCTCACCAGCCTGCTTTAGAGATTAATGTGACCAACAGGGGCACACTCCTCCTCCCCAGGCTTTCCTCCTCAGATCTCCCCTAGGCTCTAGGGTAAGTTTCCTCCCATTGGACAAGGCTCAATGTAGTATTGAGCAGATAGCTCAAGCCTGCTTGCATTTATTGTCAGCAGGCTGGCCCTACCTTTCAGTTTTTCCTTTGGCACAGGAGTCACACCTCCATTCACCTTTGGCATCCGTGACGGGCAGCTGCCAGGAACCACTATCCCTTATGTGCTTGTTCTGTTTGTTTATCTACCACTGCTTCCCAGGTACCTCCACTCCAGTGGTCAGCACTTCTACAGATTCAGCATTCAGGCCTGTCTTTGAGGCTGAAAATATTGCTATGGATACCATACTCCCTTTGCAATTTTCCATCTTCCTGTCTTCCCCTGTTTCTAGTAAGAACCTCCATTTTCCATGATACTTCCTCCCTTTGAGAACTTGTCACCTGGTGCCAGCATTGCTCAGCTGTAGTTCGGATCCACCAGCTGCCTGCACAGTTAATGGCCTCAAGTGCAAATATCAACCTTTCCTTTGACCCAGGAGCTGGCTTTTATTCACAGTTGAGTTCTCTGATGGGCCACAGCCTGAGGCCACCAGGCATGACGGCTCTTTCCCCTTTGAAAATGTGTTAATCCTAACACAAGCTCCAGACATAACTTCTCCGGCAGCCCTTTCACCTGCTGGCAGCACAACTCCATCAGCTTCTTTGGGTTTTCTCTCCCAATATTCCACCTTTGACAGCTCTGACGGTTTTCAGGGGGAATTTTTGACATCCAAAGTGTTTTTCCCATTGGACTATTCACTACTTTTGGCTTCAGAGTCCCCGTTATGATTCCCCAAACTGAGGACAGCAGCTGAACTTTAGCCAACACTACTGCAAACCCATTTGTACTTATGAGTTTGGTTTTTCCTGTGGATATCAGCAGCTTTGGGGGTCAGTATGGCAACCCTAGATCCCAGCTTTATGTCTGGTGTACTCAGCTTCACTGAGGCTGTGGGAGGTAGCCAATACCACTGCTCATGTTGAGGGAGCTTAACTTGAACGCTTGGGTTCTATCCCTGTTGCAACTGGAGAGGCCAGCTCTGTGGAAGGCAACTCTATCCTGGGAGATACTTTCTCCTGACTTATGGTCAGAGCACCCACCCAAGACCACCCAAAGCATATTAGAGGAAATAAGTTCTGGGAAACAATTCTGTTCTTCCTTTTCATCAGATCAACTGGGAACATTCTGGTCAGAGGAGCCAGCATTATATTGGTGTTTAAAGATGTTTCTCTTCCTTCTTTTTGTCAGATCATCTGGAGACCTAACAGGCCACTTCCCCTCTGCTGCAGTTATATAGCCTGGAACCATACCTGTGCTTGGATTTAATACTATTCTTGCCTGTAGTAAGAGGACCTGGCGTCTATCTGTCCAGAGCACAGGTTATGCAAGGGGGCATCATGCCTGTGCTTGGAGGTATTTCTGTTCTCACCTTCATATAAAGTGACTGAAGCCTACCTGTTTATAGTACCAGTTATATAATGAGAAACAACAGCATCTATGTAGGATAGGAGGCTCATACATTTCTGTCTTATGTCAGTTAACCTGATGCTCACCTAGCAACAATATATGCTCTGCAACTGGAGAGGCTGTCACTGTATTTGTACTTAAAGACACCACAATTCTTGCCTATAACTTGGGACCTATCTACCCACAGTATAGGTAGTACAATAGCAGAGGCCAGAACTGTTCCTCTGCTTCGAGGTGCTACTGTTCCCAACAAATTCAGAGCACTTGGGGAGTTTATGACAGGACACATTGGTTGCATTTAGAGGGGAAAATAAACAACAGTCTTGCAGAGACATGTCCAGTTTCACTTTTAGTTAGAACATAAACCACCCCTAGCCACTGAACCCACTTTGACTTTAGAGGAATCAGTGTGACTGAGAAAAAACATGTAAATGGAGGTACTGCATTATTCATTTGTTTGTTTGTTTGTTTGTTTTGGTACCAGGGATTGAACCCAGGCACACTTAAATTTTTTTTTTTTTTATTTTATTTTTGAGACAAGTTCTAAGTCGCTTAGGGCCTCACTATGTTGCTGAGGCTGGCTTTGAACTTACCGTGATCCTCCTGTCTCACCTCCCCAGTTGCTAGGATTACAGGTGTATGCCACTATGCCTGGCCATGGAAGCACTTATGCCACTCTCTTTGGTCCTTTGTTTCTAGCCTGCACACAGCAAGCATTGCCTTTGCACTTAAGTTATCTTGTTACCTCCTTAGTGCTTCATTGGCAACAAGTGATGGACAAAACCCATTCATTTTCTAATGCAAGATCTAGGATCTCAGAAATTAAGGAAGAGATGCTTCCAGGAATATCTGGTCACCATAGTTTCCCAGGAGTGAATCTTACTCTGCTTGGGAGAGACTCCCTTCTTCCTAATTGTGTCAGGCTTTGCCCACTCTCTACCTTCCTAGAGCAAACCAAAGGCCCAGCACCTCAGTGTTTGTATTAGAGGATGTGGGGCACACAAGACAGGCTGAAGTCAAAAGACGACTTGAGAAGTTCCACTGTGCAGAGGAGAAGAGCGATCTATTCACCTCTTCTCCAGTGCCATCTCTGGCTTTCACTGTTAGCCTGGCAGAACCAAGCTGTGGACCAGTTTTCCTCTAGTCTTAAGTATGGCCAGATGCCCACTGCTCCAATCCCACTTGCCTCTGTGAGTTCATATCCTTCTTCTCCTGTTATAAATTATAAAGCTTGTTCTTGCTAATTTATCCTTTGCTCACACACCTCTTGCTCTTCTCTTCGACTCAACTGTGGAGGAAGATCGACTTGCAGAGTGACAAAGTAAGTCACACTTAACTCTAAGTGTTTTCTGGAGCCCAGTGAACAGAATGTGGAGACGTTTATGCTTTATCACTACTTGTGCTGACCTTTACAGTCTGGGTTTCAAGCAGAGAGATGGAAATCCAGGAGAAAGGGAGGTCTAGAGAGGGGGACATGGGGTAACTGGCTCTGGCCTTTCTTCTCTGTGCTTCTCTGCCACAAGCTGATCTCACTGAAGGCTAGTTCATCCCTGATGTGAATTAGCAAACCATGCCTCAACAATTTCAATATTCAGAAAATGCTTAAATACAATTTGTGTGCTTTTCTTAAAAATGAAAGCTTTAGGTCATTTCCCCTATAGTTCCCCACCAACCAGAGAGGATGAACTTGACATCCAGACTCCTGAGTGTGGAGACACAAAGGAAGAAAGAGCTCATACCGACCCTCTAATTACTGAAAAATTTAAGACTAAAATGTAGCATGTTACTTGTCATCATTCTGCATAAAATATCAGGAACTATCTGTATGGAGCCTATTTGGAAAAATAACCTGTCTGGCTTTAATCCAAACCACTAATTATAAATTGTAAAAGTTACAATTTCACCCAGATCTAGCTGACTCTAGAGTTCTGCTGTGTCTCTGCTAGATTTAGTTGCTGAAAAGGTGATCTTTGAAAAACATATTTTAAAATTCATAGGAACCACCAAAAGAAGAGGAAAGAGAAAATTCAAACATCTCTTGCCCCAAAGTAATTAACCATTTAGTGGGGGAGACAATTAATAAACCAAAAATTACAACTGGAGTGGTAAGTTCTAGGGTGATGAGAGCAATTGAAAAGATCAGAAAACTAAGTTTTAAAGATGAGATTAATTTGGGAAATGACATCTGTACCTAAAAGTGGATGGGTACATGCATTTAAAAACTCCAGTCACAATTATAGATGGTTTACAAGAAAAGGGTTTGAATTAACTCCAGAAATGTATTGCATAGAACTGAGATATCACATAGCTTCTCTCAATCTCACCTTCCTTAACTGCAAAATGTAAAAATATTTCTTGCCTTCTAAAGCAGGTAGGTGAAATGCAAGGGATTTGGGAAATGTAAAATGCAAAAGTAACACATTAGATAGACTGAATTTGAATCCTGTCTCTGATATTCAGTGGGATCCTGGTGAGGTACTTAATCTTTCTGTGAAATGGAACTAATAATAGCACCAAGCTTATTCAGTTGTTATGAGAAATTAGTTATTAGACATAAGGTACTTAGAACACTGCTGGGTATATTGAAGTTGAAGTATAGGAGTTTTCCATTTATTTCAAAATGTGAATTATTCACAAAATAATTATTCATAAAATTACTAACATAAATTTCATTAATATGTGATCTTTTCAAAATTTATGTGATATTGCTGTAAACCTGAGATCCTAATAATGATTCAATAGGCTAGTATGAGATGGTTTGTTGGGAAAATAAAGAGTTGATCTATATCAATTTTTTTCTATAATTATCAACTCCTTTTAACTCTCCAGGGAATAGAATAATTACAATAATTAAGAGGTGGCAGGGAAGCTAAAGGCTGCTCTCTGAAATATTTCTCTGTTATAGAGGGTTCCAACTGCACTTGAGCTTGTACATAAAGTCTGAGGGAAACCTGTCTCCAAGTGTGGCTGAAACAGTACCAGATGTGGGATGCGGAGGCCTGGGGGATGGAGCCACCCAGCTGAAGCTGTGGACGGACCTGATTTATCCCTTCTTCTCCAGGACAGACTTGTTAACAGAGCTACATGCTTTTCACTGAAAGGTCAAGTGCAGACGGACAGATCTGACAGAAAAGAGTGATTTGACATTAAAGGCCTAGAGTGGAAATGTCTGTCACATCTCCCAAGAGTTGCCAGCAGCCATCTGGTGAGTCTGTGACATGTCTCTTTGGGCATTTCAGAGCTGAGCTGTAGCCTGGGCTCAGGAGGAGACCTCCTGGGTTGGAGGATGGGAAAGGTTAAGAAGAGATCATTTTTGCTCTTATTCAGTTAGTAGGCATATGTTGTCCCCATCTCATCTTCTCCCTGACAACGGACAAAATGAGGAAAGAATGTGAAAAATGGGGTGGTGGGAGACAGAACAGACACGGTGGTGGGCAGTATGATGCGGTTAGCTTACTATTCCCTCTTTTATAACAAATTTGTAAATATGTTATACATTTCTGTTACACTTTGCTAAAATGGAGCTGAGAGGCTCTGGGAAAGAAAGTGGAAATACTCAGGTCCAAAGGCCTGCTCCAGCAACCACCTCACAGAACCAATCCAACTTAACAGTCTGCTCTAACTTTAAAATTATTTTTACTTCAAAACTGGGGACAGAACTGCCAAGTGTGACCTTTAGACTTGCTTTACATAGTAATAACAGCTGCTGCTCGCCAATCAGAGCTTGCCAGCTCCCGCAAACACCAAAACTGCCAATGAATTTTGTATGTAATAACTTGCATAGTCTTCTCTGTCCTGTTAAAACGCTTACTCAGCATTCCCCTTGCTTTCCAGACATGCCACAGGCCACCTATGCACCTGTGTACCAGATTGCCATCATGTTTTTTCTTTCTTTCTTTCTTTCTTTTTCCCCTGCAGTAGTGGAGATTAAATTCAGGAGTGCTCTATCACTGAGCCCTTTATATTTTATTTTTTAAGAAATACAACCCACCTGCCCTAGCCCCCTGATTCTCTAGGATACAGGTATACACCATCATGTTCATCTGACTTTTTCTTTTTAATTCCTCAATAAAAGTCTCTTTATGAGATTTCTGTCTATATTTTTGTTTGATTTTGACACCATCTGTTTCTTTCAAAGAGGATGGTACATTTTTTTAAAGAAGCATTTTTATTGAATTATGTTCTTTGGGATGGAGGAAGTATGTGCTTTCCAGTATGCAAACATGGCCCTTCAGTGAACCATAGCATTCAATATGCATGCTCTCTGTATTCCCTCCCCACACTATAGATTTGAGACAAGGGAGAGGCAGTTCTCAGTCAGAAAGTGCAGTAGTCAAGAAATTGGAGGAACAAAGCAGAAGACAGAAGAGGAAGGTGATGTGAGAAAAACTATGAGATTTGAAGAAGAATGTTTCCAGGAAGCCAGAAAAATGTGTAAGTATAGTCATATCCATTCAGATAAGTCACATAACTATGCTATTCTACATCATTATAGTATTTTTGTGTACAACTTAGAACAGTGTTTCTCAAAGTATAGTATTGGCATTGCCTCAGAACTTATTAGTTCTGGGCTTATTAATAGTTTAATAGCTCAGTAATATCAGTAGTTGGGAACTTAGAACTTACTAGAACATACTCCAGGAGTGGGGCCTAACTATCTGTGTTTAACAAGCCACCAGTGGTCCTGATGCTCACTGAAGTCTGAGAAATGGTGGATTAGAGTTTTGCTACTCAAAGTGTCATACAAGCAGCTTGTTAATAATGTAGACTCAACCTGAATAAAAATCTACTTAATAATATTTCCTGGTGATTCTTATGTACCTAATATTTGATAAGCACTAGCTTAGAATTTTATGCATGTCAGACTATTGGTGACTATTGGTAGTACCTCCAAGCATTAACTGATTTCAGAGCAGATGGGATAGAGAACTTGGGTATGTTCCCATCTGCAAAGGACAGGATCGTGAGCCGTGCTGAGCTATGGTTGGGTTGGTATTTGAACCTCCTGATCTTAAAAATTCTACCTTTAGGATCTGTATTCTCAATCATCCCTAAGATATCAACCAGACTCAGGCTTGCAGAATTAGATTGGCCTGAAGATGCTTAAACAATATCATCTTTCAAACCTGAGAAGGAAGTTTCCTTCTTGCTGCTGGACTCCATGATAGCCCCAAGATAACAGGCATTTTTTTTTTTTAACAGGAATTCTCAACTTTATCTTAGGAGTAGAGTGGGGAGAAAGCAAGTCAGTACAATGTCTCCTTTTGGATCCTGTGGGCCTTTTTGTAAGTCCTTTTACCAGTGATGACAATCCCTATTGTCCTGGGGAAGGAGAAAAGTCCTCTATTATGGTTTGGATCTGGAATGCCCCTTCACCCCCCCCCCCCC
>NW_025999945.1:2849429-2877423 GCF_001458135.2 Marmota marmota marmota | reverse complement strand
TTTTTTTTTTTTTTTTTTTTTTTTTTTTTTTTGCATCTCTCATCTCTTGACCTGACTTCAAGGTTTCTTTGTCCTTCGATAACTCAAGAAAGCAGAATCCAGCCTAAAAGGTAGGGCAGAGTATAAACCAAAATTGAACTCTTTCTATTAAGATGTATTATTATCCTCTCAAGGAACATCTATAAGGGAAAAAAAAGATCCATAACCTTCTTAAGATGCATCTGATAGGACTTCAAATTTGTACACTGCAACAATTTCATAGGCTTTTGAAAGACACTGTTAGTGCTACATTAACAAGGTGTCCTTATTTTCCAGGACCAGGTGTAGAGGGAGGCAGGCAGCACAGACCAGGAAGGAAGCATTGCACTTAGATGTATGCTTAGAGCTGTGTCCTAGTTTCCCAATTTATTAGAAGAGTGACCTTGGTCAGGGTCAAGGCTAATGTCCCTGAGGCTCAGATTTGTTTTTATACACATTACCTGTGATCAAATGGGTCCTAAAAAATGTTTACCTTCTTCCTTTACCTTTGCAGTCTTGCCATTGTTTTATACTCTAGAATGGGCCCTGGAGCAGAAACATAAAAAGTTCAGTTTGATCTTATTCCTTCCTGACATTTTGTCAAGCCAAGGGACTTGGGAAGACAACAGAAACTCTCTCTTAATATAATCCTTTATGGTTTATAATGTTACTTACAGATGTACTTATTCTTTCTTTCAAGCATTTGTTTGATTTCTATGAAGCATGCTGTTCTATACTCAAGGATACAATGGTAAGCAGAAACAGACCCCAAGGAGCTATAGTCAAGAGGGTTGGTAGACATTCAGCAAATAAGCACACACATACAATTATGAAACAGAGTAAATACAGGTTGAGTATACTTTATGCAAAGTGCTTGAGACCAGAAGTCTTTTGGATTCTGGGTTTCTTCAGATTTTGGAACAGTTGTATATACCCAATGAGGTATATTGGGGATACAGAATGAAAAACCCTGTCTTTTAAAGATATATGCTATGAAATTCCATTTACATGATATTCCGAAATAGGGGAAAATAGTGTACTCTGGAATATATTTCTAAGAATTAAAAAGAGGCAAGCATGGTAAAACTGTAAAAACTAAAAAGATAAAGTTACATGATAAGGAAAAAATGTAAAGAAGTAAATATTGCTTAAATAAGAACAAATTACCCCGTTTAAGCTTTTACTCTTTTCTAAGCACTTTACAAGATTTATGTTGTTTAATCCCTATGAAAGAATTTTCAAAACTATTCCTAACCTGTAGTATCCTTTTTAAATATTTTCAGACATAATTAAATAACTTGGTTAACTAAGTTAATCTCTGATCAACCACCTCACTGGGAGCCAAACTAGAAATTCAATTCATAACTTGGTTAACTAAGGGTAACTGAAACCATAGAAAAGGAAACAGCAAATGTCTATTTTATGAAGCTGTTTAAAGAAAAAAAATGATGAATGAAAGTTCAGGGAGGACTGAGGGCAGAATCCCAGGGAACAGTAGTGTTTGAAGGTCATAGAAGAGTGTGACTTTCCAAAAGAAATTTTTAGGTATTAAAAAGAATGGGAGCAAGAAATTCCCAAGTCTTGTGCCACAAGGTCAAAAAGATAAGAGCATAGAAGTCACCTTAAGGACATGAATATACATAGAGCTGGTTTCCAAGGTAGCTATGGAAACATAATGTCAAAAGTGTTGGGTTTAGGATGGAGTGGATTTAGGAGGAGCCCATAGATTCCCTATCCCCTCTCAGTAAATTTTCGATGCAACTGACAATTCTCACATTAGAAGGGCTCATAGTTCTGATGCAGAGAATATATGCAAAGAGAAGGTAAATTCATGAAATACTATTTTCTTTTCCCTAATTTAAAAACTGGTTCTGTCCCTGAAAACCATAGTTATATGAAACTTGTTAAATCAAAAAGATCCAGAGGCAGAATATAACCATCAACTTCCCCTCCTGTGTTCCAAGAACAGGTCAGCTGTCCAGACCCATGACAGAGCAAGGAAGAACAGACGGGGACATATCATACATAAATTTTCCTGGAAATATCCTCCATCTGATTCTTCCATGGGTGACACTAAAGGAAAGGTGGCTGTCAATTTAACATTTCTTATAGTTAAGGGCTCCTTAAAACTCATTTTATTTAATAGTTTTCACAATTTTTTTTCATACTTGAGCTCATTTCAAATAAAATCTTACCTGTAACTTAAATACAAAAGAAAAAAAAAAACGTGATTCTGCTCCAAATCAATGAAATGTCTCTACAGGTAAGGGGCGGGGTCCCCCGTGGTGGTGGGGAAAAACAGTAAGTGACTCACTCAGGATTCCCCAGCTATTAGGTATCTTAACTAGAATTTCAAAGCCATTTCTTTTTACCATCATGTTTCTGGAATTTAAAATAAATTGTGAAGCTGTAAACTCTTCCACATACTTAGGACCAAAAGAAAAAATAAGTGCCAAGCAAAAAGAAGTTCTTCTTTATCAGTATTGTCTGCAACAGTAAGTGACTAGCCCTTTGTGGTGGGCATGTGGCAGGCAGCCCCTCTTAACAAGATTCAAAACGTGAATAAAGATGACAGAGGCATAGCAAAGGCAGGCATACCTAATCAATATTATTTTCTCCTTTAGAGCAGCAATTCTCAGTCCTGTCTGCCCATGACCATAAACTGAGGAGTGCTGTAGTTGTTGTTTGGGTTCAATTGCAGGTGCTCAGTACTTAACGTTTGAGAAGAGAATGAACACTGACAAAAAGTTATGAAGATGTCAACACTTTATCCAGGAAAAAAAGTGCACACATGCTTAAGCACAGAGAACATCTGTGGACTTCACTATAAATTCCCTTAATCTGGAATAAGGGACATAATTTCTTCAATAGTCTCCAAATTCAAGCATGATTTAGTTTCTAAAAGTTCAGTTATTTAAAAAAGGCTTTAATGACATATTCCATTTTCTCCCTGGCCAGGTATCCATTGTAATCTAGAACCAGATGCCTTAATGTAAACATTGCAGCTGAGTCTCCAGTTATTAATGGAAGGAAGTGAAGACTATGTTAAATTGAACATTTTAGAAAGAAATTTGTGTATACCTTAAATGTCCCTGATCTCTGCAGATGTTCCTATCACTGGCCTCCTGGAGTTCCCATCCCTTCCTCAGCCGATGACACTGCATAGAAGTGCACAAAGATCCTGGGCCTGAGTAAGCCTTCCCAATGTCAAAACCTAGACCTGCTGCCTACCAGCACTATAATACTGAAGGACTTGCTTCAGTTTCTTCCTTTTTGAGATTACATAACAATATCCCTTTAAAAAATAGTATTTCTGTAAAGATTCATTTGAAATTACACTCACTACCTGGCATTTAATATAAGACACTGAATATGCAAACAGAAAAGATATATGCTATTAGAGATGACATGATGTGACAGAAAAACAAAATTTGTGACCACAAATCCCCGAACAACCACCTCATTAGGAGCCAGACTAGAAATTCAAACCACAGCCTCTGTAGAAACTGGTCCAGAGGGTCAGGGCTTGCTCAATGACTGCTAGTTTCTCTCTCTCTTTTCTTTCTTTCTTTCTCCTTCCCTTCCTTCCTCCCTCTTTGTTTCTTCCATCATTCCCTCCCTTCCTCCCTCTCTCTCTCTCTTTTCCTCTCTCTCTTTCTTTTCTTTCTTTCCTTCCTTTCATCCCCCCTCCCTCCCTCCCTCCCTTCCTTCCTTCTGCTTCCAACTAAAAAAATTTCACAACAAAAAAATCAATCATGCTTCTCAAATCAATCATATAGGACACACCCACTTGCTATTAGCCATCCTCCAGCTCCCCCATGCTAAAACCCTCCAGTCAGGGTGCACATATAGTTTCCCTTTTTCCCCATTGTAAAGCTTTCCCACCCCTTTGCCTGCCTCTGAGCCTGAGCCAAATGCAAATGGTGGTGGCCCTCTCCCTTGCTTCAGTGATCTCTTAGTAATGAGCCTCTGCTTGTTGTGCTTTGGTTAGACTTTGATTTCTTCTATAAGGTAGCTACTTAATAAATATTAGTTTCTTTCCCTGTATTTGCATTTTGCTTCAGGTGGCCACTAAAATATCCTTATTGATCTTCCTTTTCACTTTTACAAATGAGTCCCAAATACTTCTGGAATTTGAATGAAACCTCTCCAATCATCTTAAAGATGTACCCCTAATATGTATCTTATTTTCCAGAGCAGGTGTTTCCCAAGTCACTGCTAAATAATGTCTTTGAATTCTTGGTATTCCTGGTTAAGATAATTGTGACAGAGACTAGGGTGAGGGAGAGAGAGGCTTGATAGAGACCAAGGGGCGTGTGTGTTTTATAATTAACGCCCAACTTAATCTCTTTTTCTTTTATAAGTTGTCATTGGCCAGTGTAAAAAGAAAAAGGCTCTCAAATGGAAAAGCTGACATTACTTTGTCCTTCAAAATTATAAAAAAATAACCTTCCATTAAACTGCCATAGAAAAAGTATAAGTCTTGTGTGAATCTTCTGTTCCCTTGTCTGTCTTCCCTTCTAACTGCGAAAATAAGCAATTGGGGAAAAGCTGTCAGGTGGAACTGATCTCCCTGGCATCCGTCTGCTCAGTGTGGTCTGGATGTTATTCACCAAGGGGTTCTGCAGGTATTACAAACACTGGCAAGAATTTTTTGGAGTCCACAGGGCAAAAGAGATGTGCATGCATCATCTCTTCCAGAGCTGAGCAAAAGCTGGGAAGAAGGATGGCTATTCACAGGGGCCCAAATTATCTGGAAAGCCGTTTGCTAGAGTCCTGCGATTAAGTTAATAAGATATGTACCATATGCTGGCTTGAACATGCTAATTCCCTGGGTCCCTGGAGTGTTTTAAGAGGATAATAGCACAGGCCACTACAAAAACAATGTTCCAAAGATGAAGGTTTCTTGTTTGCTTGCTATGCTCTATGCCTTTGAGGGAGAGGATCTCTGGCTACCCAGATGTCCTGACCTGAAAGCTCCCTTTAATTTGGAAAGCAAATGATTCATTTGTCCTGTTAAGTGGTATCAAGGTTTTGTGAATCAGTTGCATACCTATTTAGAATGCAAATTACACAGACTGAACCTTTCACTTCAGGACAAGCAATAAACTCTGAAGGACAGTTTCTATTGCCTGGGTGGCAATAAAAAAACAGCCTTTGGAACACACAGAGTGGTAACGGGCAAAGTCGGTTTGGGGTAGGCAAATTGTCTATTAACTTGGACCCTCTTTCTGCTCCACCACACTCTCTATCTAGTTGCATGTCACAGCAGGACACAAACATCTGGTCTTCTCTAGTAAGGTCAACCCACCTTATAGCACTGGCTCTCCAAGGGCCATATTGGCATCTCTCATGGAGAAGAAAGTTGTATGAGACAATCTAACTGTAAGTGGAACTCCAGCTTTTCTCACTTGGTTCTGGAACATGGGCTGTGATACAAGAGACAAGTTTCTTCCCTAATGTTTTTCCTTTGTTTTGGGTCAGAATGACAACAGTGTTTGCAGTAGAGTTGAGTGATCCAGTGATCATGCTTATCCTAATTTATTCATGGATTCAGTCATTCTGAAAGACCAGGTACACTTATTGCACGCTCACTTTATGCCATTCACCATGCCCTATGAGCACTGAGGAGGAGAGAAATGACAAGAGTTTCTGCTGGCAAAGGAAGATGCATGACCCAGAACAACTATCCCATCACTGAAAGTTCTAGTAGGGATGAAGATTGCAGCAGGACCACAATGTGGAATTGGTTTGATAAGGTAATGTACGCATATGTGAATCTACTTAATGTTTACCCTAGGAGAACCAGCTAATGTTGAAAGGCTTCAGAAGAAGAATCCAAGTCCTAGGTATGATAAATTACCTCAACACAGAGAGATTCACATTCTAGACATATACATATCAAATATTAGGTCAGAATATGCTCAAAGATTTTACCAGTTATGTAATACATATTAGAACCAATTTTTAATAGCAAAAACTTAAACTGCTTAATACATGTGCTTGACTATTTGGGTAGAGTAAATAGGACCTCATATTCACCCTTGTGTCATTAATGAATCAGTATAAGAATTCGGTGAACCAGGCACTTGAACTCCTCACACTTGTGCCCTAGAACTAGAATTTCATTTGCTCCTGCATCCTCCCCATTTAACAATACAGAGGCTTCATGTCAGGCTTCTGTGCTTGACAGAGAGTGAGGGCTTCCAAAGCTCATAAGAATTGATTGTGTAAGATTGGCATATGCCTGCTTAGCTAATTAATGTCCCTGTAGGTGGCAGTATTCGGTTTGAAACCTGCTTTCATTGTGCATCACCCACTACAACTCATAATGGTTTTCACTTTCTTCTGCTTTGGGGGAAGATACCAATATTTACCCAAAAGTCTAACTATAAATGGTCATGTTGATGTAGATCAGCTCTGGACAAACAGATTCCTGGAGGAAATGATTCCCAGGTGAAGTTTTGAAGTCTCTTGAATTGTGCTCCAGCTTTTTTGAACATGAATCAGTCATTTCCCAAACCTACTGAACAGTTCTATGTGAAGGACACCAGCTCGAGAACAAAGCATATGTCACTGGAATCCCAGTTCCCTCACTCTTTCACTTTTGACCTGAGGAAATGTTTGAATGTCTTCAATGTGTAATACAAGAAAAGTTGCACTTGAATGATCTATCGAGTCCCTCTGTAATTCATTGATGGTAGAGAGTGAAACACAACTGGGTGAAAGAAACATGACCTTTTGAAAAAGAGAGAAGCCCAAGATACAGGTGAGAAAAGAACAAACGAACAAAAGACTTTTCTGAGTCATTTGGGTCTGTGATGAACAGTTATTTACTGAGGACCAACTCTCTTACCCAGTTATTTAAGAAATACACTTTACTTAATAAGATACATATGGATTTAAGCTGTATGTTATGGAAACTTCAGCCCCTTTTCACTCCATTTTCCTTATCTGAAATGGAGGTTACAAATCATCAAATGGTAGGATGATTGAGAAGAGTAAGGATAATGTTGTGTAAAGTAAGCAATATAGTTTCTGGTAAAAAATATGCACTTAAAGAATAACAGCTATTATTCTTATGACCATTAATGATAAAATGCCAGTGTGGTAATGGAACTGTGTTGGGGCTCTGGTTCCCTGGGCAGGCAAGGAGAGAAGGAGCAGCCGTATCCGAGAGAAAGGGATGTCAGGGGAGGTGTCAATACAGTGGTAGGGTGTGAGGGGTTTATTTTACAAGAAGAAAAGAGGAACATCAATTTCCAGACAGTCTATACATAAAAAGACACAGAGACGGAATATGAGCATTGAAAGATATTCAAGGTCTATGAATGGTTACAGGAATGGAGTGGAATTAGAGCAGTTGGAAATAAGCCTAATAATGTAAATAAGAACCAGGTCACAAGGTAGCAAGGGCAAGAAAGCTCCTTTCTGACCTGGTAATTCTCAAGTACCTCCATTTATTTTGCAAAACCTAGGCATATGATAGGTTGGGTATCCTATAAAAAATCCAAGATCCAAGATCCAAAACATTTTAAATCCCAACTGGACATCCAAGTGGAAAATTCCACAAAAGAAGAACTTTGCTTCATGCACAAAATAATTAAAATGTTGTATATAATTACTTTCAGACTATGGGTACAAGGCATATATGACATACAAATGAATTTTATGTTTAGATTTGGGACTCATTCCAATGATATCTTATTACATATACAAATATCCCTACTGAAAAAGTCTGAAACCTGAAACCCTTCTGGTTCTATGAACTTTAGGTAAGAGATATTCAACCCGTAGATCATTTAATTTCCAAAGTAGCACTGCATGTGAGATTTAACATCCCCATTCTACAGATGTGAAAACTGGCATTGTGGGTCACCCTAGTAGTTTGCATATTATTCTTTCAGTGAGAGAGAACCTATGAGAAGGAAAGACATAAATGAATGCAGTCACCAGGAAAGCTGGCTTCCTGAGAGACTCTTAGGAAAATGAGGCCACAGAGCTTACCTTGCAGTATGTCAAGAACCACATGGCTAAGGCAGGAACCAGCGACGTCTGTCAGCAAAAAGGCTAGGCTTGGCTGACTGCAGCTGGAGAAGGTTCTCCTGGGGAGACCTGTCATCCAGGGGCTGCCAGCTTGTACCTTATCCTCTCCTCCCTCTGCCCACATACTTTCCCCTGCCAGATAGAGGTCCCAGGGGATGACTGCAGCAATCTCATAATTGTGAGGAGAACAGGTAGCCTGCGCTTAAAGCAACGACCTTGACTGAGAACAGCTATTTCAGAAAAGTGTGCTCCGCTTTCCAAACAGTTTATAAGCACAGCCCAGAGTGCAGAACTGGGAACAAAGAATAGTGGACCACGTATATGAAAATGGACGCATGTGATTGAAACCCAGAGTTTCAGAGTGAAAACTGAAATTCCTAAAGGGAGGTGCTGAGACGCTGAAGGAAAGACTAATCTGATTTCTGAAAACATGGCAGTATGTGTCTGAAGCCAAGAGGAAAGAATCTTAGAATTGTCTTTCTGTGCCTGCCCCTAGGTGCTTGGTGGTGGCTGGAAGTTGCAGCTGGTGTTGTAGACAATTAAACTGCTTCCATCTTAAGAGGAAGCTGTGGATGGGGACAACAAATCCTAAAGTTCTCAAATTGGTCCAACATGAAGGAGTTCATCTTGTCTTCTCCCTTTCCTAACATCTGAGAAAATGGAACCTGAGCGAAGTGAATGATTTATACCTCAGATGAGATATACTCATTGATCACTGGAGGATGCTCATTAGTAATGATCCCAAAAATTATGGGATAAAGAAGAGTCAATGAGTCTTAAATGCAGTCTACTTTTCATGGTTAAAATCACCCTCTCATGTCTCAGAAAATCTTATAATGAGGGATTAATGAGAAAGAAATGTTAAAAGTCCATGGTTATCAGAAAAGAGTCACTGCAGCCCAGACACTATTAGATAAGGATAGGGGCAGGAGTTGGGGCAGTGGGGTAGGAGAGATGAAGAGATTCCAGGTCTCAGCTGGCCAGGTATTTCTAGTATTATAACCCAATAGCTTTTCAGCTTAACTGAGATCTTTTCTAACATTGTATACATATATGTACACACAATGTACAGATGCCTTCTTCCAAGAAGCTTGCAAATTATCTTTGATATCTTAATATCCAAATTCTATAACTTTGAAGAATGAGACGTGCAATGTAAGACCATATGACAGGATGAATTTTGAAAAAGACCAGTCTCTTGCAAAGCTTACAGAAGGTTGCTAATGGGCAAATTTTTCTTCTCCTCCCCCTCCTCCTCCTCCTCCTCCTCCTCCTCTTCCTCCTCCTCTTCCTCCTCCTTCTCCTCCTCTTTCTCCTTCTATAAATCAGCTCTTTCTACTATTGCTTGTTTGCATTGAGAACTATAAAATGATTTTGACTCAGCACCAAAACATATATAGTACTTTTATAAATTAGCAATTTTAATATTCAGTGACAACAAACAACCCAGTCATCAATAGCAATATTGAGGGCTAGTGCTTAAGAGTTCAACTTCATCCAACTGATTTTATACTTACTAAGGGATTCAGGAAAATGAAAATTACAAACCTTCCACATTCAAATAAAGTAATCAATGTTGGAAATAAAGACAGCTTTTTTTAATTACTTATTGAGTATCCTCCATTCTATCAGTCAGAGCAACAATGGAAGAGACATAATATTTACCTTCCAGGTGGAAAAGTACTGATATTATTTGAACATGCAGTATAGATCATACATGATGACATTTTTCTTTTCTTTCTCTTTTTCTTTGCCATGGTTGGGCTGGAACCAAAGGTCTTTCTCATGCTAAGCAAGCGCTTTGCCACTGAGCCACATCAAAGACATTTTTCTTGTACATGAATGTTACTGACTTGTGTTATTCACATTAAATAATTGATGTTTAAAGCAAACTTATGAACTATTTTCCACAATGAACTCAGATTCCAAGGTTAGTTCACTTGAGCAATGTCACACACTTTGTGTCACAAGAAGAATAAAACCCACCTCTGTTTTATCCTAAGCCAATAGATAGGAGAAGTATAGACCATCTGTAGGAGCCAAAGCAAGAATAAGAGTGGGTGCCAGGGCTGGATACCAGACACATCTGTCACCTATTGGCAGATTCACTAGATGCAATATACGAATACCTCTGCCAAGGGGCCTGCAAATTCCTTCGATATCTTCATAGCTGACATCTGTAACTTTGATGAATGAGGCTATCCCAGTGTGAGAGTCTGTGACAAGAGGGCTGATCTTTCTCACCTATGATTAAATGGACAGGTGAGAATACCATCGGCCTCCAATTTCTGATGGTTTGACTTACAATTTTTCAGCTTTACAAGGATGTGAAAGCACACAGACATACCATTCTGTTTTTAACATTCAGCACAGAATTCTATAAATTATATGAGATATCCAATATTTTATTACAAAATACATTCTTTGTTAGATTATTTTGCCCAACTATTGGCTCTGAGCTTGTTTGTTTTTATTTTTATTTTTTATGGACAGATAATAATTGTATATCATTATGGGGGCACAGTAGATGTTTTGGTATACTTACATATTGTGTATTGATCAAATCCTCAATTAAGGATATTAGATTATCCTTCACTTCAAACATCTATCATTTCTTCATGATAAGAACAGATGAAATCCTCTCTTCTATTTTGATTTATATCATGTTGCTAACTATAATCACTGTCTGTGTGGTAAAACACTAACATATTCCTCCCATCTGGCTACAGTTTTGTACCTGCTAAGCAATCTTCCTTCAACCTCTTCTCCCCTACACTCTTCTCAGGCTCTGTAACCTCTATTTCATTCTCCATTTCTGTGAGATCAACTTTTTAGCTCCTATGTATACGTAGAGCATGCAGTAGTAGTCTTTTTGTGCCTGATTTAGTTCACTTAACACAACATCCTCCAGTTCTATATGAGTTGCCACAAATGACAGGATTTTATCCATTTTCATAGCAGAGTAGTTAGCATTTCATTATGTATTGATGAAGTAATTATAAAGTATTGATAGACACCTGGGCTAGGCTATTGCAAACAGTGCCACAATAAACCTTGGGAGTGCAGGTAACTCATTGATATATTGATTCAAATTCCTTTAGATATATACCCTAGTAGGGGAATCCCTGGATCAAGTGACACTTCGGTTTTTAATATTTTGTGGAACTTCCATACTGTTTTCTATAATGACTTTAATTTACATTTTCACTAGCAATTCATGAGAGTTCCCCTTTTATTCACATTGTTGACAGCAATTTTTTATTGGTCTTTTTTATGATAGCCATTGTAACTGGGGTGATATGGAAATTTATTGTGGCTTTGATTTTTGTTTTCTTGGTACTTAGTGATATTGACCATTTTTTCATATACCTGTTTAAGATTTGTATGTCTGCTTTGACAAATGCCTATTTAAATTATTTGCCCATTATTTAATTGGATTACTTGTGTTTCTTGCTGTTGAAACGTTTTAGTGTTCTATATACTCTAAATTTTAATCCCTTTTCATATAGTTAGTTTGCAAATATTTTCTCCCATTCTATAGGTTGTTTCCTCATTCAGTTGGTTATTTCCTTGCTGTGCAAAGGCTTTTTAGTTTTATCTATTTTTAGTTTGGCAACTGTACTTTTAATCCTGGTTCAGAAAAATTCCTGCTTAGAACAATCTTATAGGGTTTCTCCTAGTAATCTTATAGTTTCAGATCTTACATTTAAATCGCTAGTCCCTTTTAAGTTGATTTTTTAATATGGTGAGTGGTAGGAGTCTCATCTCTCTTCTACGTGTTGAAATCTAGTTTTCTCAGCACCATTTATCAAAGAGGATACCCTTGCCTATATGTGTGTTCTATATTCCTTTGATAAAAATCATTTGACTGCAGGGTTTATTTGTGGGTCCTCACTTCTGTTACATTGAACTGTGTGTCTGTTTTTATAGAAGTTCTATGCTCTTTTGGTTACTCTAGCTTGGTAGTTTATTTTAAAGTTGGGTAGTGTAATACCTCTAATTTTCTTCTTTCTCTTCTACATTGGGCTATTTAGGGTCTTTTATGATTCCTTGTGATCTTTCTTTTAAGAGATTAAATTTTTTAAATTTTTTTGTTGTCAATGGACTTTTATTTTATTTATATGTGGTACTGAGAATCAAACCCAGTCCCTCACACATGCTAGGAAATTGCTCTACCACTGAGCTACAACTCCAGCACTCCTTGTGAATTTTCTATTGCAGTGAAGTATGACATTGCTATTTTGATAAAGATTCCATTAAATCTATAGATCACTTGGAGTTATATGAAAATTTTATTGGTACTAATTCATCCTATATATGAACACAGAATGTCCTTCCATTTATTTGTGCCCTTAAATTTCTTACATCAATGTTGTATAGTTTTTATTGGAGAGAACATTTATTTCTTGATTAAATTTATTCCTAGGTATTTGGGGGTTTGTAGCTATTGTAAATGTGATTGTTTTCTTAATTTATTTTTCAGATATGTCACTATCAATATATAGAAATGCTATTGATTTTTGTATGAAAATTTTTTATCCTGCAGACCTACTGAATTCATTTATTATTTATGATAACATTTTGGTGGATTTTCTATATTTATGGTCACATCACACATCATTCTTCAAACAGTGTGAATTTTACTTTTTTTTTTTTATTTGGATGCCCTCAGAACACATTTAAGGTAGGCTAGGCTAAGCTACAATATTCAGTAAATTAGGTGTGGTAAGTGCATTTTTAAATTATGATGAGTTTATCAGGACATTAACCCCCCATTGTAGGTCAAGGAACTTCTGTAATATGCTTAACTCTTTTACTCCAGAGTTAGAGGCTCAATAGTACATTGTGTTATTCTCTGAGGTGAAGAGACCTTAGATGAATCTCTGGCCAAGGTTTTCTCTGGTCACCTCTGATATGAAAAATTATTCATTCTCAGAGGAAATGAGATGATATGACCTTGTGTCCAATTTGTGGTTTAGGCTAATACACTACACTAACCACTCTCACACTGGAGCCTTCATATCTGTCTTTTGGACAAACTAGGTCAATTTTTACAACATATTTTTGAGAATACCACAAAGATGCATGCAAAATTGACACTGTCTTCCAAATTTAAAATTTTCTCACCTAAAATCAAGTTGACTTTTCCTGTGTGTCTCTTCTTGGTTTCCACCAACCCCAAAGTCAATAATTTTCCAGGAGTCCCTCCCTTACTGCCTATTTTGAACACTACTATTGAAAGGATGACACTCAAATCAACCAGCAGCCAGCACACTGTGGTGATAAGTATCTCTTTTTTTCTTCTTAACAGATGACTGATCATAGCAATTCTTGGACTAGTAGTCCTGAAATGTCCCATGGTATCAACATGCTCTACTTGGAAGGATAATCGGAGGGATACAAACTGTTCATTCACATTTCTGCAGAGTGGTAAGAGATCATACGATAGCTTATTGATGACTTCCTAAAATTTAAGTTTCCCAGGAATAATATCTCTCTATACAAGATTAATTGTTTACAAAAATGATTAGATGGTAGTCATTGCCTGAGCTGCAATATTTCAAAACTATACATAGGTATGGTGAAATTTAGAACAATTTACTCAGAAGACATAGGTCAAAATCTTACATCTGTTGTTATTTCTGGATGGCTTTCCAAAATACCGTCCCTCTCAAAGCCCTAGTTTCTAATCTCAAAATGTGGAGATTGGACAAAACCAAAATAGAAACTACTTGTGTACTCTACACCTAATTAGTAATTCAAACATTAATAATTCTTCTGTTCTTCTAAGCAGATGTAACTACGTAATCTTTCATAGCTCAGCACTCAGGCAGTGGTCAGTATTCCATGGAATTTTACATAAAATATAAAATCCATGTGTTGTCTCTGGATAGTAGATCTCACATACACCTCTAGTATTTTATAATTCATTGTCTTAGTACATTAGGGAAAGCCATGAGAGGCATTCATCTGGTCAATTTGTTCTATTTTGCAGTATTTTTCCATTTTCAATGATTCTTTAAGTTCATTAGCTCATTTAGTTTTCATGATAAAACAAAATAAAATAAGTTTGGTTCTCATATGTATTAACTAACAATTCCTACACAGCAAGTCAATCTAGAAATCAGTCATTTAAAATAATAAGCAGCTATTATTACTCAATAGTCTATAGGTCTATTGCAGGGTTCTGGTCTCAGCAGGACTCAGGTTTCTACAGTGAGCTGGGAATTGACTGGGGGGAGGGGCAATCTAGAAGTATTTCCTTTTTGGAAAGTCGGAAAACCTAGGCTCTCCTTCAAATAACATTTCCCTTTCCAACAGACTGCTCTGGGATTCTTCAGATAACTACTGTGGTATTCTGTGCAATGCCTCTTGAGGCCCAAGGTCAGCAGTGTTACCTCCTTTTATTAGCCAAACTCAGATTTCATAATTGGGGCATAGATTTCTTAGGTGTCCTGCTAAGAATTGTACATTTCTGGTCATCTCAAACCAGAAATATTTCCTGAGACCCTTTCCTATTGTTTTTTTTTTTTTTTTTTCTTACCACCCATGTCTTCTCCTTCAGGAGATTACTTTATGATTCTTAGCATTAGACAGCATGTAAGTATATTTTTTAATAAGTGAAATCACAAGTGCATTTCTGCCTCTTCAGCCTAACACCATATTTCTTAAAATTCTTTTTAGTTCTATACAATGCTAGGATACATCCTGACATCATCACAAAGGCTAGGAACACAACCCACTCTAGTTCAGCCCCCAGAACCCCCTTCCGACTCCCTTCCCTCCACTCCAACAATGGTTTCCTTTCTTTTTCTTTAAATTAGTGTCCCGTGGATACACCCAATGCCAAAACCCACTGTGCCACATCCATGCATGCACATAGGAAAGTCCTATCAGAATCATTCCACTGTTCTTCCCTTTTCTCTTCCCTCTTCCTCCTCTTCAATCCCCTTCATCTCTCTACTGATCTTTCCTCTATTTTGATGAAATCCCCTCTACCATTTTTGCCTTTCTCTCAACCACCAAGATAATTTTGGATTATCTTCCACATATCAGAGAAATCATTCAACCTTAGACCTTTGGAGGACTGGCTTATTTCAATCACCATGATAGTCTCCAGTTCCATCCACTTACTAGCAAATATTCTTTCTTCTTTATGACTGAGTAATTGCATATATATAAATATATCCATTGCATATATATAAACTTATTTCATATATATACATATATTTGTCATATATATGTGTGTGTATATATATCACATTTTCTTTATCCATTCATCTGTTGAAGGGCACCTAGGTTGGTTCCTTAGCTTGGCTATTGTGAATCGTAGTGCTATAAACATTGATGTGGCTGTATTACTGTAATATGCTGATTTTTAAATATTTTGGATATATACCAAGGAGTGGGATAACTGGGTCATAGGGTGGTTCCATTTCTAGTTTTTTAAGTTGTTGCACTAATTTGCAGTCCCACCAACAATATATGAGTGTACCTTTCCCCCCATATCCTCACCAAATTTTATTGTTATTTGTATTCTTGATAATTGCTATTCTGACTGGAGTAAGATGAAATCTCAATGTAGTTTTGATTTGCATTTCCCAAATTGCTAGAGATTTTGAGCTTTTTTCCATATATTTGTAGACCATTTGTATTCTTCTTGCTAGAAGCGTCTGTTTAGTTCCTTTGCCCATTTATTGATTTTTAAATATTAAGTTTTTTTGTTTGTTATTTTGTATTGTTTTTTTGTAAGATATTAAATACTTATCTAAGGAGCAGGTAGAAAAAATTCTCCCTTTCTATAGGTTTTTTCTTCATGCTCTTGTTTCCTTTGCTCTGAGGAAGCTTTTTAACTTGAGCCATTTCACTTATTGATTTTTTTATTCTCTGTTCTTTAGGAGTCTTGTTAAGGAAGTCAGTTCCTGTACCAACATGCTGGAGTGTTGGGCCCACATTTTTTTCTAGCAGTTGCAGGGTTTCTGGTCTAATTCCTAGGTTTTGAATCCACTTTGAATTGGCTTTTGTGCAGGGTGAGATATGAGGGTTAAATTTCATTCTTCTGCATATGGATTTCCAGTTTTTCCAGCACCATTTGTTAAACAGGCTATTTTTTCCTCCAATGTATGTTTTTGGCAACTTTGTCTACTTTCAGATATCTGTGTTTATGTGTTTGTTTCTGTGTCTTTTATTCTATTCCATTGGTTTTCCTACCTGATTTGATGCCAGTACCATGCTGTTTTTGTTACTATAGTTCTGTTGTACAATTTGAGGTCTGGTATTGTGATTATCTCCTTCTTTGCTCTTCTCACTATAGATGACATTGGCTATTCTGGGTCTCTCATTTGTTCATATGCATTTCAGAACTGCTCTTCTAGTTCTCTAAAGAAACTAGTTATGGTTTGGATCTGAGGTGTCCCCCAAAAGCTCATGTGTGAGACAATGTGAGAGAGTTCAGAGGGGAAAGAATTGAGTTGTGAGAGCCTTAACCTAATCAGTGAATTAATCACCTGATAGGATTGAGTGGTAATTGAAGGCAGGTAGGTTGTGGCTGGAGGAGGTGGAGCATCGGGGGCATGGATTTGGGGTACATATTTGTATCTGGCAGGTGGAGACCTCCCTCTTGCTGCCTCAACATTGAGTGAGCTCCTTCTCTCGGCCACACTCTTCTGCCTGCCTCACCTTGAGCCCTGAAGAATGCAGCCTGCTGTTTATGGACTGAGACCTCTGAAACCATGAGCCCCCAAATAAATTCCCCCCACAATTGTGCTGGTTATGTCTTTTATCAAAGCACCTAAACACATGTCACTGGAACTTTGATAGGGATTGTGTTGAATCTGTATAGTGCTTTAGGTAGTAAGGTCATTTTGACAGTATTAATGGTGCCAATCCGATAAAATGGCAACTTGGGAGGTCATTTAACACAATGTCCTCCAGTTCCATCTATGTTGCTATAAGTGATGGAATTTTTTATCCCTCTTCAAAGCAGAATAGTTAGCATTTCATTGTGTATTGATGAGCTTTTCATGATGTATTGATAGACACCTGGGTTGATTCCATACCTAGGTTATTATAAATAGTGCCACAGTAAACCTTCAGAGTGCAGGTAACTCTTTGAAATATTGATTTCACTTCCTTTAGAAGTATACCTAGTAGGGGATCCCTGGATTCAATGATACTTCTATTTGTAAATTTTCCGTAATGACTCTACTAATTTACATTCCCAACATCAGTGCATGAGAGTCCCCCTTTTTTCACATTCTTGACAGCATTTGTTTTTAAAATAGCCATTCTAACTGGGGTGATATGGAACATTATTGCGGCTTTGATTTGTGTTTTCTTGGCACTTTGTGATATTGACCATTTTTTCATATAATTGTTTGAGATTTGTATATCTGCTTTTGATAAATGTCTGTTTAAATCATTTGCCCATTATTTAATTGGGTGGTTACTTGTGTTTCTTGCTGTTGAGATGTTTTAGTTCTTCATATACTCTGAATTTTTATTCCTTTTCATATAGTTAATTTGTAAATATTTTCTCTCATTCTATTGGTTGTTTCCTCATTCAGTTGATTATTTCCTTTGCCGTGTAAAGGAATTTTAGTTTGATGTGATCCTATCTATTTATGTTTAGTTTGGCAACTGTACTTTTCATTCTAATTGGTGGGTTGCTCCTTCATTCTCTTGCTGATATGTTTTGAGAAACAATTTTAATGTAAGCCAGTTTATTAGTCATAGCATCAAATTGAGTGCTTTCTGTGTACTGCTTTTACTCTCTTCTTATTCTTATATGAAGCTTTTTTCTCAATATTTTCTTCTAGAAAAAAATTTTTAAATTTTTTTTTACATTTAGATGTATAACCCACCTTGAATTGATTTGGGTGTATAAAAATTCATATGTCTTTAAAATATTCATATATACCAGACCCAGGACCACATATTAGAAAGGCCCTGCCTTCCACTGATCTGTAATAATATTTTTGTCTCAAATAAAGATCCATGAATGTACTGGTATATTTCTAGGTTTTATTTTCTTCCATTGAGTGTTTCTACACTTGTTCTAATGTGTACTGACTTAATTGCTAGAACTTCATATGGTTATATCTACAATTATTAATTCCTCTAAATTTCTTCTTCAAGATTTCTTGGAATACTTCTTGGTCACTGTATTTCAATGTCATTTGGGGTGCCAGTTTGTCGATCCAATGACAGCACACTTGCTGGCATTATATTTGGAATTGCATTGAATCTATAGATCAATTTGGGGAAGACTACATAGTGTTATTTATAGTGTTGGTTCTCCTAACTAATGTATGTTATAGACCTCCATTTCTTTCTTCATTTACTAATTTTCTTTTTTTTAACATTAATTTTTTAGTTTTTTTTTAAGTGGACACAATATCTTTATTTTACATTTATGTGGTGTTGAGGATCTAACTCAGTGCCTCAAGCATGCTAGGTGAGCACTCTACCACTGAGCCACTATCCCCGCCCCTCTTCATTTACTAATTTTCAATAAATGATTTGTAATTCCTCTGTGGAGGACTAAAGAGAAAGCAGATTTAAACACATTTTCTGCAAACCTCTCATGAGGTTTCACTTTACTTCAGTAAGAATGGTTATATGGAAAAGACAAGAGATAACCAGTGCTAGAGAGGATATGGAGAAAGGGAAACACTTGCAGACTATTGGTGGGAATGTAAATCAGTATAACCATTATAGAAAACAGCATGATAGTTACCCCCAAAATTAAAAGTAGTACTATTATATGATCTAGCAATCTCACTGTTGAGTATGTATTCAAAGGAAATAAAATCAGCATGTCAAAGAGATGTGTACACTCCCATGCTTACTGCAGCATTATTTGCAACTTCCAAGAAATCAAAACAGCGTGAGTACCATTCAGATGATGAATTAAAAAAAATGGTATGCATACACAATGGAATACTATTCAGCCATAAAAAAGAATTAAATCCTGTTATTTGCAACAACATGGATAGAACTGGCAATCATTACATTAAGTTATATAAGCCAGGAACATAAAGACAAGTACATCCTAATATGTAGAATCTAAGAGTTGCTGTCATAGAAGTTGAGAATAGAATGATGGTTAACGAAGGCTGGGAAGCAGTAGTTGGCCAAAAAAAAAAAAATGGGGAATATTTGATCAGTGGATACTAAGTCAAAGTTAGGAGTCAAAATTCTGATGTTCTATTGAGCAGTGGGATAACTATATATAACGATTTGTATACTGGATATTTCAAAATGTTGGAAGGATTTTGAATGCTTTCACCAGAAGGAAATGACACATGTTTCAGGAGATAGATATGCTTAACCTGATTTAAACATTATATAATATATACATAAATTGAAACATCATATTACCCCAATTTTCTGTTTCTGTGTACCAGTTAACATATATTAATACAAAATAAAATAAAATTTAATTTTAAATAAAATAAAACTTCCAGGGCTAGGGTTGTGCCTCAGCGGTAGAGTGCTCAACTGTCATGCGTAAGGCATTGGGTTCATTCCTCAGTACACCACATGAAAATAAAATAAAGGTATTGTGGCCACCTACAATTAAAAAATAAATATTTAAAAAAGAAAAAGAAAACTTCCAGACCTTGGTTTTTCATGACAAGCTTCATGATGCTCTTTACTAGCTCGTGTGTGTGCATAGACATCTGTGTGTAGCAACCGGAATGAAACAGAACATTAAAATAATTTTGAGATGAAATTTGGGACACACACACACACACCACAAAAATAATAAATAAATAAATAAATAGAATCAAGGAAGGAGTTGGACATATCTGGAAGCCTAGAACTTAGGGAAAGGTTTTTTCATGTATTCATTTAGAATATATTTAGGGACCAACTGTTACATTCCAACAATTTAACAAGACACTGGGAATAAAATGGTGAACAAACTGTCTGCAAAAAGCAAGGCTTATGCTCTTATGTTAAAGAGTCAGCTATTATGTTAGTCAGCTTTTCATCATTGTGGCCAAAAGACCTGACATAAACAACTAAAAAGGAGGAAGTGTTTATCACAGCTTCAGAGATTTTGGTCCATGGTCCATTTTGGGGGGCCAGAGACCTGGCAGAATATCATGGTAAAGGGTGTGGCAGAGAAAAGCTGCTGAGTTCATGGCCACTGGGATGTAAATAAAGAGAGAGAAGGGCTAAGGTGTAGTAGGAGACAGGAGACTGGACAGCAAGGATAAGCAGGAAGCAGGTTTGTTGGCTGCAGCCAGGTTCAGAAGAGGGACTTTTGCCACCGTCCATCAATCCCTCTGAATTCCAAGTTTAGAAAGTTTCAGAACTTTATACCCAGTATGTAGGGAAGGGACTCAGAGGCTCACAACCTGCAGAAGTCCACACAAAACAGCTTTTTCCAGAACGGTGGAACTCAGGCCTGGATACAAAAATCAAGGAAATTCTCTGCAAGAATCATTGGCTGCGGACAGGGAGAGTTCTCCTCCCCTTCCCTCCTGCCTGCTAGATCTTGCAGGACCTGGTATTGTCTATTGAAATGCAGACTCCTCTGGGGAGGCCTTGGGTTAGTCCTACTTACCATATCCAGCTTCTGCAGCACACCTCTGCCTGAAAACTGTGTTGCAGAAATTCTTGCTGATAGTCGAAGAACAGTTACGGTGAGGGTCTCTTGGAGAAGTTTAAGATTTTTCTGTGGAGAAGGGACTAGATATAATCCCCAAGGACCCATTCCCTCCATCTAGGTTTCATCACTTACTGTTTCTACTGTCTCCCAATAGTCCATTAAGGTTATGAATTCATCTGTGTATTAATCCATTGGTAAGATTAACACTCTCATAATCCAGTCACTTCCCCCATAGCCCTAACTCTGAAAATTGCTGCATTGGGGACGAAGCTTTCAATACATGAGCTTTGGGAGGACATTCTAGATCCAAGTCATGACAGTGATTAATCAAAGGAATCACACAAATTTCCAGGAATTGAGAGAATTGATATGATAATGGGAGTCAAGAGAGTCTTTTCCAAGGAAGTGTTTAAGGATTTTAGTGGAAAGAAAATTGGATGTGACATTTGTAGAGTAATGGCATAAGCTGTTAGAGGAAGATGGAACATGAAGAGACATGAACTAAAGAGGTCTCGAATGTATGACAAGGTGCTTGTCTCATGAGCAGTAGGAGAAACGGATTATTCAGTATGGCTGCCATATTAGGTGAGCAGATATTTAATATTTCCTGCATTACAAAACTTCTGTATTGGGCAGCTCTGTATATAAATTTCATTTGTGATGGGCACAGTGGCGAGCCTGTAATCCCAGCACTCAGTAGGCTTAGGAGGATCTTGAGATCAATGCCAGCTTTAGCAATGGTGAGTTTCTAAGCAACTCAGGGAGACTCTGTCTCTAAATAAAATACAAAATAGGGTTGGAGTTTTTTGCGGCTCAGTCATGGTGTGCCTCTCAGTTCAATCCCTGGTACCAAAAAAAAAAAAAAAAAAAATTCAGTCAAATATTAACTAGTGAAATTGAAACCACTGGCATTGTTGTGCATACTAAGAGAAAATAAAGAGAACGTGGTCTAATTTTGAGGACCACCAATATTTAATGGCATTGAGGAGTAGAATAAGCATAAAAGGGAGGTAGACAGAGGCTTTAAGTGCAGGAAGAAATTCAATAGAATGACATCCAAGGATTGGAAATACCAGTTGGATTCAACAATTGGTGGCATTATCTGAAGCTGTTTCAATAGAACTACAGAGGGAAAATCCCAGCTACAAATACATCAAGTATAGATGAAGAACAGAGAAGTTTAGGTACAAAGAAGAGTAATAGCAGAGACTAAAATGTACTGCAGTATCCTGATATTTTTGTGGACTGCTTTTTAAAGGAAGAAATGTGAGAATAGTAGTCATGTGCCAATTAGGAGAATGTGATGAGAGACAGAAAATAGATTTTAAAAAGAATTTCAAGATAATTTGAGTTTCAAGAGACTTGGGAAACTTGGGTTTTTATTGGAGCCTACTTGCCCAGGGAAGTCACTTTCACCAGGATCTCAAGGTACTCCAGGGGCAGTGGGCGGGAATGTAAGATAAACAGGGCCATTTTTAGGGCATGTGGCAGGGTCAGCAGAGGATTATTGTGTAAGGAAAGTTATAGGGGTTAAGAAAGAGAAGTTCCAGAGGTAGATCTTTGGAGGTACATTTGAAGAGGTAAAATCATTTTAGGTCTGTGACGTGTAGAAGAAAATAGAGGGAGGGTTGGGGTGCTGGAGAAGTTGCTACAGTTTTTGCACACGTATGTGAGTGAGGTAGAGAATTGAAAAGAAGTCAAGGCTCAAAGTAAAATGTTGGAGTTTGAAGATCTAAGGTGGAGCATATCCAGATGCTGCATATCTGTGAATTTTTGAGGCTGGAAGACAATGGTTGCTGTATTGGAGAGGTCGAAGGTTTATACTAGTTGGGTTAGAGGGCAAGTCACATAAGATGATGTCAGGAGTGGAGACAAAAAATAAAATTTAATGGCATTCTAAAGCCCCCAGTGAATGATGGAGAGGATGACAGGGGCTTACACATGGTAAAACCTAGTGAAACTCTATTCAACATGAGGAGGTTATGGTCATGAGTCAGTTATTAGCCTCAGTGAGCCTTCAATTTTTTTTTCCATTATAATATGGAAGTCATATTTTTTCTCAAAGACATGGATACCAATGTATACCACATTACCTATAAACTGTGCCTGAGAAATAGTATACACTTAAGAAAAATCAGTTTTCTCTTCTCCCACTATTTATTGAAAACTGTCAAGTTGTTGATGTTAAGAATATATTTCAGGTGCTGGGGATGTGGCTCAAGCGGTAGCGCACTTGCCTGGCATGCGTGCAGCCCGGGTTCGATCCTCAGCACCACATACAAACAAATATGTTGTGTCCGCCAAAAACTAAAAAATAAATATTAAAAATTCTCTCTCTCTCTTAAAAAAAAAGAAGAAGAAGAATATTTCAGGATTAAAGCCAGAGGTGGTGGTGCACAGTGGTAATCACAGCAATTCGGGAGGCTGAGGCAGGAGAATCACAAATTCAAGTCCAGCTTCAGCAATTTAGTAAGGCCTTATGGCACTTAATGAGATTCTGTCTCAATAAATTAATAAATAAAATATTTTTTAAATTTTTAATTAATTAATTAAAAAAGAGCTGGGGATATAGCTCAGTAGTAAAGTACCCCTTCATGTTCAAATAAGAACATATGAGCTTTACTTAGAGATGGAGATCCTCAGGCTAACATCTGTCTATAGCAGATAGAGGAAACTTGCTATTATCGTACATGGTCCTGTAACAACCAGTCTTGGTCTGGGCCACTTATTGTTCCCTCCAACCTCATAGAAACGGCATAACTGGTGAATGATACCAGGTTATACCAATGGATGTGTTTGTTAGCTTTCTATCACTATGACAAAAATACCTAGGAAAATCAACTTAGAGAAGGAAAGATTTAATTGTGCTCCTGGTTTGAGAGATTTCAGTCCATGACTACTTGGTTCCATTGTTTCTGGGTCTGTGTTGAGACAGTACATCATGGTGGGGACGGCACAGTGGGACAAAGCTGCTAACCTCATGGTAACCAGGAAACAGAAAACAGAGAAAGAAAGCAAGAAAGCGGCCTGGGACAAGAGGTACCCTTCCAGAGCACACCCCCAATGACCTACTTCCTCCATTTAGGCCTCAACTCTTAGCGGTTTCCACCATGTTCTAATTGCATCACCAACTGGGGACCAAGTCTGTAACACATAAGCCTCTGGGAAACATTCCAGATACAAACTGGAACAGTGGGTATAAGGACATGTCTCTTTCTTTGGTAGGCAAATACTTGAGCAGTTGGATACCACGATGATTTGAAGAAAACTAGTGATGTACGGCTACTGGAACTTCTATCACTCGGCTGGGTCACCAAAGTTCATGCCTCCCAGGGATCCAGAAAGAGAAAGCATGTGCCTCAGCAACTGGGAAGACACATTTCTAATGTGAGCTCATGTCTCTGGGAAATCGATCAAGTTCAAAACCACATGGACAGCATTTTATAAAGCCAACCGAATCTCATCAGCGGAGACAAATCAGCAGGGAGACAGACTTGAAAAAGCTGTACCTGGCACAAGCCAGCACTCTAATGTACTGAAAAGTTTGCTAATATAAAGAATGGAAGTAGGATGTGCATAAGAAGACAGGAAATTTGAGAATTAAAGATTTTTACTGTAAGTCAGAAATATAGTTCCATGGATTTTATTATGGGCCATAATCAAGATTTGTTTGCATTTTTCTGATGCAGTATGCCATCTCATAAAGAATACTCCCATGGATTCACATCTCTTAAAGTCACGTCTTCTATCTCTGTAAGTCACCCCTACTGTATAAACTTGACATGCTTAATTGTCCACAGAACACATTTATGACAAGTTGGCTAATTAGGTATTTGTTGGCTCTTACCACAAAGTTATTACTTTAAATCATGAAATCAGATGGGAGTCTACTTTTCCAAATAAGGAAGATTGACTAGCCAGCGTGATTCTGAAAAAGCACTTAGCCCCAGATTTTATGTCTCATAAAACTAATTCCAGAAATGTTTTCAAAATTTTATTTACTGCAAGATTAGTATCTGTTGTTGTAAGAGCTATTTAGCCTAATGGATTGTTGGGTTCAGAGAAAAGCAGTAAGGAAATATAGAAAAATGGAACTTTTCATAATGAAGCTATTGCTCTGAAGTTTTTGTAGGAATATTTTTGATACTTAGCATAGTGGAGACATTAAAAAAAAATGAAACAATTTTTATCCTGTATCCTATGAAAATTATTAAATTGACTTCCCATTGCAGAAATTGTTGGAAAAGTTTACTTCGTGTCTAATCTAGGCATCCAAATGCAATTGCAAGCAAGCCTTATAGAAAACCTCACTTATGGAGACTTATAAGGAGACAGAAAAAGAGAAGGAAAGAATCGATTGACAGATAAGAATTCATAGTATCATAATTTTGGAGGATATGTCAGGTGTAAACACTGAGCCCAGATAGCAAAGTAAGGAGATCAGAGAACAGAGAACCAGGTGACCGACTTGGATGGTGTCTTTTTGTCTGACAACAGTCATGTCCCATGTTTCCTAATCCATGGTTAAGGAACCTTCCTCATGGCCTACTTGATGAGACAAGAGATGAAGTGAGGCAGGGAGAGAAAGAAATTTGACATGGTTGTTGTAAATATATTAATAACATATTAGAATATGTTAGTGATATTACTGACTTCAATTTTGTTTCCTCTGATTTCAATTTTTAAAAATGTTGTAGTCGTGCATCATAGTTGTACATAATAGTGAGGCTCATTTTGACTTAATCATACATCCATAGAATTAAAAATTTTTACTGTAAGATTTGCTCCATTTCAATCTCTAATACTTCATCTTTTCCCTCTCCCCCTCCTTCCCCTGTTCCCCTTACGCTACTCGATTAGTCTGCCTTCTATTTATTTATTTATTGTTTTTTTTTAAATTGGTGCTTTATAGATTTATACATAAAGGTGGAATTCACTCTGGTATATTCATATATGTACAGAGTATAATTTGGTCAATTCCGTTCCATAGTTCCTCCCTTTTCCTGTCCCCCCACTTTTTCCCCCTCATTTGCCTTCCTCTGATCTCCTTCTATTTTCATGGGATCCCCACCCCACACTGCTTTTTCTCTTTCATTTTGCTCTAGATTCACATATGATAAAAAGCATTTGAGCATTGAATTTATGAGTCTGGCTTATTTCACTTAGCATGGTTTTCTCCAGTTTATCCATTTACCAGCAAATATTGCAATTTCATTCTTCTTTATGGCTAAGTAAAATTTCTTTGTGTGTATGTGCCACATTTTCTTTATTCATTTATGTTGACAGGCACCTGGGCTAGTTCCATAACTTGGCTACTGTGAATTGTGTTGCTGTAAACAATATGGCCGTATTATAGTATTCAGCACTGATATATGGTTTTAAACTTGTTATCGCCTTTTCCCACTTCAAGTTTTGACTGAGATCTCCATTTCTTTCTGTTCAAGACTTACCACATTGTGCTAAGGGTATTTTACTGAAGAGAAAAAAACATATTTAAAAGACTCTAAAAGCTGTATGAAGATGTGAAGATTAGCATTGCTAATTAGGCTGTGATAGGAAGTTTCATAAATGACCAAAGAACCAATGTTTTGGACATACAGAATGTGGTTTATGTTAAAATAATATTTCAAGGAAGACTCAACCTTACACTGGAGATTACATTTTAGTTATTACTGAATAAACACACATAGTTATGGTAAACAAGTAAAAATATCTAAAAGATAGGAATATGAAATCATTGGTATGACATTGTATATATGCATTGGTATGTCGTTATAGATTATTCATCTTTTCCTTTCAGAAAATTTATTTTCAATCATATTTTCTCTGTGATTGTTTCCAAGTTTTAAAGTCGTATTTCACAAGTCCCTCCTGTCATTGCTTTTGCAGCGCTGTGTTTCAATCATGGTTCTCTGTTCTGAGGTTGGCTACCAGATGCATGCATAGTGACCGTCCACCTACCTACATGTTATCACCTTTTCCCACTCATATCTAAGTTGGAAGGTTATATGAATGTCTATTCTACTCCACTTTGCTTTGCTATGTCAATTTTTTTTCTTTTTCTTTTTTTTTTTTTGGCATGGGTAGATATGCTGGAATTCATTTCAGTTGAAACAACTTTGCTCTGACAGTTCAATTTTATGAGTAAATCAAAAAACCAAATGCTGTTTATAATTCTTTTTATCCTTTTAGAAAGCTTTCTAGCACTATAATGAAATACTTAAGATGATTAACTTATAACAAGAAAAGTTTTATTTTGGCTCACTGTTTTGGAGTTTCCAGTTTAAGACCAGGCAGATCCATTTTTTGGACCTCTGGTAGGCATGCCTGATGGCAATGGGAGGGAGATCGTGGCGGAGCAAACTGCTCACCTCATGGTCAGAAAGCAAAGCAGAAGAGAAGGGGATAGCGTTCCACAATCCCTTCAAGGACATGCCTCCAAACACCTAAGGATCTGCAACTAGACCTCTCCTTTTGAAGCTTCCACCCCTCCTCAACCTACAGCAATCACATAAGATATGAAAATCTGAACAAAACAAATAAATTGCTCCTCTATTTTGTTATCACAAACTGCTTCTACTTATTAAGTGTCAACATACTATTTTTGCATTCCTCCATTTTTCCTGCTATATGAAAACTTGGGAGTTTGGAGACAAATATATGTAAGGGAAATACTCAAAAGGAAACAGAGAAATGGTTCTTGTTCTGACTGGCCCCAGTGATAGAGCTATGTGTGGTAAGCCATTCTTAGACCGTGGCCGCCATTAGAAGATGGCGCCGGCTTCCACTGTGGCCTGTGATAAACAACTCCTTTTATGGAAAGTTGGCGTGCAATCCCTTACCACCCTATGAGAGAGATCCACGTGGCGGCTTAGGATTGGGATGCGGGGGGCTTTATTAAGCTGTGCTTGGGTGTGTCGGGCGGCGGGCGCTAGAAGATGATACATGACTCAAGGCCTGAATAAACTGTTGAAAGAAGAATCCTGTGTCGTGTTTCCCTGGCTGGCGAGGGGTCGCAACAATTGGTGGCCCGTACGGGGAACATATTCCTCTAACCCAGGAACCAGAACTTTCAGCAGTCAGGGTGGTGCACCGGTAAGTTCCCAGGTAAAGTGGGAATCCGCAAGCTAATAGCGGGACGCTCCTCTGTAAAGAAAGAGAGAGCGGGGCTTTTGTACTTTCACTTTCTTTATAGCTCTGAAAACATTATGGGCGCTACCTCTTCGAGCCCAATTTTGTTGGCCCTAGATGGGTTGCTACGTTCAAAAGGACTTAAGGTAAAGCAGAGCACTTTGCAGATGTTTTTGA
>NW_025999945.1:2767174-2846279 GCF_001458135.2 Marmota marmota marmota | reverse complement strand
AAGCATGTCCTATTGCATGCGGGTTTGACGTCCACGCCCCGCCCTACGAAAAAAGGCGTCGGCTGATATGGGATCAGGTCTGGGAAAGGTGCCTCCTTAGGACTGAACCATACATTGCAGCCACTTCTGCACAGTGGGATAGGACCTCTACTTTCGCCTGCATTGTTATATAAAATAGAAGGGGGAACTGTGGTAAGCCATTCTTAGACCGTGGCCGCCATTAGAAGATGGCGCCGGCTTCCACTGTGGCCTGTGATAAACAACTCCTTTTATGGAGAGTTGGCGCGCAATCCCTTACCACCCTATGAGAGAGATCCACGTGGCGGCTTAGGATTGGGATGCGGGGGGCTTTATTAAGCTGTGCTTGGGTGTGTCGGGCGGCGGGCGCTAGAAGATGATACATGACTCAAGGCCTGAATAAACTGTTGAAAGAAGAATCCTGTGTCGTGTTTCCCTGGCTGGCGAGGGGTCGCGACAGCTATGTAGTAGGTTTTCTTCTGGTTAGTGGAACCCCTTTGTCACTGAATATACTGCCATGAGGAACTGCGCTTACTCTCTTTGGAAGCTGCCCATGATGTTATCTTCCAAAGGGCAAATAAAACATTTGGTACATGGTCCAAAAAGATTTTTCATCATTTCCAAATAAATGTACAGTTGGCAATGATGATAATACATGTTTACTGAGCACTTATTAAATGCCTAGGGCTATCCTACATGTTCAGCATACATTAGTAGAATAAAACAGAGAATCACCTTTGTAGCATATAAAATCTAGTTAGTATAAATTAACTCCAGCTTCTGGTATATTGGCTTGTATTATTTGGGTTTATAGTGTGGTTGTTCGTCTTTGTATCATATTTTAGAATGCCTTGAAGGAAATATTAATTAGAAATGTAGAAGACATACATATTAGTTAATCTATTTATGTAGAATTCTTCTTTTCCTTTTTTGGGTGGGCACACCTAGACCCTGTTGTAGGCATTTTATTTCATGAAATTTCCCTCCACTGTTGCAAAAAAAAAAAAAAAAAAAAAAGGAAAAGGTCATGGGTCTGTAGTATTTTTTCTGGTTCTTCCCTTTCTTTCTGTTCTTAAATACAATTGCATAATAGCCTTAGGATTTGAAATTTGCATTTCCACTTAGGCTAAACATATAGCCACAATAGGGTTGGAGATGTAGCTTAGTGGGAGAGTGCTTACCTAGGCTTTCTTCATGCCCCTCTCCACACCAGCCACAATAGCAAATCTGCAGAAGTAATAATCTCAAGCATGGCTTTGTAGTTTTTTCCTCCCATTTTGAGATATAAATTGAATCCTCTTTGAATCTTACTCTTAGATTTTATTTTTGAGCATGGGAGTCACCTATCCTTTCTCAACCCCTGACCTCCTCCACCGGTCTCTAGGTTGTATGTGGGGCTAACCCCTTCATTGAAACAAGTTATAATTACTTCTGAGACAATTTGGCAGACAGCAACATGTCAGATCAAACATTGATCTTTTACCTGACCACATATATTAATAAAATTTTAAAATCAATACATATATATTTAAAGGTTTCAATTTGTTTTTAAGAAGTCTAAATTTTATTATATTTTTAAATGCCTTTTTGTTGTTGTTGTTGTTAATTATGTCTCTATACTTTGGTATAAGATTTGTTCCAATAACCAAAACCTCCATTATTTTTTTTCCTATGTTCAGCCTGTTTTTGTGTCACTAAATTGTTTTCTTTATATCCTGGCTGATTACCAAGTGTTTGGAGATGAGCAAGATGGGACTTGATAAAGCATTTGGAATGGAAAATTCTCACAGTAGGACCTGCTGACTTGATTGCCTCATCACCATGGCAACGCTCATCGGTCAGTATAGCCAGGTAATGAGATGGCTTAGTTCAATTAGGGTTTAAAATATTCTTCCACCACTGTGTTTGAAATTTACAAAAGCATTTGTCTAAAAATAGGTCACACTCTCTTATGACTCATAAGATATTCTGTGTTCAGCAGAGCACATGCACAAAGGTAAGGGAGCAAATCCATCTATAGGCTCTTCCATTTATTTTGTCCTTGAAAAAAAAAGCAGAACATTTAAATTTTAAAAAATTTAAAAATGCTTTGTAAATTCATAGATACTGGATGGATCAAGTGTGATTTGGGAAATAAGTCGAGACACTTATACATAACCCATTTGGTCTTCAGTCAAGGTTAGCAGAAAGCTTGGCTCAGAAAAGACAAGCATCATTTGGACTTGGAGGTGCTAGTATCAAAGTGAGGAAGAACACTTCATGCTGCCCACCTGGTGACAAATGTTTAAGAGGAAAAAGCATACTCTGATGTCTCAATTTCTATTTTTTTTTATAGTTCCAGCATATTATTTTTAATTTTGATGCTGAAAACTGTACCTACTGAGGGGGTTCCATGTGACATTCTTATACATGTATGCATTGTATTATGTTCAAATGAGAAGAGGTGTGTTTCCTTATATTCCAAACTTGAGACATATTCTCATCTCCCTTCCTTCTCCTCTCCCCAGAGCATAGTGCACCTTCCACTTAAATGAAAAACAGAGGCCATCTGGCAGGCACTCCTACCATACCACCTACAAGCATCTGCATCCATTTTACCTCCTTAAGGTTCATTTCCATATCTATCCTTTGTCTTTTCCCCTGGGATTTTAATCCTGCTCCCATCCCTGTTGGCTCTTTTTCTTAGTAAAGATGTACATGCAAACTTCTCACATCTTAAAAACCACAAAAGGAGCATCATATAAAATGTGCCCTTGCCTTTTAACATTTTTTGTCTCTTACCTTCAGGACCAAGCTTTTTAAAAAGGAGACGTTTATTTTCTCCCTTCCTTCTCACTCTTGGACTTACTGAAATCTGTCTACTGCCTTCATCACTGTGCTGAAATTGCTCTCAGTGAATCAGCAACAGCATTTAATGAAGCATTGCCGTGCACCAGCTAGGAGACTGTGCTTTGGTGACACAATATTGAGTAAGAGATGTCCTTGTCCTCAAGGCATTCACAAATCACGGTTCTGATACACCTTTCAACACAGAACACATTCTTCCTAACTTGTGATGGTTCCAGTCTTTATGTCTATTCTAGCTGTGGATGGTGCCTCTCAGAAACCACACCACACTTCTGTCCCCTACAGGCCATCAGACTTCTTTAACAGCATCCTCAGAGAATCCTGCCCTTCATGCCTCTTCCCTTTGACGCTGCTTTATCTGCCCTCTGACCTTTGCTTGTCAAGGTTCTACAAATTCCCCCAGTTATGTCTGAGGTTAGCTCTTCAGTGGTGCCCCCCCCAAACTTTGCCTATTAAGTGTCATAAGATTTTTCAACTAAATAACACTTCGCTTTTATAGTTCTTATTTCACCACCATATGCTCTCTTCTAATTTGCAATGTGAGCCATCCTTTATTTTTTTTAGCTAAACTTTTTGTTTTGAGATAATTGTAAATTTCCATGTGGCTTTGAGAAATAATATACAGAACAAGGTACATAATATTCTGGTGAGAGATGTGACCTGTATTTGCTTTTCTCTCACAATAAATCTTTCGAAATTATAGTATGATATCACAACGAAGACATTGACATTGAGGGAAATTTTCTATCACACGTGGGACTTGTCATGTCATCCTTTCAAAGTGATATCCACTTCTCTTTCACCCCAAGCCCTAATTAATCCCTGGTAACCGCTACTGCGTTCTCCACGTCAGAATATTATCATTTCAAAAATGTTACAAAAATAGAATCATGCTGCAATTTTGTTGAAATTTTTTTATGGTTCTAGTTTTTATTAGTGGTTTGCTTATTGGCCAGTATTCCCAGATTTTCATCCAGGTTGTTTATTCCTCCACTGAAGGATATCTAGGTTCTTTCCATTCTATAAGTTATTATAAATAAATTCCTATTTTAAAACCCACATTTTTTTCCCTGTTCTTTTTGTTTTTACACAGGTTTTTTGTGAACATTTGTTTTTCATTTTTCTGGGCTAAATGCTCAAGAATGCAATTGCTAGGTGATATGGTTAGTTGTATCGTTATTTTTTTAAGAAACTGCAAAAATGTTTTTCACAAAGGTTGTGCTCTTTTACTCTCGGAGAAGCAGACTATGAGGAATACAATTTCTCTACATCTTCACCAGCATTCTATGTCATAATTTTCATGTTAGTTATTCTAATAGGTGTATAGTTCTAATACATTGTGTTCTTAATCCACAATTTCCTAATGGCTAACGATGATGTATCTTTTCATATGCTTATTTGCCATCTTGATATTTTTTGGTGAAATATCTGCTTATATAATTTGCCCATTTTCTTTCTTCCTCTTTTTTCCCCTAGTTTGAGTCCCTCATATATTCTAGGTATTAGATTTTTCCTGTTTTCTATTTGAAGACATTTTCTTTCAGTCCGTAGCTTTCTACCTGTCTAAAGCTTAACGCTTCCTCTTAAAAGGGTCTTCCATAGATCAAGACACAATTTTCATGAGACTTGATTTATCAAATTTTCATTTTATTGACCATGTTTTTGATATAAAAATTACAGATTGTTTTTGTTTAGTGTTAAATCTCAAAGATTGTCTCCTCTTTTTTCTTCTAAAAGATAAAGCTTTATCTCTTTTTTTTCCCATTTCATGTCTAAATCTGTAATACATTTTGAGTTATATAGTGTGTAATGTATAAAGTTTAGGTCTTTTTTTTGCTTGCAAATTAAATTGATCAAGCACTATTTATTGAAAAAGTATTTTTTTCCCCATTTGATTACTTTTACATTGTTGCCAAAAATCAGTGGCTATATTTGTATGAGTCTATTTCTGGGTACTCTATTCAATTCCATTGATCTATGTTGCCATCTCTCTGCCAACACCATGCTGTTTTGATTACTGTTGCTATATAATAAAAAGCCTCAGCACCAAGTACACTGGTTGCTCCAACTTTATTCTTCATTTCCGATTACTTTTTCTATTCTAGTGCATTTACCTTTCCATACAAATTTTATAGTAATCTTGTCTTCCTCCCAAAATATATCTATAAGATTTTGGTTGGAATTATGCCAAACCTCTATGTGGAATTAAAGAGCTGACATCTTTACTAGTTTGTGTTTTCTAGTTTATAAACACATAATGTCTCTCAATCTCTCACTTAATTTCTTAAATCAATGTTTTATAGTTTTTTGGAATTGAAGTTTTGTACATGCTTTGCTAGTTTTATGTCCAAGTATTTATCTCATTTTGTGAGTAGTTGTAAATTGTATTTTCTTTTAATTTTAGTATCCACATATTCAATGCTAGTATAGAGATATGTAAGTGATTTTGTGTGTTTATTTGTATCCTGAGAATTTGCTGAAGGCATTTTCTGTTCTGGGAACATTTTAAAAATTCCTTTGAATTTTTTACTTAGAAAATCATGTCTTTTGTAAATAGTGATACTTTTATTTATTCCTTTTTAGTCTGTGTGCCCTTTTAAAATTTTTCTTGCTTTATTGTGTTAGTTAGAACTCCTACCATTATATTGCAGAGGAACAGTAAGAGTGGACATTCTTGCCATGTTCCAAAATTTAGAAGAAAAGTATTTAGTTCTTCATAATTTAGTATGTTAGCTCTAGGATTCTTGTATATTTTCTCAATCAAGTTTGAGAATTTCTCTACTATCTGGTTTTCTGAAAGTTTTTAAAATTATTAATAGATGTTGAATTATGTCAGATGACACTTCTTTGTAGATTAATGTGATCATGTGATTTTTCTTCTTTAACTTATTAATATGTTTGTTCACTGAGATTGATTTTCAAATATTAAACCAACCTGGAATTCCTATAATAAATTCCAGCTGATTATATCAGGTATATGAGTGTATGTACAATTGTACCTATATTGACTGTATATCATTTACATATTACATCTATATGTTTTATGGATATTATTGTGAAGAGTTGATCATTATTTTTCTTTAAGCATTTGGTAGAATTCACTGGTGAAATAATTTAGGACTGGAAATTTCTTTTATGGAAGTTTTAAATCAGCAATTTAATTTCCTAGTAGTCATAGGCTACTCAAGTTATCTTATGTTGAGTAAGGTGTATGTGTGTGTGTGTGTGTGTGTGTGTGTGTGTTGGGGGAATCTGTGTGATATGATTTGTTAAGTGAGTTTTTAACCTAGGTTCTGTGTAGTCAGGTATGATATTGCAACAGATATCTGGACAGGGATGGAGAAAAGATTGAGCTGTTATTCACAGATCCCAGAGAGAAGAGGACCACATACTCACGGGTGCTAGCAGAGAGGGAGGAACAGAGCCATCCTGGACGTATCTTCTCAACCATAGGGAAGGAGAAGCTGAGGGCCAAGCCTGTAACATGGTCCTGGATCTCCCTATGTGGGTTTCCCACAGCAATGTTGCATTAGTTAACTTGAAGGGAGCACAAAGCTAAGTGGGGAAGCTCAGGGTTTATTATTGAGTTCACCAAAATGAAATCAGAAGTAGGATGGTCAAGAAGATCAGCATATGAGGTCTTATTTAGGAAAACAGGAGCAGACTGCCTCAAAATATGTAGGTCAAGGAAGACGATCCTAGGAGAGGATGACAAGATAGATGTCATGGCACAATTAATATAAACGAGAGTTTTGACACTATGACTTTGGGTATGTTTCAAGATACTAATCCATTTCATTGAAATCAACAAATTTATGTGCCTAGAGTTTCTTTTGTATTATTTTCCTTTTATTCTTTGGTTATCTGAATGATCATCCTCTGTTTAATCCTGATATACTTCCTTTCACCTTTTTGTTTGTCGAGCTAGAGGTTTGTCAATTTCATCGATCTTTCTAAAAGTATCAGTCCTTAGTTTTATTGAATTTATCCACTGTTTTTCCATTCTTAATTTATATTCTTATCTTTTCTAAATTCTTTTCTTGATTTGAATTTTTTTTTTTTTGCTTTTATTCTAGTTTCTTGAGGTGGGTGCTTAAATTATTGATTGAAGACATTTCCTTCCAAAGAATTTAGAGCTATAACTTTTCTAATCAGTACTGTTTTAATTGTGTCCAACAAATTCTGATATTTTTCCTTTTTTGTATTCAATTCAATGTAGTTTTTGTTTTCCCTTAATACTTCCTCTGTATTCCATGGATCTATTATTGAGAAGTATGTTGTTTAGTTTCCATGTGTTTGCATACTGTCATGGTTTGTTGCTGTTGTAGATTTCTAGTTTGATTCCCTTGTGATCAAAGAAGGTACACTGTATGGCTTCAATTATTTTGCATTTATTGATGTTTGCTTTACACTGTTTGTGATGTTTTAGAGTATGGTCTATGTTTGTATATGCTCTATGGAAAATTGAGAATAGTGTGTATTTTGCTGTTATTGAGTGGAAAGATCTACAAATGCTGATTGAATCCTAATGTATGCTGGAGCTGCTGATTTCTTCTACATCCTCACTGATTTCTGTCTAGTTGTTATGTTAATTGTTGAGAAAGGGGAATTGTAGTCTTCAATTCTAATTGTGGATTTATTTCTCCTTTTAATTCTATGTGGTTTTGCTTTTAAAATTTCCACTTGTTTCTTCTCTGTATCTTCTCAGATTTTCCATTTCTTATTTTTATAATTACCTGTTCATAATTGCTCCTCAAAACATTTTTTGCAATGGTTGCTGTAAAATATGAGGTAATTCTAATTTCTGCTATGTTGGTGTTGGAATCTAATCATTCATTTAATCTGAGAACTTAGACTTATTGGTATTAAAATTAAAACCTGGGAATTTTGGGGTGTTATTAGACTTTTGGTAGTATTTAAACCTTCTGACTCCCTGTGAAACCACTCTGTTGGGAAAGGCAGGTCTCAGTTTACTACTGCCAGCTGGGGAGAGAAATCCAGGTTCCCTATTTCTTGCTATTAGAATTCAATTAGAGCGTACTACAGGGATACTGCCACATCGATGTTCATAGCAGCACAATTCACAATAGCTAGACTGTGGAACCAACCTAGATGCCCTTCAATAGATGAATGGATAAAACAAATGTGGCATTTATACACAATGGAGTATTACGCAGCACTAAAAAATGACAAAAATCATGGAATTTGCAGGGAAATGGATGGTACTAGAGCAGATTATGCTAAGTGAAGCTAGCCAATCCCTAAAAAACAAATACCAAATGTCTTCTTTGATATAATGAGAGGAACTAAGAACAGAGCAGGGAGGAAGAGCAGGAGGAAAAGATTAACATTAAACAGAGATATGAGGTGGGAGGGAAAGGTAGAGAAAAGGGAAATTGCATGGAAATGGAAGGAGACCCTCATTGTTATACAAAATTACATATAAGAGGTTATTAGGAGAATGGGAAAAAAAAAAACAAGGAGAGAAATGAATTACAGTAGATGGGGTAGAGAGAGAAGATGGGAGGGGAGGGGAGGGGGGATAGTAGAGGATAGCAAAGGTAGTAGAATACAACAGTTACTAATATGGCATTATGTAAAAATGTGGATGTGTAACCGATGTGATTCTGCAATCTGTATTTGGGATAAAAATGGGAGTTCATAACCCACTTGAATCTAATGTATGAAATATGATATGTCAAGAGTTTTGTAGTGTTTTGAACAACCAATAAAAAATTTAAAAAAAAAATTCAATTTGGGGATCTTTATTTAAGCTGGATAGGGGTGAGAGTCAAGATTTTCACCCGTCCTCCAATGAGACTCCTGGATGCAGAAACTGCTCTCATCTTGACCTCCTTCTGACAGGGGCTGTGGGAGTGGTGTGGAGAGTGATTTTTCTTATAGCTGGATGGTAGTGAAAGCCCTGACTTTCCACTTGACATCCTAAGAAATCACTCCACTGAAAAATGTTGAGGAACACCCCAGGACTGCTGGGTGGTGATAGAAATCCAGGACCCAACATTGTCACTCCTGGTATCTCAATGGGAACTGATGGCTCATTAAAAATGTACACATTTGGTATAAAATTACTGTCTCCGTATCTTCATCTGACACCACTCTAGTGGAGAGGAGAAGTGACCCCCAGGAGTCTCACTGGAGGACAGGTGACAGCTCTCAGAGAACATAAGTTTGGGCTTCTCATTTGGACTTTGCTGTATCCAAATGTAGGTCTGGTCACATTTTTTTCCATTGAGTTTGACATCAGTAGAATGGTCATTGCTACACAGTTTTCTATCTTGCTGTGCTGGGCTTGCAAACTAGAGAGGCAAGACTCTCCCACCCCTAGCTCCTTACATTTTAGATTTTGAACTGATTGGTATATTCAAGTTGCTGGCTTCTTTACTCCAAATCTGGGTTCTATAAAGCCAAAATAAAACTCAGATAGCTTACCATAATATTGCTCTTTTTTAAAAAGTTTTTTTTTTTGGTAGTTGTAGATGGATAGCATGTCTTTATTTATTTATTTATTTATTTATAATGTGGTGCTAAGGATTGAACCCAGTGCTTCACATGTGCTAGGCAAGTGCTCTACCACTGAGCTCTGGTACTAGCCCCACACTGTGTTATTCTTTTAGGTTCCCAGATCCCAAGCCAGTCTAATTCTTCTGTCTTTCAGAATAGCTAATATATTTGTTTCAGCTATACAGTGATAAGATTAGGAAAAAATATGCCCCCATCTTCCAAGAAGGGCATCCTCCCTGTTTGTATTTAAATAATAAACATCTCTCCTTCCTTATAGAGAGCTCTATTGCTTCAAGGTCACAGGATTTTCCAATAAATACAATAAATTGGGGTTGGTAATAGATGTTGACTTGTGCATATTCCTCAGAAAGCCTGCTGATATCAAAGCCTGACAGGTGATTTTGGGGGTCTTTCTAAATGAGTACAGAAAGTGAAACAGGTCACATTAGTGTGCTCCTAAAGATAAGTTTTGTTGTGTTGGATTATATTTTGGGAAAGTTACATAGACTAGTTGATCTGACATTTGAGGTTTTCTACAGGAACCTATCCCAGTCTACAAAAAACACAAGAATACAAATATATTCTGAGGGCAGGGCCAGTCTCTTTTTCTTTCTGTGAATATCTGCATCATCTCCTACCATGATGGTCACTGAACAGCTGGTACTCAATGTATGTCATATTGCCTTAGATAAAATTTCCCTGTTAGATAATTTAATTCACTCAAATTTAATTTGAGTAAATGGGGCTCTCTATTTTTGTTCCACATATCTTTCTTTTCTTTTTTTAAATTTTATCGGATGCTTTGTTTCACTCTGGAATCCTCAGTGTGTACTTTAATAAAAATTTTGGGTAGATTATATTCTTCTTTGTATTTTATGAATTGGCAGTTGTTTTTAATAAAAAAGAATATGAAAATAGTATTAAAAACAAATGACAACCTGCCACTCAAATATGAGTCTCATATTTTGAATCAAGCTGTTGATTTAAAGCCATCTGTATGAAACATAAAAATAGTTTAATGATACCCACACTGAGTCACCAGCAAACACTGAATTAATCAACTGTTAGCAACATGTAAATCTGCTAATGAGAGGAATTCTTTAGCTTGAGTGCTTCTATGCTAAAAGGATGTTCTTATTTATGGCTCTAGACCCCAGAGAAAGATCATAACTTCAGAGCTCTAACATAACCTACTTTAAAATGCACAGGACTTGTTTTCTTGAAGGTGGTTCAGTACCCTGAAGTAAACTCAAATATCTAAATTATGTTGCTCATTAGGTTATTTTTTCTGAATGTATTAGATGTACACTAGTTACACAAACTATATTTTTTAAAAACCAAAACAACTTTTTTTGGGGGGGTGTACTGGGAATTGAACTCAGGGCCACTTGACCACTGAGTCACATCCCCAGCCCTATTTTGTGTTTTATTTAGAGACAGGGTCTCACTGAGTTGCTTAGTACCTTGCTTTTGCTGAGGCTGGCTTTGAACTAGAGATGCTCCTATCTCAGCCTCCCGAGCCACTGAGATTTCAGGTATGTGCTACCATGTCCGGCTAATACAACTCTTAATAGAAAAAATATTTTGCTTTTTATCACCATAAAAAATGCATTGTACATTTTAGAAAATTCTTATGTACACCTTTTGTTTTTATGTAGCTAGCTGGTAATAGTACAGAAAAAATTTAATACCATATTTCCTAATTTCTTAAAAAAATTAATCTGTATTTCTTAATTAATTTCTTAATCCACGGAATTCATTTGTTGCTACATGATCTTCATGTACATTTTGATTATGATAAATTTTAAGAATATGAGAAAAATAAATGATGATGTAACAAAAATGATCAAGATATAGAATTAAAACATATTAATTTGTTTATAAGATTTGCTTCAGATCAAAATTAAATTATTTTTGAAAAGAAATTAAAAGCTACCCCTTATGAAACTCTAGTTTGGGGCAATATAACCTATACAAAGAGAACACAAAATATAAGTATAAAGTTTAATAAATTATTGTAAACTGGATATTTTTTAAATAGAGTATTTTGAAGAATCGTAATCTTAATTTTGATGTAGTATAATTTATCATTATTTTTCTTTTGTCATGTCTTTGAGACTTAAGCAATCTTTTCTCTACTCAAAGTCACAAAAATTATTTTCCTATGTTTTCTTTCAGAAGTTTAAAAATTTTACCTTTTCAAATATTTTATGTTTTGACATTTGATCACAGTTAATTTTATGTCCACAGTTAATTTTATGTCCACCATGAGGTTAATAGTCATTTATTCCCACATGAATATGTACTTGCCATAGTACTATTTGTTTAATGTTTTTTCCCCGATTGAATTACCTTTTTCAAAACTCAAATTACTCTCTCTTTAAGTTTATTCCTGAACTCTTAACATTAACATTGATGTATGGTTATTCTCCCAATACTTCATTGTTTCAACCACTTACATAACATAGGCAAATTTTAACATATTAGGCTTCAGTTTTCATTCAGTTCCAACTTGCGACTTCTTATTTGCATCGTGTTTAGATAGTTGTATTTTAAAATGCTTAATTTCCAGTTATTAGGAGCCTTTTCAGGAAGTTCTTTATAATTTATTTCTAATTTAACTATAGCCAGAAAATATTCCCTGAATAATTTAAATTATTTTTAAAATTGACTCATTTTAGATCTTATCATTTGGTCTATCTTGATTAATATTTCACATAAAATTGAAAAGAATGTGTACTCTGCTTTTCTTGAGCAAGCCTTGTAAATATCAGCTAGATGTTCCAGAGTCTTCCATTTCTCTATTGATTTTCTGACTGCTTCTATCAACTACTAAGAGAGGACTGTTGAAATCTTCATCTACCATTGTGGAAATGTCCATTTCTTTTTTTAGTGAAATAAGCTTCATCTATTTTAAAGCTCTATTTTTGAGATTTAAATGAGCATTTAGGAATTTTAGGTCTTCTGGACTCCCTTCTCAATATGAAATGACTTTTATTTCTAGTGATAACTCTTGTTCTGTCATCTGGATATTAGCATTACAGCTTTAGCTTTCTTATGATTAGTATGTGTATGTTATTTATTTTTCTGATCATTTACTTTTAGCCTATCTAAATCTTTATATTTAAAGCCAATTTCATATACATAGCATATGATTGATTCTTGATTTTTTAGCCAGTCCAAAATATGAGATTGAAGTTTGATCATTCATATTAAATAAAAACTTTCATGTTCTCATTTCTTTTCTACTCTTCTTTTATATATGCATTACATTTCCTTTTTCTCTCTATGCTTTCATTTTATTATTTGTAGTTTCATTTTAGTATTTAAAATGGGTAACTTTGTTTGCAATTATCTTCAAATACCATTGTAACACCCACATATTGTCTAAGAACCTTATAGCAGTAGACGTCCTTATTTTATGTATTAGTGCTTTATAGTTACTCATAATAGGTGGGTTCAATTTGCTGCCTTCATGCTCTTTGTGCTATTGTTATAACTTATTTTCCTTTTATGTTTTAATCCATTTGACACATTGCATGATTGTGTATGTGTTTGTGTGTTGGTGGTGGGGGTACTGGGGATCCAACCCAGCAACACTCTATCACAGAGCTACACCCTATCATGGACTATACCTTAAGTACTTTTTCTTTTTTATTTTGAGACAGACTTACACTGAGTTGCCAAGGCTGGCCTCAAATTTGCCATCTTCCTGCCTCGGCCTCCTGAGTTTTGGGGATTACAAGTGTGCTCCATTGTGCCTGGCTGACATTGTTATGCTGAACCTATTAAATTATTATCTTTTTAAGAATTTTTACTGTACTGATATATTTTCTCATTTATTTACTATTTCTGTTTTTCTTCTAGAGTAAGGTTTCCTACTGGTATTGTTTCCCTTCTTGCTGGTGAATGTCTTTTAACATGTCTTATAATATAAACATGGGGAATGTCTTGGCTTTTTCTCACCTCAAAAGGTCTGTGTTACCTTTGTTGAAGATTGTATGTGTGTGTGTGTTTCTCTTTCAGCAACTTAAATGTGTCATTCCATCAAAGCATGACTTTCATAATTCTGATGCAAAACTGTTTCAGTTCTTTCTTTGTTTCTCAGTACAAGTTGTATCTTTATTCTCTTCTAATATTTCCTCCATTAGTGCTTAGCCTTTTGTATTTGATGTGTTGTGTGTGTGTGTGTGTGTGTGTGTGTTATGATTATTCTGGTTGGAGTTTATCGAACTTCTTAACCTGTTATGTTAGAGTTTCTATTAAACTTGAAAAGGTTTTGTTATTTTTTTCAAGTAATTGTTCTGTATCCTTTATTCCTCTTATACAAGGGTTCTAATTACATACATTGGACTGCTTATTTTGTACCTATCGTCTCTGAAGCTCTGAAGCCCTGCTTAATTATTTTCCACTCTTCATTTTTGCCCTCGGTCTTCATTTTAAGAAGTTTGTGTTGCTAAGGCTTCAAATACACTGTTATTTTCTTCTGAGTTATCTACTCTCTGCTTCATTTTCATCCAATAAAATCTGACTTCAGAAATTGGATTTTTTTTTTTTACCTCTAGAAATGTATCTAGTTCTCTTTCATGTCTTTCAATTTTAATTATATTCATGTTTTCCTTTCAACTTTTGGGCACAGTGCACATGTTCATGATAACATTTCTAATGTTGTTATCTGCAAATTTCCTTTTTTCTTTTATTTCTGGATCCTCTTTCTATTTATTTCCTCATTATGCGCCAGATTTTCTTACTATATTTTAAGCCCCATAATGTTTGATTCAATGCCAGTCATTGTGAATTTTATGCTGATTAGTGCTGCACTTGTAAAAATTTCTTTAAAGAGTGTTAGACATTGATCTGGAGGGCAGTAAATCAGTTTGTAAATCAGTTTGATCTTTGCAGGGTTTCTTCTGAAGCTATTTTGGTGGAGGCATTTTTAATAAGAAATAATATTTATGTTAAAAGTTCTTTTGAAAACTAGATGTCATTAATCTACATTGTGAAGCTAGCAGTCTGTCTCTTTCTTTAGGTTTATTTAAAAGATAGAATTAGTTACCAGGTGTGGTGGCACATGCTTGTAATCCCAGCTACTTGGGAGCCTGAGGCAGTAGGATTGCAAGTTCAAGGGCAGCCTATCCAATTTAGTAAGACCTGATGATAATAATAATAAGGGACTAGGGATGTAACTCACTGGTAGAACTCCCTTGAGTAAATAAAACAAAATAAATGTAGAAATGTTTTCACTGAGTGGTTTGAGACAGTTTTCCCGTGATGTAAATAGTGAGGTTTTGTTTCAATGCATTTTTTAAAAATATGTATATTTTTAATTGTCAGTGGACCTTTATTTTATTTATTTACTTATATGTGGTGCTGAGAATCAAACCCAGTGTCTCACATATGTGAGGCAAGCGCTCTACCACTGAGCCACAAACCCAGCCCATCAATGTATTTTGTTATAAGTTAAAAGTACTTGAATTTTTTATTTAGGATCTTTTATAAGGTCTATAAAATTCTATTTCATTACCACTGCCATTAATAATTTCTTTCTCACTGTTTTTCTGCTCTTCTTTGTGACTCCAATTAATATATTAGATCTGTCTTTAGATAAAAATATCCGTATTACAAGAAGCTTTGCTCACCCGTTGATTTACTTTCTAGAGTCTTTAGACCTATATTCCAGATTCTTTATCAGTTACATAACAATGGAATTTCTGGGTCTCAGCTTAGTATATATTTAACTTCTTATGAAACCACCAAATGGTCATTTAAATTCCTTGTGCATGTTGTATTCCCATTAGCTGCGAATTAAAATGTCCCTGGCACCAAATCCTTGCCAACCTTTGATATCATCTGTCTCTTTATTATACTTATTGTGGTGGTATCTTGTACTATTCCACTGCATTTTTAATTTACATTACAGTAATAACTTATAACTTTCAATATGACTATGTTTCCTAAAGTAACTTATTAGATTGATTCTATTTTTATTATTAAATTAAAAATAATTCTCCATATATTATGGAAAGGGATATTATATTGGACTATGAATTATCAATTTTTCTCTACTTATGAGACCAGATTTCATACTTTCTTAAAAATATTCTTAAATAGGTGAAAATTTTAATTTTAATGAAATCTAACTAATCTTTCTAAAATAGTAATAATAATTCACTTTCTTATTCTAAGAAATCTTTTACAAAAGTCACAGAATAATTCCTGGAATTTTTCAACATACTTCAAAATTTAGATTTTACTTTCAGGTCTCTAGATCATACAATATTAATTTTATGCGTGAGATGAATTCACTTTGTGAGTTGAAGTTCAACCTTTACCTCTCTCTTCCATATAGACGTCAACTGCTGTAACACCATTCTCTTAAATTAAACCAACATGTGGGTCAAAAGTCAAGTGCACATACATGTTTGGTTCCATTTCTGTACACTCCTTTTTATTCCATTGATAGACTTTTCTATTTTTTGTCAATATCACATATTTTTGGTGTAACCTTATAATAATTTTTGAAATTGGATGGTATAATCATGTTTATTTTTTATTTCAGATCTTGTTACTCTTTTAGGTTTTTTGTAATATCAAAAGTTTTTGGAATTCTCTTCAATTTCTACAGAATAACTCAAATGAATTCTTAGCTATATTGCATTAACTCTCCAGTAGAATTAAGAAAACAAGAACAACTTATAATTTTCGAGTCTCCCAATCTATAAGCCCTCTTTTTAGGTCTTTAAAACTGTATTTTGTAAGACCTAACACATATTTAGATATACTACTCTATTTCTGATGCTATAATAAAATACCTGAGATTGGGCGATTTATAAAGAAAAGGGCTTGTGATATTTTATAACATGGTGGAGAAAAAAAGCAGAAGGGAAAGTGATAATTGTTTTGTCTGGAAAATGAGTGGTCGAGTAGCTGTATCACAACATGCTTTCACAAGGACTAATTCAGGTTTTAGTCCATTTATGAGGGCACTGGTTCTTTGAACCAAACAACTTCCCTGAGGCCCCTCCAATATTGCTGCATTGAAGAGTTAAGTTTCCAAACCATGAAATTTTGGGGAACACAATCAAACTATAGGATTAGGCTTCACCTTATTCCCCAAAGCTATTTTTTTTTCAGTTTTCACTGTACATAATCTGAACTCTTTTTAGCTCAATTTATTTCTGAGTATCTTATGTCTTTTGTGGTATTTTAAACTTTATTGAGTTATTGTTTTATTTCTATATATATACGTATAAAAACTTACATTTGTACATTAACTTTGAATCCTGCAATCTTATTAAATTCACTGATTATTCCCAGTAATTAGGTAGCAGTTTTGGACTTTCTGTATTCACAACCCAATCCTCTTATTATCTATTTTGATGTCTGTGGATCTGCAGTGTTAGTCACATTTTCATTCTTGAAGGTGATAATTAGTATTCTCTCTTTTTACTTGATTTCTCTTTTTCTCAGACATTTAAACTCTACAAATATTTTCAGAGTCAATGTTCATCTTTTTGAAATCCCTGTTTCTTTCTCTCTCACGAAATTTTGCTCTTTTATTTATGTTACTTTCATTTTCAATATTCCTTTCTGTATTTTTGACCGTCCATTAAAGATTATTTTCCCTTTCCATAATCAACAACACAGTTAATCAGCATAGGTTTTATGATGTGGCAAAAAAAATCCTCTAAATTTGCTTTTGAGAGAATGAAATTTTTATCTTTTGCTCAGGTAGATATGAAGGTCTTCTTCTGATTGCATAGCTTCTGGGGAGACCCCAAACATGGAGTTATAAATCAGGTCTCATCCTGTTGATGACTCAGGAATCTAGAATCTTTACAAATTATGGTGATTTCCTGAAATATAAGAAGTCATTCAGATACTTTGGTCTTGGAATTAATACAACCTTGGAATGAACATATTTTTGGAATTAATACAACCTTGGAATGAACATATTTTGTTCACATTTTATTGTGTTTGTGCCAAATGGTTTCCTCCCATTTAGGTGAAGGAGGGAGAGGAATATGAATTGGAGAATGCTTCCCAGCTACCATTTTTCATAATACAGGGGTGCATGGTGTTTGTTGAAGAGCTCATCTTCTCTGTGATATCACCACTTTAAATCCCCACCCACCCACACTGTGGATCTCTTGGGTAAAAAAAAAAAATCTAATTTTTAAATATATGGTTTTACCTATTATACATATAGTCTGGAATTTTTTTTCTCTCAATTTGTTGATTAAAGACAATACTGTCTAGTCAGTGCATTAGACTGCTAATATTTCCATTAAAAAATACCAAATACTAGTTTAAGCTAATGTTGGTTAGCTTAAATGACAGAAATTAGTTTCCTTACAGTTTTTGACGGTAGATGTCCAAGATCAACATTCCATAAAGTCTGGTTTCTAGGGAGGCCACTATGGTTTGGGTCATAAATGTTCAATTCAAGTCTAAGTTGTAAAGGTTCAGTTTCCAGATTGGTGCCATTGGGAGGTGGTAGACCCTTAAAGAGACAGAGTCTAGTGAAAGGTCTATATGTCATTGAGGGCAGTCCATGTGGAGTCCAGGCTTTTCCTCTTTCATGACAACAGGGCCAATTTCCCATGGACTGACACCTCCAAAATTGTGAGCCCAAATTAACATTTGTCCTTGTAAGTTGATTATCTCAAGTATTTGTTAGAGTGATGGAAAGCTAACACAGAGGCCTTCTTCCTCACTTATAGATTGCCACATTTTTTCTGGGTCCTTCTTTACATGACCTTTCCTATGTGCATATATAGATGCCAAAAGAGAGATCCAAGTATGTCTTCTTCTGCTGATAAGAACACTGATCCTATTGGACTGAGGCTTCACCCATACAATCTCATTTAACCTTAATTATCTCCTTAAATGCAAAATCTCCCAGTACGTTGATGGTTAGTATTTGAATTTGGGGTTCAGTCCATAGCATCACGAGTTCTGTTTTTCAAAGAATGTTATTTGATTTAATATTTCCTTTGAAGGAAGAATTGCTAATTTCCCCCTTCTTTCTGCCTTATAAATTTTGTCCTTATGTTTGTTTTCCTCAAGTTTTTAATAATTTTCTACTACGTTGTGTTTAGGTATGGATTTTTTCCCCCCATGTATCTGGATTTGGATTTGCTGGGATTTTTTTTTGGATAGAGTGATTGTTGTCATTCATGAAGTGTGGTATAGTCACAGTCATTTAAACTATTATCTGTTCTCTTTCTCATATTCCGGAACTCCAATTAAGTATTTACTAGTCACTCCAGCCCCAACCAAGGTATTCTTTGTATTTCTTATTCGTATTCTGTATTTTCTTTCTATCCCTCTTATATTCAGTCCAGAGAGCTACCTTTTAATTTAGATCAACAAAATATTTTTCTTAATACTAAGGCTCAACTTTAACTAGACACATATGGAGATAATTTATTGTTTTAACCCAGAAGCTGGAAAACATTTTCATAAGGAGCAGATAGAGAACATTTTGTAGATACTTACATTTTTGTTGAAGATGTAAAGATTTGAAAACATAAATGCTATTCTTAGCTTGCATATCATACAAAAACATATTGGCTGGATTTAGCTCAGAAACCATCATTTCTTAGCTCCTAATTTAACTCATATTTTGAGTTCTTAATTTTATTGTTTACTATTTTGTTCTAAAAAATTCTATTTAGTTCTTTTTTGAAGAAATTTCTAATTCTTGTTTCTTCCTAAAATTTTCAAGGTTGGCTCGAATTTCCTTGAACAAGATGAGCTTTGTATTTTAAAAGCCTGTCTCATAATGTTGATAAATTGACTCAGTTTGAATTATTTGTTGTTTCTTTCTCACAATGGCTTGTCTCTATGTGTTTGCAGATAAACCCAAATTTTTAGCGGATGTTACTTTGAAAAATTATTTGCAGGAATCATTTGAGCTCTATGATAATTATATCTTCCTCCAGAGAAAGTGTTTCTGCCAGGTGTCCAGATACACCAGCAATCTGGGTCTACCTGATGAATTTTAAGTGTGTATATCTAACATCATGTATAAAACCTAAAACTGAACTCCATAGCTCTGCTAATGCATTCTCCCTCCTAGAATTCAGCTCACTGGAGGCCATGTCTACCAGGGTTCCTAACCTTGGCAATCCCTGTCATTAGCTGCACACCTTATCAGAGTGCAGCTCATCCTCTGTCATGTCTCCCTGTTGGCAAAGGCTCCCAGAGTAAAAGCAACCGTGGTCATGGTCTCAGCTCCCTCATTTCCCATCATTTGTTTAAATTTTGTCATCCCAGAGCTTGCTCGAGTCATTCCTTCATCTTGGTAGCTGTGTGATGATTGGTAAAGTTAGTGGATGCCTTCCATTTTTTAAAAAGTCATTTTCACTCTAGGGTGTAGCTCAGTGGTGAGTACCTGCTTAGCATGTGGAAGGTCCCGCGTTTTATCCACAGTAATAAAATAAATAAATAAATCAAATCTTATCTTATCCTAGACAAATATCATTTTTTTTAATTCTCCCCAATCATTTTCTTGCTTCCTAGATCAGAGCCAAGTTATGTGTACTTCCCTTCCATTCCTATTTTTATATTCTTTGACCATTCATTTAGGCTACATACATAACATTTTTTAATTGTGTTTTTGAATTTATATACATATTATAAAGCTCTACTTATCATTTTATAGAATTGTTGTTTTACCTGCCTTATGTGTTTTAACACAAGTTGATATAAATATATTTAATGATTTGTTGAAAATTTGTTTAATACTTTATTATGTGATTAAATTAAACACATTATAAAGAGACAGTTCTTGGCTCCTTGAGGTAAATCCCCTATCTTTTAGTCTTTGTGGGAGTGTAGGAACCCAACTCCTTTGGGCACAATGATTAGCAAATAAATGCCTAATCACAGATGCACTGGACATACCCCATTGGTCATCCTCCATCTTCTGACTTTGACCACTAGTTTGTCACTGGATCACCCAGTGCTTTAAAAGTCTCTCACTTTTCATTTCAGTTGAATTTAGTGTCTCTCTTTACTGCAATAGTCTTGACTAAAGTCCTCTTTGTTTAACTTTGTGCAGTGCAATTTTTACTTTGAAACTAACAATGACTATTAATAGCTAATCATAATAACCACTCTCTAATTCATGCTTTTTTACCCTATTAGCCAAAGACTTTCAAAAATAGATATCTGGTACTTTTAAAATTTTTTCCTATTGGAAAATCTTTTAATAAATATTCAGCACCCTCATAATGAAATTTAAAGTCCTTGGCATGATAAAAATATTTCAAAATATTTCAAAACACACATGCACACATACATACCCACTTCTTGAAATTAAAGACGATCTTTTAGCATCATGTTGGATTTGATAATATAAGTTATATGTTGGTACCATAATTTATTGTTGGGTTTCTATGTTCTAGTGCAGGAATTTATGATGGAGATGATGTTTACAAAGCAGATCACTTTTTAATTTACTGGGGACTTAGAATTTAAGTGGGTCTGTTTTGAAAGAACCCAATCACAATTCTATTCACAAAATCTCCTCTTTCCAATAACTAAATGTACTACAGAAAAAGAACAACAATATGAGAGGAAAGTTTCCCTTAGATTCATGGGGCACCGAACATTCTAGCAGAAGACTTTCTCTACTGGTCTTGGTTAGACAAAAATCAATGTAGTTAGTGGTCCTGATAAAGCCTCATTTGTGGGATTAATGCTTTCCATAAAAATGAAAGATGATGGAGAATTATCCATATAAACAACCTGTCCAGAAGAATGATAGCAGTAAGTGAAACTCAAAGAGACCTGGAAGAAAGTATTCACATCAAAGGGGCATGGTACACCTGGTATTTATTGTCTTCACTCAAAATGCTAGTTCTTTAATGTAGAACCTGTTTCTATTTCTGCTTTCTAACTTTTCAAGTTTAGGTTATGTATTCTTCGCCTACTTTCTGAGTGTCTCTGATGACTATCCTTAAATCTTGCTTTTCCTTTTTGCCTCTTTTTATCCCCACAGGTCTGCCAGTGTGGAAAAAAACAAACACTGGCAAAAAAAGCATTAGGTAAATGGATAACATTTTATATGTAAAATGTTCTTTTTGTTCTTGTTAATCATTGTTGAAAGATTAAAATACAAACTGAGGCACTTTTCCCCTGATACACAGGAGTGAATTTTTCTTGTCTGCACAGGTCACCTGTGCTATGGCCAACTCCCTTTTCTTTATGCCTTATCAAACTTTTTATCTTCATAATATGGAGCTCTGTTAGACTCAGGAGATCTTTTTTCCAACCTCTTCTGCTTAGTTCTCGGGTTTTCTGAATTCATTTTAAAAATATAAGAAACCAAACAAAACTCTTAGTTGTAGCATCTGAGATTCCTTCTATGATGTTTTCCCTCATTCTAACGAGAGGGAATAGGTTTTCCCATGTTCTGTATACCACCACCACCACTTCCCATTTCTTTGGTTTATCTGTTTTGGGATTTCGTGGTTTCCATATGTATGTGTATAGAGAAGTCTCAAGGATTCTGGGAAAGAACAGCCCTCTGTCCACCTCTAAGAGGACCACTCTTGCCATAGAGATATAGTCACCATGTTTTCTGATAAGTGGTATCTTTCATAATAAGCACCGGGAAAAGAAAGAAGAAAAAACATCATTTTACAAAATCATTTTTGTTCTTGCAGAACAGGCCATACTCTTTCCTGTGATTCTGTGTATACAGGTCACAAATGGATTTCACAATGGATTATTGGTAATCCATTGTCTTTCAGTTAGTAAACATAGCTCTTTCTTTCTAGCAATATGTTTATAAGTTCATATTTTCATGTTTGCATCAATTTTGCATATAAGGTAGGGGAAGATTGCATCAGGAATTACTAGCTGGTTACATTTTCCCCTTTATTATTACTTCCCACAAATAAAGATGCTTTAATTCTCTGGGAATGTAAAGTAAATAAATAGTGTTCTTGGTAGGAAAATAAAATTTCTCAAGAGAAATAATAAATTCAATTAAATGTACTTTAAAAACAGTAGTCCCAAGAAGATATTTAAATCAAGTATGTTGTAAATTATTTTTATGGGCATAGGCTTAAAAAGAAATATAAGTATGGTGAAAGATAAGACTTCAGAGAGCATAAGGAAAAGGGAGCTTGGAGTCAGGCAGATCAAACATTTCAACAAAATAAGCTGCTTTACTAGAGAAGTCAGCTTTTGGGCAACACTTTCAAAATATTTTGAAAAAATTTAAGATGAGTTCACACAAATATTATAGTGACAGGAAAAAAGATGCTTTTAAATCTGAAAAAAAATGACTTTAAATAGCCTTGGTATATACAGAAAATAATTCAACAATCTCAAGTAAAAATTATATTCTAAAGCCACTGAACTGAAAGAAAAGAGTTGTATTTGTTTTTATGAATTATCAACATCATGCTCTCAATCTGGTTGGACAACTTAAGAGTAAATTTATTCCTAATGGCCCATGAATAATAAAAATCCCAACTAAAAGAGCCCAGAATTTTGATTTTTCGGGTTATCCTCCATTATAATTTGCCACTGCAAAACAAGAGACAATTGATCTTAGTGTGAAAGATGATTTCAAATGTTCATGTATTGATGCATCTTTTTAAGGATGTAGAAATTTACATGAAACATGACAAGGAGATTAATGGAAAATATATAGCTTTCCATAAGTCATAATTATGATGTTAACAAAAAAGGAGTTATTATAACTACTGGAACTTTTGATATGTCACTAAAGCAGGTATCCATAGTCATACTTGTATAATTCTTTCTTTTTCAATGAAAAAAAAGTTCAGTATATTTCCTATTTCAGTTACCTTTTGAAAAACTGAAGACAAAACTTTATAATAATACATCTATTCTGTACTTAACAATAGCTTCTCTGTTTCTCTTAACATGTTTTTTCACTCCATATTTAGTAGGCAGTTTTCATTTTCACGTCTGTTCATTTTTACAATAACACAACTATTTAAAAAGTAGTATAAAAAATCTCACAGTAGCTACAGCTCAAAACACTTTCCAAATTGTCTTCAGATTCCATTAATTGTTTTTTAAAATGTATTTAAGCCCTAGAGCTCAGACAGTACCTTACTCATATTATCTTAGAAGATAAAACTCACAGTAATGAGGCAAGGCAAATATTATCTATTTCTTCTTACAAATAAAAAAGATAAATAAGTTGACCAAGAAAGTGCAACTCATAATTGATAGCAACTAGATGTTAAAACTTCTTTTCTATATTTTAAAATCACACTTATTAAACCAGATTTCTACCCTTGGAACTGTCTATTTTATTTTGTTATATTTCATCTATTTCCACCTGAGACTGGTTTACCTTTATTTAATATGATTAAGTGCTATAGGCTGCAAGTCTCTCTTTTTTTAAACCAAAGGAGAAAAGAATTTCCTAGATGAATAAAAGCTAAGGGAGAACATTACAACTAGCTCCATTTAAAAGAAATGCCAAAGGGAGTCTCTCAGTTTGAAATGAAAGGGGTAGTTAGGAACACAAAGCCACAGGAAATATAAAGTTCTTCAATAAAAATAAACACATGGGCAAATATATAAACCTGTACTATTGTCATTTTGGTGCATAGCATGACAAAACCATTTTTAAAAATACATGTTGACATCAATGGCTACATACAATATATAAAGATGTAATTGGTAACATCAATAATTCAATTGAAGGGATGGAGCTGTAAAATTGTAGAGTTTTTATATGCAATTCAAGTTATTATCAGTTCAAAATGGAACACTATAATTTTAAGATATTTGTACGTATTTGTAATGTTAACCACAAGAAAAAAATATCTATTGAATATACAAAGAAGGAAATGAAAATGAAACCAAAGCATATTACTATAAAAAATCAATGAAACATGGAGGAAGAAATAAAGAGTAGAAAAGAGGGACTAGAAAAAAAGTAGAAAATACAAAACAATCAATAAAATGGCCATTGTAAGGTCTTCCCTATGAGTAACTGCTTTAAATGTAAATTAATTAAATTTATCAGTCAAAAAACAGATTTGCTGAAGGGACAAAACAAACAAGTTCTAATTACATTGTGTCTTTGAGTGAGTTTCTTTAGATATAAAAATCAGGTATAGACTGAAAATGAATGAATAGAAAAAGATATTACATGCAAATAATAACCAACAGTGTAGGAGTGGCTATTAATTTGAAACAACATACATTTTAAGTAAATAAAAGAATTTTACATTAGCACCAAAAAGAATAAACTATTTAAGAATAAACCTAACCAAGGAAGTGAAATGCTTGTATACTGAAAACTATAAAATATTACTAAAAGAAATTAAAGGAGACAAATTAATGGTGAGACACTCAGTTTTCTTGCATTCAAAGACTGAATATTAAGATTTTAATACAACCTAAAAACTTCATAGGTTCAGCGTAATCCCTACGAAAATATAAATTATTTTTATTCAAAGATTTAAAAAAATTATCCTAAAATACACATGGGAATCTCAGAGAACTTCAAATAGTCAAAATAGTTTTGAAAAGTAGAAAAGTTAGAGGACTCACATTTTCTGATTGCAAAACACATTACTAAGATACATAAATCAAATCCATGTGATATTGGCATAAAGACAGAATAATAAACCAAGAGAAGAGAATTGCAAGCTCAGAAGTAATCCTCCAATGATCTTCAATGAAGGAGTCGAGATTTCTCAATGAGAAAAGAATAATCTCCATCAAATGGTATTGGCAAACAGAAATTCACATGCAAAAGCAAGATATTAGATCATTATCTTATATAATATATAGATTTAACTAAAAAGTAAATTAAATACCTGGTTGTGAGACCTAAAATTATACAACTTCACGTAAAAACTCATTGGAAAAGGTCTATGACATATTGGATTTGGCAATGATTTCTTGCATATGACACCAAAAAACAGAAAACAAAAGCAAAAGAATACATATGAGACAACATCAAATTTAAAACTTTGTACAGATGAGGAAAAAATTAACAGAATAAAAAACAACCAATGTAACTGGAGAAAATATTTAAAAATCATGTATCTAATTATGTACTCAAGGGATTAATAGCTAGAATATATAAAGAACTCCTACAGCTCAATGACAAAAAAAAATCAAATAATCTGTTTTTTAAAAGGAAATGATATGCTGGGCACAGTAGCACAGGCCCATAATTCCAGCTGCTTGGGAGGCTGAGACAGGAGAATAATGAGTTCAAAACTAGCCTTAGCAAAAGCGAGGCACTAAGCAACTCAGTGAGAACCCTGTCTCTAAATAAAATACAAAATAGGCCTGGGAATCTGGCTCAGTGTTCAAGTGCCCCTGAGTTCAATCCCTGATACATTCCCTCAAGAAAAGGAAAAGATCTTGAATAGAGATTTATTCAAAGATGGTATACAAACATCCAACTGTTGAGAGCCACAGCCGAAGGGGCCCCAGCAAACTTCCAGCTGCCAGCAAACTTCCAGCTGCCAGCTGATGATTGGCTCACAGCGGCCCCAGCAACTTCTAGCTGATTGGCTCCTCCCTCTGCGGTGATGCTCATTGGGCTGTTTCCCCGCCCTTTCAGACTACTGAGCTGCTCATTGGGGGACTTTTTTTGGCTCCGCCCACGCGACCCAGCCAATTGGCCTCAAGAGCAGGAGGAGTGGGGGAGGTTGAGAGGCTGGTGAGAAGCTGGTGGTGGCAGTTGGGCTCTGAGGGTTTTTCCTGAGGAGCTGTGTGGTGTGGTGAGTGGTTCTAAAAATAAAGTTTGTTTCTTTTGACAAGTGGCTCCTGAATTGTGCCCAGCCAGACAGCATTTGGTGGGCCGCACAGGGAACAACTGAGGATAAGTGATAAGGTAAACTGCTCGCCCCTGAGGGCAGGGTAAGAGGATGGGTAGCCATTTTAAGATTCTTCTTTTGTTTTGCTTCACTTTTGTTTTAAGTTGCCTGTCCCTGGAGATGAGTGAGATGGAAGAAAAACCGCTCACATCTGAGGAAAAACTATTTGCGTCTGAGGAACAGCTAGGGAGAAAGGACGGATGGACATTTCAGGAGGATAGAAAGGCTATAATGATTTTTTGTTGTTCCATTTTTGTTTCATTCTGTCTCGGCTTTGTTTGGCGTCATCTTGTTGGGTTGTATTATAATAGAAATATGGGATCAGAAATTAGTAAAAAAACAAACCGAAAGAGTGTTAAGTAAATTGTTAGAGGAAGGAGGCATCCCAGTAAAATCAAGAGCAGTCAGGGCATATGTTGATACAATACAAAAATGTAGCCCATGGCTTTTTAAGGAGGAGTTGTTAAATATATCACAATGGAACCATCATGGTGAAGATTTAAAAAGAATAGAAAAGAAAAGCCCAGGGACTCTGCCAGTTGGCACATTTCCATTGTGGACATTCGTATCTTGTTTGCTTAGTCCAAAGCCTTCACACCTTTCTATCACCAGAGGGCATAAGCGTCCAACCAACAGCGCCACCTCCATATGCTGGGAGGCTCCCAACCCCCGCAGTTGATAGTTGGGATCCTGAGACAAGATCTCAAATATTAACATGCCCTGTATTTGAGGCAGGAGGGCAGCGATTTTACCAAGTTTTAAATTTCAAAACAGTGAAGCAGCTAAAAGAGGCTGTAACAACCTATGGTCCTCAAGCACCCTTCACTGTAAGCATGGTCGAATCCATTAACAACTTGAACATGACGCCAGCAGATTGGGCTAATATGTGTAAAGCTGTGCTAAATGGAGGACAATACCTGTTATGGAAGGTTGCCAATGAGGAATTTTGCAAGGAGACGGCTAGGCGAAATGCAGCAGCTGGTTATCCTCAGAGAAATCTAGATATGTTGTTAGGAAAGGGACCTTATGAGGATCAGCAGCAACAAATTGCATATGATCCTGGTGTATATGCACAAATTGCTGTAGATGCAATTAAGGCATGGAAGACTTTACAAGGACATGGAGGTTTACAAGGTCAATTATCTAAGGTAATACAAGGAGCTAATGAACCTTATGCTGAATTTGTAGATAGGCTTATTCAAACAGCTACCAGAGTTTTTGGGAATACAGAACAAGCAATGCCATTACTAAAACACCTGGCTTATGAGCAAGCGAATCGTTGGTGCAGAGATATCATTAGACCATGGAAACATGAAGATTTAAACACATATATTAAATTATGTAGAGACATTAATGAACAAGAGCAAGTCGTGGCAGCTGCAGTAAAACAGGCTTTAGATGCCAGAGACATTAATGAACAAGGGCAAATTGTGGCAGCTGCAGTAAAACAGGCTTTAGATGCCAGGCCAAGAACATGCTACAATTGTGAACAAACAGGACATTTTAAAAGGAATTGCCCCATTGGAGGAGGGTTTAACAAAACTAGGTATCAAAGGAGTAGAATACCAGGTATTTGCCCACGATGCCGTAGAGGGAGACATTGGGCTAATGAATGCCGTTCTCAAACCACCATAGAGGGTACTCCATTATCAAAAAACGAACAAGGACCAGGTGTTTATCCACGATATCGTGGAGAAAGGCATCGGGCTCCATTGCCAAAAAATGGACAGGGGGGCCCAATGCTCCGGGGCCCAAAACCACAAATATACGGAGCACTGGAGGAACCCAGCAACCCCATCAGGGTAGTGCCCAGGACACATTGTCCATCAGATCCCTCATCAGACAAACCAGAGGGAGCGCAGGGTTGGACATCTGCGCCTCCGCCAGAGCAGTACTAACTCCAGAGATGGGAGTTCAAATCATTCCCACAGGGGTGAAAGGACCTCTTCCCAAAGGAACAGTAGGCTTATTATTGGGACGCAGCTCTTCTACTCTAAAAGGACTTATGATAAGTCCTGGGGTAATTGATCCCGATTATGAAGGTGAAATAAAAATTATAGCCAGTTCTCCAAAGGGTATATCAGTAATTTCACCAGGAGATAGAATAGCACAGTTACTAATAATACCCAGCCTACATGATAAATTTTCCAGTCGTACTGTAGAAAGAGGTTCCAAGGGATTAGGCTCCACAGGTGTAGATTGGGCTATGCTTTCTTTAAATTTAGATTCTCGCCCCATGCTAAAACTAAATATTCAAGGACATGAATTTAATGGGCTACTGGATACAGGTGCAGACCTTAGCATCATCTCTCGTCAAGAATGGCCAAAACATTGGCCATTACAACAAGCCACTCAAACGCTTCGAGGCCTAGGAGTGGCGACTAATCCCCATAGAAGTGCAATGGTATTAGATTGGAAGGATCCTGAAGGATGTGAAGGAACTATACAGCCATATGTATTGGATCATCTTCCCGTAAATTTATGGGGACGAGATGTCCTAGATCAATTAGGTTTGACATTAACAAATAACATCAACCAAAATGCACCCACTATTATGACTAGACAAGGTTTTAGGAAAGGAAAAAGATTAGAAAAACAAGAACAAGGTATAGCAGCACCAATACAAATAGATCAAGGAACAGACAGACATGGGTTGGATTTTCAGAAAGGGCCACTGAGACAATAAAAATTACTTGGAAATCAGAAAGACCAGTATGGGTTCCTCAGTGGCCCCTGACTAAAGAAAAGATACAAGCAGCCCATGACCTGGTCAAACAACAATTAGCAGAAGGACATATACAACCTTCTGTATCTCCCCATAATACTCCCATTTTTGTCATCAAAAAGAAATCTGGTAAATGGAGATTATTGCAAGATTTAAGAGCCATTAATAATGAGATGGTTATTATGGGACCTGCTCAATCAGGGATTCCTCAATTGTCTGCTTTGCCAAAAACCTGGTATGTTTTAGTTATAGATATTAAAGATTGTTTTTTTTCAATTCCAATTCATCCTGAGGATAGTCCACGTTTTGCATTTACTATCCCTGCACTGAATCATGAAGGTCCTGATCAGAGATATGAATGGAAAGTACTCCCTCAAGGGATGGCTAACAGCCCAACTATGTGTCAAATTTATGTTAACAAAGTAATCCAGCCACTTAGAAATCAAAATCCTGAACTACAAATATTTCACTATATGGATGATGTATTATTAGCACACAAAGATAAAAACACATTGCTAGAATGTTATGCCACACTTACAAACTTATTAAAAAATTATAATCTAGAGATAGCAATAGATAAAGTACAATTAAATTTTCCAATTAATTATTTAGGAGTTCTATTATCCTCAACCATGGTCCGTCCACCAAAAATTCAAATACGAGTAGATCAACTCAAATCACTTAATGACTTTCAAAAGTTATTAGGAGACATAAATTGGATAAGGCCTTATTTAGGTATACCAACAGGAGAGTTGGGACCTTTATTTGATATCCTAAAAGGTCCATCAGATCCAAATTCACCCCGAATGTTAACGCCTGAAGCAAGAAAGGCATTAAAAATCATTGAAACATATATGGAAAATATGCATTTGGATAGAATTGATATAAGTTTGCCTTTATTATTTATTGTACTACCAACAAAAAATATTCCTACAGGAGTATTTTGGCAAGAAGGTCCATTATTATGGATACATTTATCTTATTCTCCTAACACTATTCTTACTAGGTATCCTGAGGCTGTAGGACAATTAATACTCAAAGGAATAAAAGCAGCAAAGGGAGTGTTTGGAATTTCTCCCAATAAAATTATTACTCCATATACTATGAATCAAATTGATGAGTTAGCTAATGAGTTAAATACTTGGGCAATAATCATGTGCAAATCTAATGTTTCATTTGATAACCACTTACCATCTAATCCTTTATTGTCTTTTTGGTCATTGCATCCTGTAATTTTTCCAAAAATGACAAGAAAAACACCTATCATGAATGCTCCAAATATATTCACTGATGGGTCAAATAATGGTACAGCAGCAGTAGTTACCCCTGATCAAACTTTTACATTTTTAGTACCCAAACAATCAGCTCAAAAGGTAGAGCTTAATGCAGTTTTACAAGCTTTTGTGATGTTTAAAGATTCTGTATTTAATTTATTTTCTGATAGTCAGTATGTAGTTAATGCTATAGTATCTCTTGAAGATGCTGGTAGGATTTCCCCTTCTTCTACTGTTTTCTCTTTGCTTTCCACTATACAAAGTCTAATCTGGGACAGAAAAGATCCATTCTTTATAGGACATATCAGGGCACATACAGGATTGCCTGGAGCCCTTAGTTTGGGCAATGATTTAGCAGATAAAACTACACATGACATACATATTTTCTCTACTCTAGAAGAAGCTACAAATTTTCATAAAAAGTTCCATGTCAATGCTAATACTTTACAAAAGTGTTTTAAAATAACTAAGGAACAAGCTAGACAAATAATAAAACAATGTCAAAATTGTGTGACCTTTTTACCACAAGTTAATCTTGGAGTCAATCCTAGAGGACTGATACCTAACCATATTTGGCAGATGGACGTCACACACTTGCCAGAACTTGGAAAATTAAACTATTTGCATGTTACAGTTGATACTTCTTCTGGATTTTTGATGGGATCCCTTCATGCTGGAGAAAAAACTAAAGATATTATAGCTCATTGCTTACAAAATTTTGCCACTGTGGGCGTTCCAAAACAGTTAAAAACAGATAATGCCCCTGGTTATACTTCTACCTCTTTTAAACAATTTTGCTCATCATTTGGCATTACTCATATAACAGGAATCTGCAGGGACAAGGCATAGTTGAAAGAGCTCATCAAACTATTAAAATGTGCTTATTAAAGCAAAAAGAGGGAATTGGAAAGGGGTATATATCCCCCAAAGATAAACTTAAAATAACCCTTTTTACTCTAAACTTTTAAAATTTGGATTCATCAGGGCTTAGTGCTGCAGAAAGGCATATGTGTCCAAAAAATGTACATAAGCCCAAGGTACTTTGGAAGGAAATTCTAACAGGACAATGGAAAGGTCCTGACCCAGTAACTGTCTGGAGTCGGGGGTCTGTTTATGTGTTTCCACAGGGAGAACAGCAGCCGATTTGGATTCCAGAGAGATTAACTAAATTGATTTCTACAGACCAAAAAGAATATGATTTGGCTCAAATCCATAACAGCTGATATCCAAAACTCCAGTTTGGCTATCCTTACATCTGCGACAGAACCAGGATGTTTTTTTCAATATCTATTTTATTATTACCCTTTCCCACATAATGAAGTTCTATTTTGTTTTTTGAGCTCATACAGACCTAGGTTAATATTTTGCTAATCAGTTCTATTTTTTGATTATAGAATTTTTAAACATTGCAATGGAGATTTCACCTGAAAAAGTTATAAGGCCTTTACTATTATGTTATGTGTTGTACGTATTATATTATGTGTGCACACTTGTGTTTTATGTTGTATGTTTGTATGTATGTATATCCATATATCATATATGTTGAGCGCTCATGAAAAAATGGATCCAAATAATTTTTTTTTTTAATTCACGTGATTTAAATGGTTTAATTTAAACTGGGTAAACAGCAGTTGAGGATTGTTTTACAATGTGAACAAAAAAGGAAGTTAATAGATCTGTTTGTTTACTTTCACCTTTCCTTTTCATTATATTTAATAATTCTGTTCAAGATAATGTAAATTATTAAGAAAATTGTTCTCTTTTAGTGCCTTCTGGAATGTTACATAATTTTTTCTTTAGCCATTATTGCCAGAATTCCTATCTTCATCCCAGTGCCAGTGAAGACAAAGATAAAACCAATCTACAGCTTCTGCAATAGCTATCACTGAACTGCTTGCAGAACTTGCCTGGACTATGTATCACTTGTATGCATTGTGAACTATCTGTTGGTGCAGCGACTTGTGATAGTGTTGGGGTATTTTTGCTGATGATGTCATCGGTGGTACAATTTTTCCAAAAGGAGCTGTCAATTGGCTTGGTGTATCTTCCTCCCTTCTGCTTGTCATGGTCGTTCAGCTAAAATTTGGGGGCCAACAGAGGTGAGGCAAAGAACCTCATCCCCCCGCTGGTACAAAGACCTATCCACAGGTGTGGCTGTATACTGGACCAGTAGTCAGTGACGGGTGAGATCCAATTGCAATGGTACCAACCTAAGACAGGAGGCTGATGCCTTGAGGTCAGCTCATCCGATAAGGGGTAAGGACCATATGTACTATTGGACAACATAAGGCAGGCACTGTCCCTAGGCCACATGTTTGTTGTTTAAACAGAGAGGGGGAGATGTTGAGAGCCACAGCCCAAGGGGCCCCAGCAAACTTCCAGCTGCCAGCTGATGATTGGCTCACAGCGGCCCCAGCAACTTCTAGCTGATTGGCTCCTCTGCGGTGATGCTCATTGGGCTGTTTCCCCGCCCTTTCAGACTATGGAGCTGCTCATTGGGGGACTTTTTTTGGCTCCGCCCACACAACCCAGCCAATCAGCCTCAAGAGCAAGAGGAGTGGGGGAGGTTGAGAGGCTGGTGAGAAGCCAGTGGTGGCAGTTGGGCTCTGAGGGTTTTTCCTGAGGAGCTGTGCCGTGTGGTGTGAGTGTTCTAAAAATAAAGTTCGTTTCTTTTGACAAGTGGCTCCTGAATTGTACCCAGCCAGACTGCGGCATCCAATCAGTACAAGAAAAGAAGCTTGACATCAGTAATTATTCCAAAAAGCAAATTATATCCAAAATGAGATAATCAATCAGCTTATACTCATCAGAATGGGTGCTCTCAACAACAACCAAAATCTAAAAACAAATATTATCACACACACACACACACACACACACACACACACACATACACACACAGAGACATGAAATTATAAAATTAAGTGGAAATTATGAAAAGTTTCAATACAGCCCTCCCCCAACATTTATATAAAGTGGTACATTTGATAACACGATCATTCTATATTGACACCAAATGGCCTATTTTTTAAAAGGGAAAGGACTTGAATAGAGATTTCTTCAAAGATGGTATAGAAATGTCTATAGTTTTCATTAGGGGTCAATCTTGGTTTTGACAATATGAAATAATATGTATTTGCCATTTGAGTATTATAAAAAATGTTTCAATGCTTTAAAAATCCTCTATATTCTATTTATACTTTTCTCCCTCCTCCCAGACCCCTGAAAAGCATTGATATTTTTCCTGTTTCCCTGTAGTTTTTCATTTCTCAGAATGTCTTACAGTTGGAATCATAGCCTGTAGCCTTTTCAGATTGGATTCTTTCACTTAAGGATATGCATTTAAACTTTCTCCATGTCTCTTCATGACTTAATAGCTCATTGCTGATAAGAAAGAGTATGGAGAAAATAGAGCTCTTGTGCATTATTGGTGAAATGTAAAATGGTTCAGCTACCACTGAAAATATATAGAAGTCCCCAAAGAATTTCAAATAGAACTACCATATGATCCAGCAATCCCACATCTAAGTATATATCCCAAAGAATTGAAAACAGATTCTCATAAAGATTTGTACATTCTTGTTCAGAGCAGCACCATTTCCTATATAAAATATACTGAAATAACCCTGATGTTCATTGAAGGATAAATGCATAAAGAAAATGTTGTGTAGACATACAATGGAAGATTTTTCAGACTTAAAAATGAAGGAATTTCTGTCATGTGCTACAACATGGATAAAATTTGAAGGGTACTCTACAAAATAAAATCCACTTAAAATATTTTTAAGGACATGGGAATTTTCAAACAAAGATTGCATAGTATATTTATAAATAAAGACATAGAAACTAATAATGATAATAATAATATGTGCTTTAGTGCCATTGATAAGTTGATTTGGGTTAGTGGGCTCAAGAGAAGGTTACACAGTGATTTTTACATTTGGGCATTTTAGAAGAAATAGAGGAAAAAATATGCAAAGAGGGCAGCAAAAGAAATACAAAGAAGGAAGAATGTGCATTTTGTATGCTTGGGGCAACTCATGAGTTCTTAGGGGTATGAAAGCAAGCTCTAAATGTGGACCTGGAAGAAATACCTGGGTAAACAGAGAATACAGAGCAAAGTGAAGACTTTAACAAATGGCTATCATTATTCTACACACTATTTCGGGGAAGTCACTGTATATTTCTAAGACTCAAATTTCTCATCTGTAAAAGTCAGAAAGCGGTAAAGGGGTAGGAAAGCCAGACAATTCGCCTAACTTTAAAACTGAGCTTGTTCAGACCCTTTCTTTGTGACATTCAGGAAAAAGGAAATCCTTGAACAAAGTCAAGCCATTTTTGTTGTTGCTGTATTTCTGTTTTCTTCCAATAGCCAAAGCTCGATGCAAAACAGACTGCAGCACAGTTTAACAGTTCCTTTGGATAACAGTGGTTTATTGTCAGAGTTTATTAATTAATAACTCCATAATTCAAAGGAAGATCACACAGAGTTTAATTTTTCAGTAGTTTTTGAATTCGCGTTTTTAAATTATTTTTTTTGAGAGACATGTTAGCATGTAAAACCTTTCCCAGTAGAACTTGGTGGGTACTGAAGAGGTTGAGCCATATGATAAGGTAAAGGGGCATGGAAAATGGAAGAGGTTAGGAGTTTAAATAAAAGGAGAGGCTGTTTACAAATGAAAACACAAACAAAATACAAGTTTTACAAGTTTTGAAGGAATGGGAATGCAGAATAATCACCAAGTTATGGGTATGCAATGCAAAACAGGAAATAATCTTGTAAAGCAAGCAGGATAAGAATAGTAAATGACTAAAACTTCATTATTATTTTCTGTGCTTAATAATAATAATCAAGATAGTTAATTTTATTGGGACTTGCTTTGTGTTAGACACTAGGATTAATAATTTTTATATTATCCTATTTTGTTCCTAAAACAATACTTTGAGTAAAATATCACCATCTTAAAGATGACAAAATATGCTATAGCAAGATTAGTGATTTACACAAATTCATACAACTGCCAAATAGGAGAGAAATACTTCAATCCAGGTAGTTTTTCCATAATTATTAATCTTAGGCATTAAAGGAAAATCTTGGAAGAAATCAATTTATCATAGTTTATCTGAGCAAAACACAATTCATGAATTGGACACCAGAAACCAGAGAAATTGAGAACAAACCACCCAGCAATGTGGGCAGGCAGTACTTCCAGGCAGAAAAAGTGCAGAAACAGCTTACTTGGTTACAGATCAGTATTTGCCTTTTTTGGGTGTGGTATGATGAGGCACTTGCTGATATAGGCATGGTCTGAGAAATCAACAGTCTATGATTGGCTGAAACTCAGCTGTTTAAATAATATACTCATAGGTTGCAGTTTGTTTTGCAGGCCAAGTTAGGTTGCAGTTTACTACAAATGGAGACAACTTTACATCAAATTTAATTAAGCATGTATGTTGCCCTATTTTGTTGATTTATTTTCTCTTAGCTCACTGGTTTTAAAGTTGAAGTCTATATATCAGCCAGAGCTGATCACATGACAGAATATATCAGAAGTAAAGTTATTTCCTACTAATGTGTGATATTTGTTCATTTGTATCTTCAGAACATGTAAAATGGAAAGATATAAGTCATGTTATACCACCAATAGTTAAATTATCTACATTCAATCAAATTCAGTAAGCATTTTATTTTTCCTTTAAAAGTTGCAGTTAGGCCCTAAACAACTATGCTCACTGAAGATTGTATGCTGAGTTCCACATGACAACATACACAGTATATAACATCTGCAATATAGAAATGGTTCAAATTTGAACAATATGGAAACACTATCAAATTACTACCAAAATTAAAGTCTAAAACTAAAATTTATTTCTTACCAGAAAATTTAAGTCTCCAAACTCCAAATACTTTCTTCAGAAGTTTTTACTCAGCTCTGTCTCCACCAGAAGGATTAGTGAGATAGCTTTATAGAAGCTAATATCGTATGGTAACTTCAACCTTGATTTGTATTTTTCTCAAGCAATAATAGCTATTACAGAACTTTAAATATCATAGTTATATAACCCTACATTACTGAAGTGTTCCAGCTTCAATTTTCCATAAATCAGTAGTTCACATATGAACATAAATGTTTGAGGGTTATACCAATAAAATTTAGAAATGCAAGTAATTCCATAGCTACCCTTAGCCAAGTAGTATTATTCGAACCTAGTACATGTTTTAATCTAAATATATATTACTATTTTCAGGCAAAACCAGTAATACCTTGGTGATAGAATTTTGGTAGAATAAGAAAAAACAGAGGTTTTCTTATTATTAGGTATGTAGTCAAACCTATTTTTTAAATTCTATAATGCACACTTAAATTTGATTGTGAGAACACTCCTAACAAAAATGTAATTGTTCTTTGTAATTGACATTGTGGATATTCTCTTAATTCTAAAATTTGCTTTGTATTTAGAAGCTCAATGAGAATCAATTATGTTACTTTTGTATTCTCGAATCATACTATTTTTTTATAATTGACTAGCATCTATATTTTATTTGGATCTCATTACTTTCATACTAATTTTTTATTTCTCTTCCAGGATTTTATCCAGGATTCAGTATTATATTTAGTTATCATGTATCCTTAGACTTCATTGTACTATGAAAATTTCTTAAACTTCCCTTGTGTTTGAAGATCTTGACGATTTTGTAGACTATTGGTCAGGTGTCTTATACAATGTCTCTTAATTTAAGGTTTATATGATTTTTTTTCATAGTTAGACAAGAGTTATGTGTCTGGATAGGAAGACCACAAATGTGAAGTATGATTCTGAGTGCAACACATCAAGGGTAAATGATATTGACTTATCACTGATGATGTTAACCTTGATCACTTGGCTATGATAGTGTTGTCAGAATTCATTCCTCTTTAGTTACATTTTCATTTATCCTTTTTCCATACTGTGCCTTTAGAAGCAAGTCACTGCAGGCAATTCACATTTAGGAAATAATTATCCTTCATACCATTGTGGAGAGAATATTTGGATAAATTTTTTGGAATTCTTCTATATGGAAGAATTATCTTTTCTTTCTATTTACTTATCAAATTACCTGTGTAATTATTGAATGCAGGTTTTTATTTTACATTTAGTGTTGTTATCTAAAACTACTTTATTTATTATGCTGCTCAATTTGCTTCAGCTGTAGTCAATGGAAGATCTCTCATTTGGCTCCTATATCCATTTGATGTAATACCATCTTTTACTTTTTGAGCATTTACTTTCTTGCACTGAGAGATGTGACAAATTGATCTTATATAGTACCTCTCCAAGCCCTGCAATATATCATTTCTATAAGAACCATGATTCCTTTTACTGGTGAATGATATTATAAACCAATATAAATGATATTATATAAGTTCTTGGTGTTAGATGTGCTTAATAGATATCATTACTTCTAGACCCTCTAAGTGAATAGAAGTAGATAACACATATATTTATATTCACTAACCTGTGTATACCTAGATCATATAGATAGATAGATAAACAGATAGATATATAAACTCACCGAAATATAGTGCTTATAGCAAGGTAATATGTATGTTCTGGGTATACCTGGATGGATAAAAATATATATATACACATATATGTGTATATATATATATATATATATATATATATATATACACACACACACACACACACACACACACACACATACATATATATGGATGGAGATATATATACACATATATATGTGTGTATATATATGTATATATGTATGTATATATGTGTATACATATGTATACACACACATATGGTATAGAGGTATAGATATTTACTCAAATTGAGTGTGATTTACTGGTTCTTTATAGACTTCTCCCTTTGCTTATATATATAAAATCTCCCATTCCACTAGTGAACAACACAGCACCCACACTCCTCAATCCATTTCCTCATGTTTCAATTTCAGGATCCATGGGGGGCAGCTTCAGAATTGTTGACCCGTATTCCTCTGAGAACAACATCATCACCTAGAGTTTAATGCCTATCTACAGATTCTTTTTTTTCTTTAATCCCATGGTTTCCAAAGCATTTTCAAAATTACTTAGGACAATGTGTAATTTTTTCCATTCCCTTAAATGAGGTTATGCCATGGTTTTGTATTATAGTTTAATGTGTTTTTTGCTCATGTCTGCATTAAACTGTAGCATTTCCCAAACCTTATATTCAAAATTTCTTTTAAAAGTTTATATGCATTAAGTACCATTTGTTATGTCGTAAAATCCTGTAGGGCTTGACAATGGATGGTGTCATGTACCTACTACTACAATACCATAAGAAGTAGTGTCATGACCTTAAAACATCCTCTGTTCTTAACTCAGTAAATGCTCCCTCTTCCCTCAATGTCTGACAATCCTTGATGTTTTACTTTTCATACTTTTATCTTTTTTAGATTGTCATAATTAGAATCATATTATATGCAGCTTTATTATGATGACTTCTTAGACTTATGGTTTGGATGTGAGGTATCCCTCAAAAGTGAGAATGCAAGAAGGTCTGGAGGAGAAATGATTGAATTATAGTCTTAACCTCATCAGTGAATTAATCCCCTGATAGGATTAACTGAGTGGTAACTAAAGTGGTAGGGGATGGCTAGAAGAGATGGGAATTGGGACGTGGTTTGGGGCATTTATTGTATCTGGTGAATGGAGGCTCTCTCTCTGCTTCCTGATCATGGTGTGAGCTGCTTCCCTCTGCCACACTCTTCCACCATGATGTGCCACCTTGCTGAAACCTGAGGATTTGAGATCGCATTGTATGGACTAAGACCTCTGAAATCATGAGCCCTAAAATAACCTTTCCTACTCTACACTTGTTCTGGTCAGGTTTTTAATCACAGCAACAGAAAAGCTGACTAAAACAACTTAGCAGTATGCATTTGAGATTCACCTGTGTCTTTGAGTGACTCAACAATAATTTCTCTTGCACTGAATAATACATTGTAGTATAGATTACCACAATGTGGTGATCAATTTGCCTCTTAAATAGTATTCTCATTTCTTCAGATTTTGAAAATTATGAATAAAGTTGCTACCAACATAGACATACAGTTCTTTTGTTTATATAGTTTTCAAATCAGCTAGGCAATTACCTAGGAGAATAATTGATGTTAAGATAATATTTAGGATTTTAAGAAACTGCCAGACTGTTTAAAAGTGACTACATGATTTCGAAAATTCACCAAAAAAAGAAGAGTTCCTGTTGTTCACTATTCTAACTCTCACCATTATTAGATTTTTGGATTTTAGTCATTCCAATAGGATTGTAGTAGTGGTACATAGTTTTTTAAATTTTCATTTCTCTGAAAACAAATGATATTGAACATCTTTTAATATTCTTATTCATGATCCATTATTATCTTCAGTCAAATGTAAAAAAAAAAGTTTTCCCATCTTAATTAGGCTATTTGTTTTCCCGAACTGAATTTTAAAAGTTCTTTGTATATTTCAGATATAAGTTCTTTGTTAAAATTATGATTTAAAATATTTTTCTCCAAATCTGTACCTTGTCCTTTATTTCTCTTAACAATGTATTTCACAGAGTAGAATTATATAATTTTATACCATTCAAATTCTTTTTTTCTTTTATGGATCATCCTTTTGGAAAGAATCTAAGAACTTATCACCAAAACCAATATCATGCAGATTTTTTTCTGTTTTCTTTATAAAGTTCTATCATTTTTCATTTTATATTTAGGTCTATGATCAATCTTAAATTAATATTTGGCAAGTTTTGAAGCTTATATAAAGGTTTTCTTTAAATTTTTGTTTTATTTTTCAAAAGAACATCCTACTTTTCCAGGAAAAAAATATTTTCATATTTCCTTCTGATTGCCTGTATACCTTTATAATAATCATTTAACACAATTCTATAGGTCTTTTTCTAAGCTCTCTAGTCCACTCCCTTGATTTTTGTCTATTTTATCACTAATATCAGACTATCTTGATGTTGTAGTCAGCTTTTATGCTGTTGTGACTAAAAGACCCAACCAGCACAATTGTGCAGGCTCCATTCCTCAGAGCTAGAGGTGAGGAAAAACATCATGGCAGAATAGTGCAGTGGAAAGAAGCGTCTCACATGATGATCAGTGAGCAGAGAGAGAGACTCTACTTGCCAGAAACAAAATATATGCCCTAAGGCACAACCCCAATGCACATCTCCTCCAGCCACAAGCTACCAGCCTTCAGTTACCACCCAGTTCACCACTAGCAGGGGATTAATTCACTGATTCAGTTAAGACTCTTACAAGTCAATCATTTCTCCTCGGAACCTTCTTGCATTGTCTCACATGTGAGCTTTGGGGGGGACCTCACATCCAAATTATAACACTTGCTTACTATAGACTTATTTAAGTTTATGTGCTATGACTCCTCCAAATTTGTTCATGTTTTTTATAATTACATTGTTTATTATACTTGTATTACACTTCCATATAAATTTTAGAATCATTTTGTTAATAATATCTATAAAAAGTTTGTTATGGTTTTGATTGTGATTGTGACAAATCTATATATCAAATTGGAAAGAAATGACTTGTCAACAATATTGATTGTTCTAGTTCATGAACATGAAATGTTTCCATCCATTTAGATCTTAAAAACTTTACCTTTCTTTTGTTGTTTTTGGCATACAGCTATATCACACATGTACATATTTTGTTAGATTTATACCTAGGCATTTCAATGTAGAATGGCATTGTAAATGGAATAAATATATTTTACATTAATAATTTTAAAATGATAAAAATATAAAAATAATTTTAAATTAAATATATTATAAAATATTTACATTTTATAACATTTGTAAACATAGAACTTTATAAAATTTCTATCCAATTATTTATTGCAAGCTTACAGGAAAGCATTGTCTTTTGTATCTTGTGTCTTTTTTTTTTTTATTGGTTGTTCAAAACATTACAAAGCTCATGACATATCGTCTTCCATACATTTGATTCAAGTGGGTTATGAACTCCCATTTTTTACCCCAAATACAAGTTGCAGAATCACGTTGGTTACTCATCCACATTTTTACATAATACCATATTAATGACTGTTGTATTCTGCTACCTTTCCTATCCCCTACTGTCCCCCCTCCCCTTCCCTCTCATGTTCCCTCTCTACCCCATCTGCTGTTGTTTAATTCTCTCCCTTGTTTTTTTTTTCCCCTTTCCCCTCACAAACTCTTATATGCAATTTTGTGTAACAATGAGGGTCTCCTTCCATTTCCATAGTTTCCCTTCTCTCTCCCTTTCTCTCCCCCCACTCGTCTCTGTTTAATGTTAATCTTTTCCTCATGCTCTTCTTCCCTGTTCTGATCTTAGTTGTTCTCTTTATATCAAAGAAGACATTTGGCATTTGTTTTTTAAGGATTGGCTAGCTTCACTTAGCATAATCTGTTCTAATGCCATTCATTTCCCTGCAAAATCCATGATTTTGTCATTTTTTAGTGCTGCGTAATACTCCATTGCGTATAGATGCCACAGTTTTTTAATCCATTCATCTATTGAAGGGCATCTAGGTTGATTCCAAAGTCTAGCTATTGTGAATTGTGCTGCTATGATCGTTGATGTGGCAGTATCCCTATAGTATGTCTTTTGTATCTTGTGTCTTTTTAAAAGTCAATTTTTAATTGTAGGAATTTTCTCTGAAATCTCAAGTCATGTCATCCCTGAAGAAAGACAGATTTTTCCTATCTTATCTCATTGTCCTACAGAGGATTTCCAGTATACTGTTGAATAGGAGTGATTAGAAAGAACATCCTTATTTTGTTGTCAATCTTAGGAAGAAAGTGTTGAATTTCTCTTTGTCAAGTGTTAGTTGTAAAGTTTCATCTCTATCCCTTGGTAGGTTAGGAAAGTTCCCTCCTATTCATAGTGTTAAGGTTTTTGTTTTTAATCATGAATGTGTGTCAAACATTGTTGGATGCTTTTTCTTTATCTACCAAAGGAATGATGTTGTTTTTTCTTATTTGGTGAATTAACGTGATAAATTGCACTTATATGTTTAAAAATGTGAAAACAACCTTGTATTCTTAGAATAAACAACAGTTGGCTACAGGGCATATTATTCAATGTCATATGTTGCTGGATTAAATTTGCTAATATTTTATGGCAAAACTTTGAATCAGTGTCTGTGAGTTATAGCAGTCTAGTATTGTCTAGACCAATCTGGTATTATTGATCTATTACTGCCTTTTTGGTGACATTGGGTAATATTGCCCTTATAAAATAGAATATATTCCTTTCTCTTCTATTTTTGGGAAAATTATGTACACTTGGTTTTATATTTTCCTTAAATGTGTGATTCAATTGACTAATGAAACCAATTTAGCTTTATATATTTGGGAAAAGTTTTTAAATAGTAATTCAGTTTCTATAATAAATAAAGGGTTATTGAGAAAAGAATGGTGGGATTCATTATGCTATGTTCATAAATGCCCATAATGTGATCAGTCTCATTCCCAGCACCTTCCCTTCTCCCTCCCCCTTATCCACTCTACTGATCTCCCTCCTTCCACCTCTCTCCCCTTCCGCTACTACTACTAGTATTACTATAATTATTGCATTATAATTATACTATACATATTTATGCAGACTGATGATTGCAGCAGCATAATTCACAGTAGCCAAATTTTGGAACCAGCCTATGTGCCTTATTCTTTATCCAAATGAATGGATAAAGAAAATATGGTACATATACACAATGGAATTTTATATTCAACCACAAACAGAATAAAATTATGTTATTTTCTGGTAAATGGATGGAACTGGGAAATATCATGTTAATTTAAAACAAACTCAGAAATTCAAAGATCTAATGTTTTCTGTCATATGTGGAAGGTAGATAGGGAGAAAAAGAAAGGAATTAAAAATGAGATTTCACAAAAATAGAAAGGAGACTGATAGAGTAGAGGAAAAGAACTGAGAGAGAAGAAGAAGAAGAAGGTGTGAGGAAGTACTGGGGAATGAAATCTATCAAACTATATATTTTTATGAACATCTCATAATTAATTCACATTATATTATAATTATAATTATATATAATTATAATTTATGTACTTTTGTTTCCTTAGTATCCAAGGTGAAAGTTTAGGTTATTGAGTTGAAAGCCTTCTTTTTTCCTAGTATGTGCATTCCATACTATTAAACTTTTAAGGCATTGCTTTTGCTGAATTCAACAGAATTTGATTATTGTAATTTTAATTAAATATGTTCTAAATAGCAATTGAGATTTCTTTTATTCTTTCATTCTTCCCCTCAATAGGGAATGGAGGGAAAGGAGGGGGGATAGGAAATGGAAAGACAGTGGAATAAATCTGACATAATTTTCTAATTTACATATATGAAAGCAGGACAGTGAATCCACCATCATGTACATCCATAAGAATGGGATCCTATATTCCATGCTTGTATAATAGGAAAGTTATACATATTCCATGCTTATACAATTATATAAAAATGGATTCTGCTCTCATATATAACTAAAAAGAACCAGTAAATAAAAAAAGTTTTAGATTTACTAGATTTAATACAGCACTTATATTTCTAATGTCAGACCTCATTATTTGCATATAATATAAAAACATGGAAAATTGTATTATTTGTACTTTATGTTTTACAAGGATAAATATAATATTTCCATTAAAAATACTTCTTCTTTTACACATTGATTTAAAAGTATGTGCTTGAATTTCCAATATTTTGGAATTTTCCACCTCTTTCTATTGATGATTTCTAGTTTAATTCTACTGTGAACTGCAGCATATGTGAATGATTTATATTCTTTTAAATTAGTTAAGGCATGTTTTAGGGCTCAGAATTTTGAGGAGAATGTATTCTATTTTTGTTGGTTGGGGTGTTCCATAAATGCAAATTATATTAAGCTAATTGATGGTGCTGTTCAGTTCATCTGTATCCATACTGGGTTTCTGGCTTCTTTATCAATGAATTACTGAAATATGGATGTTGGAGACTCCAACTGTAATAGTGGGGTTGTCTATTTAATTTTCCAGTTCTCTTATTTTCACCTCTTATAATATTGTACAGTTTTTAAAAATTCTATTTGTTCTTTTTAGATACACATGATAGTAGAGTGTATCTTGAGATATTATACATACATGAAATATCTTTTTAAATGTAGATATGTATATATGTAGATATGTATATATCATCTACAGTTAACCCCATTTATTATTATGTCATATACCTCTGCATCCCTGATAATTTTACATGTCCCCAATTCTGTTCTGTCTGAAATCAATAAAACTAGTTTGGATTTCTTTTCATTAGTATAAGCAGAGCATATTTCTCTATCCAATTACTTTTAAACCACCTTATTCTTTGTACATAAAGAGGAATTCTTACAGAAAATTTGGAGTTTTATCCACTCGGATATAATTGGAATACCTAGACCCCATTTAAGTTTATATATGATCACCAGCCTCCTATGAAGTACAATTGTGTTGATCCAAGGGGACAAATGTGTTTCAATTTCTTTCTTTCATGAATTGCTGTCATTCAATCACGTGTATGTTTAAAAATTCAATATATTTTTACTATTGTTTGTAGTTATCCTTTCATATCAGTAAGGAATAAGAACAATTAGACATTTATTTTGTTTACTTTCTTTCTGACAACTTTTTTTTTATAGGTTTAAGGCCTGTATCATTCTACTTCTGTCTGAAAAACTCCTTTCACTTTTCTTGCAAGGGTATCCTATTGGCAATAAATTTCTCAGTTTTTGCCTCCTGAGAAAACTATTTCTTCTTCACTGTTGAGGGATGCTTTCACTGGATATAGAATTCTATATCAGCATGGCTCTTTTTTTAAAAAATTGTCAAACATTTCCCTCCACTCTCTTCCTGAGTCTGTTATGATTCATCACAATTATTTCTGTTGAAGATCCTTTGCTATTCCTTATTCTTCTGAAGCTAAGTATCCTTTGTCTAGCTTCCTTCAAGATTTTTTTATTCTATTCTTGATCTTTAGTATATCTTTCTGAATTTTTCCTAACAGTCTCCATATTTCTGCTGGCATTAACCACCTGGTCTTGCATGTGTTCTACTTTTTATTTAAAGCCCATAATATATTAATGGTAGTTACTTTACATCCCTGTCTGATTATTCCAACATCTGTATGCAGCTCTCAGGGTTGAAAACTGGCACTATGTTTTTAAGGAGTTGAAACTGAGGTAAGAAGGCTTTAAATATGAGAATTAATTTTAATCTGACGTGGAGATGGGTTATTAAATTATTTTATAACTTTTAGTGTAAGATTTTCATTTTCCCATGGTGAGATATTTTTTCTTCTTTCCTTGGTATTGGAGCTTCCCACTGTGCTTCTCTTGAGAGTGAGTCTGTGTCTTTCAGCTCTTTCTCATGGGTCCACCATTGTTCTGACTGTAGCTTAATAGTAGGAAGGCAGTACGGGGTGAATAATGGTTATGTTTTCTGATTTTATGTATCAGTTTGGTTAGACTATAACACTTGGTTAACTTTGGTCAAACACTAGTCTAGGTTGTAGAGAATCAGATGTGACTGCGTTATTATTACTGTCCTTGATGGAGTCTGCTTGCAAACGAGAGGCTCCTTCAAGGTTTAGATAAGGTAACAGGGGATATGCTTGAAAACAAGTGTCTGCTGTCCTTGGGAGGGAGGGCCTGCTCGCAAACGAGAGGCTCCTTCAAGGTTTAGATAGGTAACAGCGGACATGCTTGAAAACGAGGTGTCTGCTGTCCTTGGGAGGACTTGCCTGCAAACGGGATGTTCTGCCAAGTGGGCTAGGAGGGCGCTAAGAAAAATTTTATTATCTGTTCTTAACAAGAGCAGAGCTTGGCATGCTCCAGGACGAGAGTAGATTAGTCATGAGAAGCGGATCACTTCTGATTAGAAAGTAAAACTTCTGTATGCTATGTTTAATTAGCTGAAAGACCTGATTTATTGCTGTTGGAAGGCTGCCTTCTTTGCTCACAATACTATAAAAAGATTGCTTGTACACAATAAAGGACTTATTTTCTGCTGCTGCTTAGCTTGCTCTGCTTCTTCTTTCTTTTCCCATGCTGACCTGCAAGTGAATTACTGCAACACTAGGTATTGCTGTAAAGGTAATATTTTGGATGTGATGAATATTTGGATCAGTAAATTTGTGTGTATGTGAGTGTGTGTGTGTGTGTGTGTGTGTGTACTTGTTCACATGCATATTAAAGAGTGAACCCAGGGCTTTGTGCATGCTATGCATATGCTCACCCACTGAACCACATCCCTATCCCTAAATCAGTAGAACTTGAGGAAAGCATTTCAGACACACCCCATATGTGTTTAGATTTGTCCAATCAGTTAAAGGTATTCAGAAGAAAAATGAAGTCCTCCATGGAAGAAGAAATTCTGCCTCCAGACGTCCTTCAGACTTCAGAAACTACAATGTCTGTTTCCTCCTTCTTCAGTCTTACAACCTGCTCTGTAAATTTCATTTTCCAACCCATATAATCTGTAACACAAGTCCTTAAAATCTCTCTCTGTATATATGTATAATCTTATCTGTCCATCTGTCTTAAGACATACACCCACACATACACGATCATGTATGCATATATTATATATCTATATATTCAATAAAGTATGCATATATTATTTATATATAAATATATAATATATTTGTATATATTATATATTTACACATGTGCACACACACATACATATGCATTCTCCTTGATTTTGGTTCTCTGGAGAATCCTGACTCATACAAGAAGAGTTCCCTAATGTTCGGTTTAGTCTGATTGTAATAAACCTCTGTCTCAGATGATGGCTTTCAAGCCTGCTTCTGTCTTGCTTCAGACATGTTTTCTAGTCCTGTCTCTAAATATGGCACTCTCAAGTCTATTGTCTTGATGCCTCCCTCCCGGTTGACCATTGTTTTTATTTTTTACTAACATTTATTTTTTTATTTGTTTATTGAGTGAGACATGAAGAGTTGAGGTATCTGAAGTCGGGTAGCTTCTTTCCTTCAGCTTAGAGAGGATTTCAGAGTTGGTCTCTGGTTTAAGTTCATCCCCTTGGATTCTGGACCTTTGTTAGGAAGAATTATCTGGAAGGATGTCCAAAGGCTACTCTTCCTATCCCATCGGGGACATAAGGGAAACTTTCTTGGGCCCTACAGCGGGAACCTGGTGAGGTCCTGCAGTAAAGCATGTGGAGCTGTGCAGGTCCCCCAGGACTGCAGTCTCCTGCAGAATCTCACTCTCATGCACATCCTTAATCAGCCTCCAGCAACTACTACTAGTAACATCTTCCTACTGATATAGATCTCAGGTGGCATCTGCTTCAAGTAAGCATATCTAGGTGCTGTATCTCTTTGGATGTGACTGGCTCCAGAGCTGGCAGAGGTGATCTGCCCTGTGATGTCTATTCTGTGATGTCTTTGTTTCTATCAGTTTTTTAAATAGTAATCAATTTTTATTTTGCAAACTATCCCGTATTATAAAACAGGAAGAAGAATGTCTATATTCTTTATATATAAACTGAAAACAGGAGTACCTTCTTCTTATTTTTAATTCTTTGAAACTTTAACCTTTAACACTCCAATCATAATGCAAAACAACAAACCACAAACAAAATTCAAAATACAGCTCAATATGCTTGTATGTATGATTCTAATCTAGTGATCTTGAGGTAGGATAGAAGATGGATACAAAGGAGGTAAAAGGAAGGACAAGGAAATATAACTGTATTCTAAAAGTCTTAAGCTAAAGTTCCACATAACTTTCTTTCCAAAGGCAATTCCGTCCCACATATGTCATTTCTAGGAAATCTACTAATTTTTGCTTACAATCTTGAAGGTACTGGATCACCCTTTATGAAAATTTCCCTGTGAACTGTTAATTAACCCCTTGAATACATGTATTTTTAGAATCAAATGAGCAAAGGGAGACAAAACCCCTATAATATATGGTACTTTCTCAATATTTTCTATTGATCAGAAAACAGAGAAAACACCAACCTAAGGATCCTGATAATTGCCAGACACTTTCAGGCCCAGAAAAGGATAGATTAGAGATAACACAGGTAGATATTGAAGTGGCCATCTTTGACCTGACAAAACTTTATGCTCAGCACATGGAATTATAATCCAAAGTATAGCTACGTATAGGAATATAGAGACATCCATAAATTTTTAGAGCAACCTCTCTAGTCTGTTTCTGTGTCATGCACACACTCATACATGACACTCAAGGAAGTACAATTCTGATTTTGGCTTGCTTCCTTTTGACAAGCTAGCTCGAACACTAGCCACTCTCTATTTCTATTGCTATAATTTTTTTTAAAGAGAGAGAGAATTTTTTAATATTTATTTTTTAGTTTTCATTGGACACAAAATCTTTATTTTATTTTTATATGGTGCTGAGGATCGAACCCAAGGGGATGAATTGGTGGCAGGATCTGTGGGGAGAACTGGAGCTCGCTTATTATGCAGTATCAGGCATGCCCAGAACTGGGCTCTCATTCAATAGGCCTTGCAGTAAAAGCCTCAGAAATGGCTGGGCTCATTGGCAGAATCTTCAATAACAGCTAGATGTAGGGAGGGCCCAACACCTCTGAAAGTACAGCATAGAAGATATTCCTTAGACTTAGTCAAACCCTCACTTTCTGAAGTTGTTTCTATGAGGAATAATAAATCTCCATGATGAAGTGTGGAGAAACGGAAACCATGCTACCTGTGCAAATCAAAGTGTTATCAATCACTATATCCTTTTTCTTATGGTGCATTGCTGTCCATCATTGTCCCACAGAGACATTCCTACAATGGGTAAAAGCCATTAAGAAATACTTATCCAGCCATCCACTGTGATAAATGCCTGTCATCTTAGCTACTCAGGAGGTGGAGGCAGGCAAGTTCAAATCTAGTCTCAGCAACTTCATAAGACCAGGTCTCAAAATAAAAATAAAAAGGGCTGGGGATATAGTTCAGTGGTAAAGGACCCTTGGATTCAATTCCCAGTATGAAAAGAAAAGTGAAGAAAGAAATGAAAAGATGTGCCAGACAGTGAAGAAGTAGATGGCAAAGCAACATGGGAAATGTTAATCTTTAACCTAGAAGGTTTATCTTGTTCCCACTAGGATACCTGTGGATCTTGAGGGTTCACTTCTTAAAATCCTCATATTTACTAATTTTTCCTAGAAACCTTGTTTATTATTCTTTATATCCTATGGTTCATTCCCATATTCTCTCACTGTCATTCTTCTGCAGGTAGTTTATTGCTTAACATAGAAGAATATTACCTCATCCTTTTTCTTCCTAGAATAAAAGCATAATTCCATTATAAATGCTCATTATGACTTGTCCAGGTTTCTTCCACTGACTTCCTGTAAGATAATACAGACCTGCATTAAACTCTAGGCCAGAGCATTGTGTGCAGATGAAGAAAATTACACTGTTTCTGGACTCCAGGTTTGTTTTTTGATTAAGGTATTTTCTCCTATTTTGTACCAGGAGAAAGTAGTAGAAAATAATTGGACTTCTGTGACAGATGTGTCCAACCTTGAAGACCAGACCTGCACTGAGAGTTGATATGGATGAATTTGAGTCTATAAGTTCCCTTTCTAGAGAAAAGGAGATGTTGAGTGATTTTTTTTTTTTTACTTGTAGGAAGACTGAACTAGAAACTATAGGCAAAAAAGTAATAAGATATGAAGTGTGAGAGTAGACAGATTAGACTGCAGGTGTGGAAGGAGCTGAAAAGTCAGGAATCCAATGTAACATTAATGTATTTTGATATTTCACTGGTGCATCTCCCCCGCACCCAACCAAGGCTGATGCTGCTTGGGGCAATTTAAAGTGAGGAGTATATGAGGAGAATGTAGCCACTATGTTGAATATCAGTATGGAATCCTAATAATCTGATTTTTTAAAAAATCCTGTAGGTCGTTAGAGAAGACACTGTTGGAGACTACTGGGGCACAGTGACATTTGGACAATAAATACACATTTTATTCTTTGAATGTATTGAAAAGTTCTACAAGTAATCTAAAGGGCAATAGTTTTTCCCCCGAAAAATGTAATAATTTGCCCCTTATCAATATAGTGAACAGGAAAAAGATCTGCAAAGAAATCTACTTAGCTCTAAGTGATGAGTGTGTGTGTGTGTGTGTGTGTGTGTGTATACACATATGCTCACACATGTGTGTTTGTGCAAATGTATGGGAGTGGTAGCAAATTTAGGCCTCTTTTTCTGAATCATTATTCCAACTCTCTTAGGTAAATTGTTCTGGCACACACAGAGCCAAACTGTCATTGGTAATATATATTTTATCAAATTCTCAACAAAAAAAACATAAAAAGAGTCAGGATGAGAGCTCAAAATGATAATTTCACAAATTCACAAAAATCCAGTTTGAGTATTCCATCATCTACCAAAGGTTATTTTTGATCAAAATTGCTCATTTGACAGACTGAGATTAATGTAAATGCCAAATCTTGCAACAGAAATGGGGACTGAATAGGCAACAGGGCATGGTCATCTAGTCTGGGCATGAAAGCCTGATGCAGACGGAGAGATGACAATTGTCATTAAAGTGCCAATGTTCTGCAATAGATGCTAGGACCATACTGATGGGAAATGCAAGGTGAGTCCTCTATGCAAACCCAAGAAATTATCATTCAGTTATGTGAGTCAGCCCTGGAGACTCAAGGATATTGAGTATATAGTATATAGCTATATAGCTATTATTTCTTATATGTAGAGTTCCAATGTATGAAACTGACCCAGTTAAATGAAATGATTATTCATAAAAATGAAGGACCTAGTGTAGGCTAGGTCCAGACTTGGTGTAAGAGAAGAGGGGAAGCTGCGGTAATAAAGAATCTCCCAGGTGTCAGTGGCTTAGAAACACTTTTTTTCTTGTTCATGACATATTTCTATTGAAAGTTCTTTTGGAGTCCAAATCTGTAACACCATCCTTGTCCTTATTTTCGGACCCAGGCTAGGAGCACAGCTACCTCATAAGTTATGGAATACTTTTAGTGGCAAAGAGAAAGGAAAAAAAATGAAAATAAAGAAAATAGCATGCCATAGGCATTGACTCTTTAACCTCATGCCCAGAACTGAAATATATATCAGGGTTTTGTTTTTTTTTAGATTTCATTAGGAAACAGATGCAATGCTATAGTCTTTTATGTGGTAAGAATGTCACACAATGTATTTAATTCAATTCCTCCAACAATCCTCCTGGGCTCATATATAAATTTAATATAAATTCCCTAATTTTGAAGATGGAGAAAGCTGAATCTCACAGAAGACTACAAAGTTGTAGGTTCTGAAGTTTAACCTCACCTACAAATTATTCTTTCAGCTCATTAATATGATGACTCCCCATTTCAACCACCTAAGCAGCTCACAAACATTTCCTACACAATGAAGAGGAACATGAAGCCATCACAGCCAAGAATCCCAATCACTGGGAAATGGAGTCTTGAAAGATAATTGTTAGAATTGCTCTGTTAACTAGACATCAGATTTTTGTGCTCTCAAGTCCCATATTGTGGCACACAATTGTAGTTTTTTCTTTTGCCACTGAATGACCCCCAGACTCAAGAAAGGTATTTATTCAAATAAATCTGCAGTCAATGGTCAACATTGTACAGGATTTTTCTGTCTTTGGGAGATGTTTTAAAGTTTGTGTGTGTGTGTGTGTGTTGTTGTTGTTGTTGTTGTTGTTGTTGTTTACTTCTACCAGGTAGGCTGCCTTGTAACTGGCCCTCCTATGTGAATTTATCCAGATGACCTAGATCATCCTTAATCTGAGCACACAGATGCAAGGTGTAGCAGGCTCCCTCCCCACATGCATTTCTTATTCTAGAGGAGTAGCCAAAGCCCTGAACCTTGTTAGAGAAAGAGGCAATCTGGAAAAGGACCTTGGATGTGAATCATGGTGTTCTCCCTCAACTTATTAAAGCTGTGTCTATTCCTGTTTGGCCTCTGATGTTGTTTTGGTGCTATCTGTCAGGGAGATTTTTGAGTGGTGAATGAACAGTCAGATATTTTGCAGTTTATTGCAGTGTATGGACATGGGCCATTTGTCAGAGAGCCAAGCACAGCCACCTCAAACAATGCTCTGTCTCTTAAAAGACTAAGCAGAATTATTGATAAGGACAGCTTTAGCAAAAGAAGAAAAATACATTTAGGTTTCCAACAAACTTTACCTGAAACACCACAATAGTACTTAGAAACTAAAAACTCTAAAGAACTTCTTAAAGTTTAAGAATTATTCACATACATTTTTTCTAATAAAATATATATTCAAACATTTTAAAGTCATTTCATACTACATTAACTGTATGTTATCCACTAACTTAATAATTTATTAACTATATATTTACCATACAATAATTTTATTCAAATTTATAATAGTTGGAAATAAATATAGTGTCAAAATCTTAAATTTGTTGTTAAGTCTTTTTTTAAGATCAAAGATCCTTAAAAAAAATTCTAAAAAAAAGCCTTCTGACAGAATATAAATTTACCAACATAAAATTAACCCAGTTCATTTGATTAGAAGATTCAGAAAACTATTTCTCAAATTTCTCATCAATAAAAATGTCCATTATGTTGTTCTGCACAGTTTCTCCTGCCCATAAAAACATTTCTTTGGCTGGGGCTATGGCTTAGTTGGTAGAGTGCTTGCCTTGCATGCACAAGGCCCTAGGTTCAATCCCTAGCACCAAAAAACAAACAACCAAAAATATTTCTTTAGGAATAGTTATTTTACAGGTGCAATCATTTGAGTATATAAAATGTTTAAATTTTTTGTTAAAAAACCCTGAAGAGAAAAGTAGCATCTATTGTGTTAAGTGGTCATAGGGCTAAATAGGCCAAGGCATTTACTTGGATAGTTAAGATGACCTTACAAACAACAGTCTGTGGAAGTGATAAAGAAGGGAGCCATAAACCATGAATTCCATTATTCTTAAATTATTAATATTAATTGATTTGTCATTCAATGAAATAAATTGTAGGAAATTTTTCTAAGATTATTTATTTCTGTAATTTTAGATTTTCACCAAGTATTCATTGTTTGTAAGTATATATTAAATGTTATGTAGTGTATATATATATATATATATATATATATATATATATATAACATTTTTGAAAGGTAAATATGCATGTGTGCATTTGCGTTGAGATACTTTTTTAAGATTTTTTTAAAGATGGATTCAATAACTTTATTTATTTTATTATTTATTTTTTTAAATGTGGTCTTGAAGATTGAACTCGGTGCCTCATATGTGCAAGGCAAACACTCTACCACTGAGCTATAACTCCAGCACCTGCTTTGAGATTCTTATGTGTGTGCAACTAGATAGAATGAGGGAATCTCCTCACTCTCTCTTTTCCTTCTAGGATTCTTCTTCTGCATTTACAGAGGCCATGGGTAGCCAGGATTAAAGGGCAGTGGTCTTTCCAATGATACCTTAGTTACTTCCAACACCATGCTGAATACTCCTGGCCAACTCAACAACATGAAATCATTTTGCAAAATCCCTCTCATCAGAGTCTGTGCACCCTACAAGAGTCTGTCTGAGTTTCTTCACTTTTCATTGCTTTTGGTTTCCTGATATTCGTATCACATTTAGAGTTCATAATGATTTTCTGGGTAGAAGTCCAATATCATAAAAACAAATTTGCATTTTAATTTTTTTTAAAAAATGCTTCTTCAATGTTTGACCTCAATGACTACAAAGAAGTCTGTGTTGAGTTTGAATTTTGTTACTTTTTCAAAAACCTGACTTCAGCCTCATTTGGAGGTGGGTAGATAGATAAAAGTTACAGATATGTATCTCCATTTAACGTAATAATAAGAATAAAAGTATTATTGTATTTGTATATCTCTAGTCTATTTTCTATTGTCTGCTAATTATATCTTTTTTAAAAAACTTAGCTTTTACATTTCTTCTCTAATTGCTGGGTTCCTTCCAAATAATCTCCTATAATTATAGATTGGGTTGATTTCCTAAATTCTTAGCTATTTTTTTTTGTCTTTTTATAGATTTTTCTTCTTTTCCTTTACATTATGAAGAACATCTCAAAGTATCTACGGAGCTTCCTTTGTGCCATTTATACCATTTACCATCCTCAATATAGATTTTATTTCTCTTAAACCATTATGAACTTCCTGGTTAGTCTTCCTTATTCATTCATCTTTTCTTTTCATTTCTAAAAATTCCAAACCTATTTTTCATACAGTGTTTTAAAATATTGTTAAGAACATCAATGTTGTTGAAATAGCCTTCTTCCAAAAGCAATATACAGGTTCAATGCAATATTCATCAATATATTAATGACATTCTTCACAGAACTAGAAAAAAATAGTCCTAACATTCATTTGGAAGAATAAAAGACCCAGAATAGCCAAGGCAACCCTAAATCAAGAAAGCAATGCTGGAGGCATCACAATAACTGACTTCAAATTATACTACAGAGCTATAGTAATAAAAACTACATGGTACTGGCATAGAAACAGATATATGAACCAATGGTACAGAGTAGAATACTGGAGACAAACCGAGTCATTTGATCCTTGACAAAGGTGCCAAAAACATACATTGAAAAAAAGACAACTTTCTTTAACAAATGATGCTAGGAAAATTGGTTATCCCTATGTAGAAGAATAATACAAGATGCTTGTTTCTCACCCTACACAAAAATTAACTCAAAATGGATCAAAAACCTAAAAAAATAGACCCCAAACTGGGCAACTCCTAGAAGAAAGAAATGGGGTCAATACTCTAAAATATAGGCACAGGCAATGACTTTCCCACTAGGATCCCTAAATCTTTTTTATTTTTTTTTAATTTTTATTGTTGGTTGTTCAAAACATTACATAGTTCTTGACATATCATATTTCACACTTTGATTCAAGTGGGTTATGAACTCCCATTTTAACCCCATATACAGATTGCAGAATCACATCAGTTACACACCCACTGATTTACATATTGCCATACTAGTGTCTGTTGTATTCTGCTGCCTTTCCTATCCGCTACTATCCCCCCCCCCCTCCCCTCCCCTCCCCTCCCATCTTCTCTCTCTACCCCATCTACTGTAATTCATTTCTCCCCCTTTTTTCCCCTTTCCCCTCACTTCCTCTTGTATGTAATTTTGTATAATCATGAGGGTCTCTTTCCATTTCCATGCAATTTACCTTCTCTCTCCCTTTCCCTCCCACCTCTCGTCCCTATTTAATGTTAATCTTCATCTCATGCTCTTCCTCCCTACTCTGTTCTTAGTTACTCTCCTTATATCAAAGAAGATATTTGGCATTTGTTTTTTAGGGATTGGCTAGCTTCACTTAGCATAATCTGCTCTAATGCCATCCATTTCCCTGCAAATTCCATGATTTTGTCATTTTTTAATGCAGAGTAATACTCCATTGTGTATAAATGCCACATTTTTTTTATCCATTCGTTTATTGAAGGGCATCTAGGTTGGTTCCACAGTCTTGCTATTGTGAATTGTGCTGCTATGAACATCGATGTAGCAGTGTCCCTGTAGTATGCTCTTTTTAGGTATTTAGGAAATAGACCGAGAAGGGGAATAGCTGGGTCAAACGGTGGTTCCATTCCCAGCTTTCCAAGAAATCTCCATACTGCTTTCCAAATTGGCTGCACCAATTTGCAGTCCCACCAGCAATGTACAGGTGTACCCTTTTCCCCACATCCTCGCCAGCACTTGTTGTTTGACTTCATAATGGCTGCCAATCTTACTGGAGTGAGATGGTATCTTAGGGTGGTTTTGATTTGCATTTCTCTGACTGCTAGAGATGGTGAGCATTTTTTCATGTACTTGTTGATTGATTGTATGTCCTCCTCTGAGAAGTGTCTGTTCAGGTCCTTGGCCCATTTGTTGATTGGGTTATTTGTTTTCTTATTGTTTAATTTTTTTAAGTTCTTTGTATACTCTGGATATTAGGGCTCTATCTGAAGTGTGAGGAGTAAAGATTTGTTCCCAGGATGTAGGCTCCCTATTTATCTCTCTTATTGTTTCTTTTGCTGAGAAAAAACTTTTTAGTTTGAGTAAGTCCCATTTGTTGATTCTAGTTATTAACTCTTGTGCTATGGGTGTCCTACTGAGGAATCCAAGAGTTAATAAGTGAGATGACATCAAATTGAAAAGCTTCTGCACAGCAAAGGAAACAATAAATGATGTGAAGAGAAAACATACAGAACAGGAGAAAATCTTTGCTAGCTACTTTTCTAACAGAAGATTAATATCCAGAATATATAAAAAAATTTTATCACCAAAAAAAAAATTGTTCAAGTAATAAAAGGGCAAATTAACTAAACAGACACTTCTAAAAATAAAAATTATAAATGGCCAAAAAGTACATGAAAAAATATTCAACATCAATTAGCAATTAGGGAAATTCAAATCAAATCTATGCTGAGATTTCAACTCACTCCAGAAGAGCAGCCAAACAATAATAAATGGTGGAAATTATGTGGATAACAAGAAATACTTTTGTATTGTTGGTGGGATTATAAATTAGAAGAACCACTAGGTAAATCAACAGGGAGTTTCCTCAAAAGATTAAGAATAGATTCACTATATGACCCAGTTATACCATTGCTTGGTATTTAGCCTAAGAAATCAACATCAGCATATTAGAACAAAACATTCATATCCATGTTTATAAGCACAATTCATAATAGTTAAAGTATGGAAACTTCTAGGTGTCCATCAATGGATTAGTAGATAAAGAAAATGTTGTATATATCTACATTATGCAAGGGAGTTTTATTAAGCCATTAAAAAGAATCAAAATATATCATTTGCAGGAAAATGAAAGGAACTTGAAAATACTATGCTAAGCAAAATAAGTCAAATTGAGAAATTCAAGAGTCATATGGTTTTTTTTTTCTCATATGTGGATGCTAGAGAGGAAAAGGGAAAAGAAAGATGTAGAGGAATCCCAGAAAAAATGAAGAGAGATCAGTAGAGTAGAGGAAAGGGACCAAGGGGAGGGAAGCGGGAATGGGAAGTTGAAATACTAGGGACTAATATTGGCTAAGTTATATTGTTATCATATGTGCATGTACAAATATATAACAATGATGCCCACCATCATGCACAATTATAATGCATCAATAAACACATGGAAAAATATCATATCATTGTATAAAATTTATTTTGATTTTCTGGGGTGAAAATTTTGAAGTAACATCTGGATTTTGAGGGTGAGGTAATGAATTTTACCAAGTCATATACTAGTGTGTGTATGTATGTGTATATACATATGTTTGTGTATATGTACATGTATATATATATATATATATATATATATATATATATATGTGCATGTGTTTATGTAAAATTAATTAAGTATACTGTAGTATACTTATTTACTTATGACCCATATTTCGTTTAATGTAGCATATTATTTGAACAAAGTAGTGGGAAAAAATTCCTTTGCATATATGCAACTGAGAAATAGGTTTATGAGCATAGATTGTGGCAGAATTCCCAGTTCCTAGAGAGCTATCATGTGTTTTATCTTTGTTTGACAGAAACAGAATATTTTCCTTCTTTACAGAATGGTTTTCTAACATACTGAACAGATGAATTGTGTGAAAACTTCAACCTCAAAATAAAATAGTCTTCAGTCACTGTTTAAGGCCCAATCAGTTCATGAATTGAGGGGGTGGTGGTCTATGCATTTAAAAATACAATGTTTATAGACTCTTAGATTAGGAAATCCATGTACTCTTCTTGTTTCAGTCTGAGAGGTTAATTTGTGGAAGATTAAAGATTTCTTTAAAAGTACTAAAAGAATATATAGCCCAAGTTAGAAAACAAAATTGGCCTAAGAATAACAAGAAAAAATAAAATTTCAGGAACTATTACTTGGGCCAGGCTGTGGACTATGTCTCTTTTAGCACTAATGAGTTATGATCATATCACATCTTCATATTTAGAAAAATAGATTTCTGGGTGCATTTAATATAGACCAATCATGATTCTACCCATGGATCAAGTATCTAGACCCACATATGTGAGTTCTAATGGAGAATGAAAAGTTTTTAGTCTAACAAGTAAAATAAAACAAAACAAAAATAAGAATAAGATACATTCAGAAATTAGAAAATTCATAATATCTATACCCCTACTCTTAGGAGATCAATGTTCTGATATTAAAATAAATATTTTCATATCTTTGTTGACTTAGAGAATAATAAACAAAAGATCATATCTATATAATACCTTTCATATACTCCTTCAAATATATGAGATGGATAAGTTATAGAGATGTAGGGTGCACTACTTTACTCCAATTAACAGCACATTTAAAAATGTAAATTAAATCTCATTTTAAGTGTTCTTACCACTATCTGTATGTCTATGCACTGTGAAGTCAAAAGACGTTTCCATAATTACATTACACAATGAATAAATTAGTTTTTTTATTTTTGAAAGTGTTAATTATGTTTTGTAGAAAATCCTTATCTTTGAAGAATTTTAACAAGTGAACTCAAGAAAAGAAATTTAAGGGAGTATGAATAAACATTTCAGGAGACCTCCTGGGATTGATCTCAGCAGGATTTGCAGCAACAGAAATCATTCCTTGTCCTTAGATGAGGAAAAGAGCTGAAAAAGGTCAAAGTATTTTGAGGTGTGTCCATCTTCTCATGTGATCTGTGGTTTTGATTCTGAATATCAGTTAAAGTGAAGAATAACTATTTTGTACATGTCATCATGAATCCATTAGAAACTAGCAAACTCTCATCATTTACCTTTAATAATAATGTATTCTTGCTTTTTGTTATTATTTAAAGTATTAATTAGCAAGTATTAAAAATTTCAAAATGTCACGTTTTTGGCAACAATTTGAAAAGGGTCACATAGGACTCAACTGCTTTGCTTCCACTGTCTGAAATGAAAATAGAGACCAAGAATAATGCTGAACTGCTTTTTAAAAAGCTGGCTCTGGCTGATCATGGTGTCACACTCCTGTAATCCCTGTGACTTGGGAAAGAAACTGAGGCAGGAGGATCACAAGTTCAAGGCTAGCCTGAGCAACTTAGTGAGATAGTATCTCAAAGTAAAAAGTAAAAAGGCAAGGGATCAGTAGATAAGTGGCCATGGGTTCAATTTCTAATTTAAATAAATAAATGGATGGCCCTGAAGCAAAAAACTTCACTGAATTGCCTAGAATTAATCATAGAAATGTACACAAGAAGTTGGGAAATGCACTTTGTGCCTAAGAAGCTACATCCCAGGAATAATAAAATGTAGAAAAAAAAGATATGGCTTTAATAGTTTTCTTTGTATGGACTTGTTGCACTACCCTAGGTGTTAGTGACAGTGATAGTGTTATATCATCCTTTCATGTAAGTATTATTTTACAAAGTTCATTTTATTCTATTTCTAAACAAAGTATTTATATATACTTCAACTTTGGTTCACAAACTTGAAGTGTAAAATCAAATGGCTTTTTAGCATATTAGTATTTAGTATGTTATTCATAGAGTTGTGAAATACCAAAATCAAATTTTTTTAAAGAGAGAGAGAGAGAGAGAGAGAGAGAGAGAGAGAGAGAGAGAGAGTTATTTTTAATATTTATTTTTTAGTTTTCGGCAGACACAACATCTTTGTTTGTATGTGGTGCTGAGGATGGAACCTGGGCCACACGCATGCCAGGCGAGCGCACTACCGCTTGAGCCACAACCCCAACCCCCAAAATCAAATTTTGAAATAATTTGAAACCTCATGCAGATTGGCAGTCAGTACGCATTCTTCTTGTTCTGCCAACTCTAGACAACCATCACTTTACTTTCTCTACATATGTGTATGTAACACATACATAAAGTATGTGTTCTGACCATTTCATAAAAATTAAACCAGACATTGTACAGTATTTTGTAACTGACTTCTTTTGCTTGGCATAAGGATTTAAGGTTTGTGTATCAATAATATTTTCATTCTAGTTGCCTTTTTCTTGTTCTCTCCACTAGTTGCTCTGGTTAGAACTTCTGGTGCAGTGTTGAACAGAAGAGTCAAGAGAAATCATCTCATTTGCTTATTTTTTACCATAAAAGAAAGGCATTCCTTTTTTATCATAATATACTTCATAGATTAATTTTGCATAATTTCCTTTATCTGATTGAAGATGTTCTTTTCTATTCAACAAAATCCTCTAATTTGTTGACTATATTTACCATGAAAAGATGTTGGATTTTCATCAGAGGATTTTTATGTGTGTGTGTTTATAGAGATTATCAGGAAGATGTTGTCTTTTATTACATTAATAGGATTTATTACATTAATTGGTTTAAAAATGTTGAATCAACCTTGCATTCTTGAGATAAGTCTACTTAGCCATGGTTTATAATCCTTTTTATGTATAACATGATTCAGATGATTCAGTTTGCTCTAGTTTCTTGGGGATATTTGCAACTACCATTCTTTCTCCTTATCTACATTTTCACTTCCACAGATTCAACCAACTGTAGATTGGAAATACTTGGAAGACAAAGTGTTACGTTGTTGCTGATGGGTGCTATGTAGTCAAGCCTATGATGGCTGCTCTATTGAACATGTACAGACTTCTTTTTAACGTATGATGACATAGCTTGAAAGTTATTTATATAGCATTGAAATTGAATTAGGTATTCGATTGGGTAATTAGAGATAATTTAATGTATATGGGAGGGTGTGCCTTAATTACATGTAAATACTGCATCATTTTATATCATGGATTTGAGTACTTATGGAATTTTGTATCCACAGAGGGTCCTTGACCCAAATGCCCTGGGGATCAAAAGATGAATATATGTAACTTGGCTTTGCAATTTATCATCATACAACAGTACAGAACTTCACATATATGATGTGATAACTTTAAAAGCATATGCTTCTTTCTTTTTTGTTGTTGTTTGACTACTCATTGTGTCCTTGAAAGCATAGCAATTGAAACAGTATATAAGAGAATATTGTAATTCTATTGGTTCTGAAAAAATATTTTTAAAAAACACGGGAAAAAATTAAAAGATTATAAGGTTATAGATAATTATTTTTAAAATATAAGAAAACAAAGTCATGAGGTTTGTATTAATAAAGAAGATACATGGATTTATGCTTCAGGAAAAAAAATCTGTGCAATTTGGTTTTCTAACAATATGTTGGAGTAGAATTTCAGAGACCAATATCCATGTAGGACTAGTTGCCTAAAATTTTGTATAACACAGTCTTAAATTATTTGAGTTTTGATTTTTAATTTACATACTTTAAAAAATTCATGTTCATAGGTAAAACATTCCACAAATATTGACTAATACATGGAGGAGTAGAACCACCATTGCACTCACAGTACCACAGTTCAGCCATACAAGTTATCCTGTCACTTGGCTTCTCTCCATTTACAATGCCAGAAACTCAACATCCTTCTCCATGTTTATTTGTATTTTTCTAAATGTCATATAAATGAAATTATGTTATATATTATATAGGGCTACATACATATATATGTAGCCCTATATGTTTGTCTTTCTCTACCTACTATGATACATTAAAGGCATTTAAGACTCATCATGTTGTGTCAATCAGTAGACTGTTCTTTATATTGCTGAGTAACTTCCCACTTTGTCGAAGTACTAGGATTTGTTGATCTACTCATCAAAGGAAGGACCCAAGGATGTTTCTAGTTTTGCTAATTAGGAATAAAGCCTAATGCATAGTGAAGAACAGGATCTTGTAGAGACATCTATGTTATCATAAGTAAATGTCTAGTTGTGGGATCATATAGTTAGTAAATGTGTAAACATGTAACTGTTTTTTATGTTTTGCTCGGTTTGGTTTGGTTTGCCATGTTTGTGATCAAACCCAGGGCCTTGTATGCTTTACCACTGAGCTTTGACCCTAACCTTTAAGTATGCATTTAACCCAAGCTTTAATCAGCTAGGGAGAAACTATGATCTAAGTATTAATGAACGCTCCCCTCAATAGGCATGAGATGACATTTATCACTGGGTAAAAGTTTCAGGTTATAAGTGTGCATGTTATTTTCCGGCCCGATTCTCTGTTCATAGACTTTGATGGATAATAAAAACAACCTAGTTGAGAATCATGAAAATTACATATATTGGGGTTAAGTTAGGATGAGAATCGAGGACAATGGATTGAAAATGTGCTCTAAAGCTTTACAAAATGGAGGCTAATTAAGACCTTTAAACCATGGAGTGTTGGGAATCACATCACTTGTTAGTCAGGAATTATGATGGGTGCGGACAAAAGTTAAACTGTCTTGTATGAAAGGGACTGGGTGCAATCTCAGTCTCCGGATACTCTGGCAAAGGAATCCATTGTACAAAGGTTCAGTGGAGTTTGACAGTGTTTCAGGAAACTGCATGTGGTTTAACCAGAGGTCAGTTTGCATGGCTGGAGCAAATCTGCAGCTCAGTTCAAAAGTTCAGCTATAGATGTGTCTGACTCCAGCTTTTACACTGCCTTCAACTTCATTGTACGTCCCCAAATAAATGTTGCTTCATTTGATTTTCTTCCTTGACATAGGTCTTTGGATAATTTAATAAAAGTATCCTTGCACTGTTTAGAGTCAATGAAGTTTTTAACATTCAAGTAACCAGGTTTTCAAAAATATTTTGAATTTTCTATCAGAAGCCATAATCATCATAATGTCACCAGCTCAGTGACTCTGTTAGTTCATACAATATAGAAATCAAATATAGCTAACAAAGAAAGAATTAGTAAGAATTAATTGTTGTATTTATTCACGTAGTAGGGTGGCAATCCCTATCCCACAGACAGACTGGCAAGGAAAGGTGGGGGGCAGAGTAGCAAGGAAATCAAAGGGTGAACAGCATGAACAGCTTATGTATGTTTTGGGGCTAGAAATGAACATATTCATAAACTATGTTGCAGTTTCTCCTTGCACCTGTGCCGATTTGCACATGGTCAAAAATATGTCTAAAATTGGTCTCCCCTCTTAAAATATCTTTTGGGCTAGCAATTGTGGTCAGATCTTCCTGCACTGGTTTGATGCTCTCCCCATGTTTGTCCTGAACAGTGGATGCAGCTGATGAGGTCTTCCTGCCATTCAATGTAAGTAGAGAGCACCCAGTTTTTATCTTTCAATAGTCATCAACTTAAAATTTAACACTATATTCTTGGCTCGATGATAGTAACGTTTGCATTGTTTGTAGTCTAGTTTACAGAGTTTTAAAATAAGTATTGTTATACCTCAAGGCAACAAGAAAGCCTTTCGGATAGAAACTCTTGTGCCTATTCTATAGATAAGGACACTAATCCTAAACTGAACAAGCAGAAATGCTATCATTAGCATTTAAGTGTCCATGGATTAACAACAACAAAAGCCAAGCTTTAGCCAATTCAGGATAAAATGAATTAGGAGCAATGCTTAGTATTAGCAGAGTGAAATCTTGCCTAAAAGAGAACTAAAAGTAGATCTCTCCAAAGAATCCAAAACATTAGGTTGATATAAACAAATGGGTAGAAGTGGGTGGCATTGTTTATGGCAACATAATTAGAGCTAATGGGATGAAATTAGGGAAATTATGGAGGAGTTCAAAGTTAACCAAATTGGGGAGTTAGGAGCAATTAGCCATAATGCTGTTTTTTCTGTTCTGTCGATTGTTAAGGGAAAAAAAAAAACACATTTTTTATCTATAAAAATAAATAATTTTGGGGTCTAATTTCTAATAGATGTTTGAGCCACTGTTCAAAAAAATAAATGTCAGAAAGGTCATTGTACTGTCATGTGTAACTAATTAAAACAAATACAAAAAAAAAAAAGAAAGGGCTAGTCAGCAGTAAAGCAACATGTATGTGTATGTGTGCATGCACACATAATATAGTTTAGGTGAGTTAAAAACATGTTTTAAATACCTACCCTGTGCAAGAGACATTGCTGATTAAACTAAAAAATGTTGCTTTTCTTCTTTTCAGTTTAGTCCTTTATAACTTGACAATGACAGTAAAAATTTTTCCTTCTTTGTACTCTATATGATTATAATATATCATGGTGATGAAGTGTTTTCCTAAAATAATCTATAAATGTTTTAAAAGGTAGCAATAGAAACTTTGTAAACTTCACAAACTGACTAAAGAACTCTTAGCAGTTTAATTTTTCCCTGTAAAATAATATGAACAACTCAGATAACCCTAGCAATTTGAATTTTTCCATTTCAAAGCCAATTTGTTTTCAACATTGACTCAATTTTGTACAAACTTTAAATTATAGTAATCACATTCTTGTTAACCATGAAAAGCATTATCCAGGAATATTAAAAAAAACCAAAACCTCAATATGCTGAGAGCCATAGATGAGTCCGAATGATGCATGGCATTTTTGCCAGAACTGAATGGTTGAGAGGTGACGCCAGCAAGCCATTGAGATGATAATGGTCATGTTAAGCTGTGTATATTAGACCCCTGCTGTCCCCTTCTACTTTGGAGTTCTTGTAATACTTTAGAGTTCTCGCGATTCCTGGAGAGTTCCCATTGGTTGGGGAAGTGCCGGAGGAGGGATTTTCTGGTTGGGTGTTGCTGGGAGAGTTCCTGGGGAGCATGTGTGGAGTGTGCTGGTGGAGTTCAGAAATAAAGTTTGTTCCTGCTTCAGTGGCTCCTGATTTGTGCCCAGCCAGACTGCAACATCAATTTATTTCTGATCTATTCAAACATTAAACAGTATTGTAACAGAAACTTACAAGCTGACTCGTAAGCCTGCAGATGCCCAGTGGATAATTAAAAGCTGGATAAAACTTGGCATCTCTGCTTCATCTGTCTCCTTTACTATCTTAAATTTTTTGACCTGATCATCTCTGCACATAGGCATGTGAATCATTTAAGAAGTGATAATTTCACACAAGGTTTATTAGTCTTAAATTTACCTAACCTATCTCGTCCCCCTTCAAGAATGAGGCAAGTTTCCTAATATCCATTTTAGACGCCTGGAGTAGTGCCTAGAAGCCTTCAATCATTGTCCTCTAGCTTCTGGAACAGGAGGATCCACTGCCTCATGGGAACTAAGTTGCCCCCTTCCAAGATCACAGATTCTATATCCTGCGAAGCCCTCACAGAATTAGAACTAAGAGACTAATCAGGGCAATTAAACAAAGCCTGATTAATTATGCATACCTCTTGCCCCCTGCCCCAATTCTTCCTCTATGTAAACCTAAAGCCACTTTTTGAATTTTCTTAAAACAGGGCTAAGATGCTGGATCTCACTTTGCCTTCCAGTATTGAAACAGACTGAAATTAAGGGCCTCTCTGAAATTGAGAACAACTTTCTCATGTGGATAGTAAAGTCTAAATGACTGTCTCAACCTGTGGCCTGGAAGATGCCAAGGAAGCTGAGAATGGAAATTGCACCCTGCCCTGATGTATAGCAGGCTAACTAAATCTACCTAAGTACATCACCCAGCTTTTGTTTCTATACATTGGAATAGCTTCTGTGGGAATGGCAGTCTCCAGTTGGATCAAACTGCTACAATTATATTTTCCTTTTTCCCACATTTGCCTATTTCTTAAGTATGTGGGCGGCTGATTCCAGCTGTCCAGGATCCCAGGCAAGGTCCCTGAATAGGCTTTTGGTAACAATATGTCCGTAGTGGTTAAAGTTCTTTTCTTGCTTTTCACCATTATATTTTCTATTTGGTTCTTGGAACAAGTAGATGGAATACCAGGAGTCAGGTATCTGGCCTAGGACTCCAGTAACAGCATTTTCATAAATAGTTCAGGGGAAAGCCACAAGAAAGACATCAAGATGTAGTAGGATAATTTTCACACAGGAATACATGTAAGTATTCAAGGTATATACCTGCTTCTTGAGTTATTAAAAATTAATCAAGTACTGGATAGGGAACAAAGGTAAAAACCCATAAATATATTAAAGGATTGTGTATGGATATATATATCCATATGCATAAATAAATATATGTTTATTTGTTTATTCAATTTTGTTTCCCCTTTCCATTTTGCATATATGATCCCTTGCTAACAAGAGGAAACAAGACCAGAAATGTTGATGATATAATAAAAATCCTTCCTTCTGCTAGAAAAATCATTCCAAATCTCTATAAATGTAAGGTTAGTTGCTTTATGCTAGTATGTGAGCTATCATATGCCTCTAGGTATTATAATTACTCAAGATTAGAGAATTACAGTGTATGGCTTAAATATACTCATTATTACTTCCCATGGAGATGATGATACAGGTTTGACAGGTACAGAGACAAGGCCAGACTGCAAAGAATTCACCAGTTTATTAGTCTGAAAATGGAGTTCACTAAAAGAGGAAGGGGAAAAACAGTGGTTGAAGAGTCTGGAAAATGAAGGTAGTAATTAAGAGCCAGGAGAGTGGCATCCTTGCTCAGGGAACATTCTGTTACAAGAGAGTACTGGAGGGTGAGTCACACTGAGAATATGAAGTCTGAGATCAAATTGTGTCTTGTTACATTATGAACAGTCATTTTACATGAGCCCTCAGGACATAGTCTGTATTGCTTTTAATGAAGTGTAGAACTTGCTACCCAAAATGTGACTGTCAGAGATCAGAATATGCTACCCTAAATATGTCTCTTTGGCTTAATAGTTATTTTGAACTGGTTATTTTAAGAAAATTCAAACATAGGAGAAGTTCTGAAAAGTGACTGCTTTGGTTAGGAAAATTTACATATTTAAGTAAGAAATCTTCATTTATAAAAGCGCCTCCCTGTCTGAATCAGGAAGAACAGGCCAACTACATCACTACATTCTTGGTCCATGGAGAAAGCATGCATTTAAATACACCTACCAGAATATACCCCTTTTTTTATGTTTAGATGGCCTGTCCCCTCACTGTTCTTTTTTGTTTCAGATCCTCAAGTCTAGGAAAACTCTTTGCAATCTAATAACAATTTACTCATGTCTCTACGTCATCTCCCATATCCATGTTATTACATTTCTTTTTTACTTTTCTCTTGTTTATCTACCATTTGATGTAGAAAGTCCCCACTAAGAACGCATCAAGTGCAAAAAACAAATTAGTTTTTCTCCTCTGAACTACTTCACAGTTCAGCACAATAGGAATTTTGTACTGGAAGTGAAATACCAGGTTACTTTTCCTCCTGATACCCGGTATACTAGTCAGCTTTCCATCACTGTAACCAAAATACTCAACAAGAACAACTTAGAGAAGGAATGATTTATTTTACTTCAGAGGATTCAGTCCATGCTCAGCTAATGCCAAAGTAGAAATAGCATGGTGAAAAGGTGCAGGCTGAGGAAAGCTTCTCAGCACAGGGCAGCCAGGAAGCCTGGTGTGTGTGTGTGTGGTTGGGGGATGGGTGGGGAGACAGAGGAGATGATTAACTCTTACAGGGCACATCCCAAATGACATACTTCCTCCAAATAAGTCCCACCACCCAGTAATCCATTCAGCTATCAGTGGACTGATCCAAAGATGAGGTCAGAGACCTCATGATCTAATCACTTCCCAAAAGCTCCACCACTGAGCATGTAAGACCTTGGAGGACATTCCAGATCCAAAGCATACCATTCTTCCCTGACTCCCAAACGCTCATCCCCAACAGGCAAAATGCACTTAGTCCATTTCCATTTGTCTCTGCAGAATTAATAGTTCCACTATTGCCCAGAAGTACATTACGGAGTCTCTTCTGGGCCTCAAGGCAAATTCTTAGTTGTGAGCACTTGTAAAAATCAAAAGCAAATTATATACATCTCATATACAATGGGACAGAGTAAACTTTCCCTTTCCAAAAGGGAGGGACAGGGACACAAAAGAATTGGGACCAAAGCAAGACTAAAATCATGCTGGGCAAATATTAAGTCCTGTAACTCCATAGTCAACACCTGGGGAATGCAGTGGTGTGATGTGAGTCCCCAAAAGGCTTGAGCATCAGTGCCCCTAAGGCCTTGCTGGTTACAGCCTATATGGCCTCTCTCTTAGGCTGGTTGTGTTCACAGCCTGCCACTTTCCTACACAGATATTCCACATTCCTGTGGAAGTCAGGGGACAAAGAGACAGTCAATATAGATAATAAATAATTGTGTCCGATTGGGAAGGTGGGGGCTGGTTGCAAAAAAAAATTAAAAAAAAAAAAGAAATGCTGCCCTTTCCCTCTCCCTCTAAAGCCCTTCCCCCTGCTCCACTTCCAACCTGTTGCTAAGGTAACCTGCCTCAGGAAGGCAGGGAGTTGTAAACGTTGTTAGCTAATACCTCCTGGGTTGTTAGTTTCCTGCCTGGATCACTCCACCATTTGACCCTTCCCCTGCTCATTGATTCCTCACCTTTTGGCCACCCCAGCCCCTGCTCACACACTCAGGATGAGGAGAGGAAAGGGGCAAGGTAAGGAGAGAAGAGGGCAGGAGAACAAAGAGAACCTAAAATTCGTAAAAGGAGCAGGAAACTCCCACTTCTTTGGATACCAACCCTGTGTCCCTTTCTCTGGGGAGAAGTCTGTTTTCTATTCTTTAAATAAAACTTGCTTTCTACACTTGCCTGGACATTTCTATGGTGTTCAATCTTCAACAGCCGGAAAAACAGAACTGTCGTCATTGGTAACCAGCGGTCTTCTACTTCCTGGAGTCTCCATTTCATCTTTGGCTTTGCCTTCACAGCTTCACACATGGCCCTCTCAGGGGTTGCCAATGGAAACTTTGACCCTGATAACACATTCCATGACTTCCCAGGCCTGCCTTTGAATTCTTGGTGAAAGTTTCTGAAACTCCTTAAGTCCTTGGAAGGTGCATTAATGTAGGAGTTTTCACCTAAAAATCCATGACCTCACTTTGCAACCGAAACGTTGACTTCCAATAACTCTGCTTTAAAGGAAATAACAACATTTTGAGCCAAATATGAGTGACGATGGGTCAGGAACACAGGTTCAAGTTACTCTGAATAATATGTTCTATTTTGTGAAAGAGGAAACATGAGCTGTTGAAGCCAAAGAACAAAGAAAATTATAAACAAGCATTCAACAAACACATCCGTGAGGACATTAGGATCAGTAAGCTACCCCCAAATGGAGAAATATTTTCCATTCGTTTAAGATGTTTATCTTCTAGCATTGTTGGCTTTAGTGTTGGGAGAAACAAGATGTTTGCTAAGCTTAATGTTACATCCTGAGAGGTTTACATAATAGTCACAGGAATGTAAGGTCAGATACAGAGGTTGAAAGTAAATGACTATTAAGGGGCTAAAACAGCACAAGATAATTTTAGCTCTTGACCTCCAACATTCCATCTCTTGACAATCATGATTTTCTAGTCAGCCAAGGTCAAACAGATCTTTAATAGAGATGTATCTACTTCAGCTACACAGTATTATATTCTATGTGCTTATGGTTTGTGTATATGTGTGTACGTTTATGTTCATATTCCTTTATCTCAATAATAGTGCCTATCTTTTTCCTCAGGATGTAGGGAGTCACATGATGAAGATAAAGATGCCATTTTCTGGAATAGAATTGCTGGAATGACACATCAGCTGTATGGCTTCCTCATTTTCTGTCTGTTTGGTAGAGGGACTCATTCTACTTGAGTCTGCAGGGATTCATTTTGGAGGTTTGGAGATCTATGGAAAAACTCTCAGTGGCTTTTTGTTATTGTTGTTGAGAAGCCAGATCAAAAATCAGTCACTGGCACCAAAAGGACCAACTAAGTATTTGTGGTTGTCTCTGACAGCTGCTTAGTGGTTGCCTCAGGCCATTGGGCTGTAGCCATGCTACTTCTCCATAGTGTGACTGACAGCATAGTCTTCTGATTTGCAGTAACGTGAGAGAGGGATGGATTCCCTTGTCAAGTGTAGGCATGATAAAGTTTCCACACACCTACTACCCACATTGCATAGGTAAAAATGTCAGTTATGATAATGAGATTATATGAAAATGTATGGTAACCCCAACATGAAAAGTTCAGTTCAGGAATGCCAAGTACCTGGGGGACAGGGCTGTTATGAGCAGTGCTATTAATAATAACTCAGAGGCAGATTGTCTTTAAGTGCAAGCCTATATTTAATCACACCAATCATCAAATATAAACAATTAATGCAAAAAGTGTTGGGTGTGCGGGAGCATCCCAACTAACATTCAATGCACAATAATTAAACACTATAAGCAAATCACATTATCCTAGCGCAACCACAAGCCCCAAAATATCTCTCATGCCACACAGCAACTACTCTTAGCTAAACAGCAGACATTGTCCTTATCTGGAGTTTCTCTCCAGCTGATGGCTGGATACCAAGGAATGATGAAGTCAGTCCAGGGACAGACAATAAGGTGGCCAGTCTCATCAATGTCCTTGGAGCACAAAGTCTTCAATGTGGCAGGACCAGCAATTAAATACAGTTCCAGTGGTGGTGTACATTGTTGACTGATTACACCCAGTGAAAGTCAATGTCCATTGGTTATGTCTATGAGTTGATATGATTACAGTTGCGCTTGTTCTTTATACATGTCCATGGAACTGTGCTCCCTATCAACTGTAACAAGGCATCGCTAAGCATGCTTAGGGCTAGTGCCCTTTACAGCTCTTTCTCAATTGCAAGCAGACATGACTAAGCAGTTCAATGGCTGCTGTTCCTTATGTCCATCAACTCAACGATTCCCAGCATGTCTCAGCATATCTATGGCAGATGCTCCTTACAAGGGCCTATTTGTTTTTTTCAGAGATAACAACAAATAGGTGTTGATAAACTGAAGTTACAGAGGTGATGGGGTTGATAAACTGAGTCAAGAAGTTGTGCTTATTCATTGTTTTCAAAATGCTTATCAGTCATCTGCTCTACAAAAACAGCTGAGAAATAAAGGTGGCTAACAAATAGAAATAGAAAATTAGCCAATAATAAAACAGACCACATAGATTTTAAAACAGAAGGACACAGGAGGTACTTTAGGTGGGAATGGAAGCCTTAAAAGAAAATAACAACTTAATCTGAAGAGTCAAAGGCTGAGTATATTCAAACTTCTAATTGCAGAAATTGAGAGACTCAGTATAAAAGAAAAATGCAGTTATTCTTTAAATAAAACAAAATTCAGGGTTATTTTAGTTTGGGAGAAAGTGAAAGTTAGCTTCCATATAATTTTAAAAGGTTTCTAGTTATTCCTTAATCAGAAAACCTAATGGGTAAATTCTGGTATTTTGTCTAAAGATGCTTATAGACAGTGTAAACCCAGTTTCTGGTTTGTAGCTTCTAGTGTACAGGTGACATGCACCTTGCAAGAGATAGTTGGAGTTGCAGCTGTCTTGCAGGGATAGGTGGAATGATGTTTAAATTATTATTATTTTTAATTCTTAAAGCTAATTAAACATCAGTAACTGAAAGGGATGATGGTACTTACATGCACCCTCTAGTTGACCTGGACCAAATCTTGTTTATAATAATATGTGAAGAAGAGAAGATTCATCTTTAACAAATCCTAAGTTAAATCTAGTCTGCAAAAGGTAGTTTATAAATGTTTTGTTCCATTGTGTGAGATCACAATAAACAAATAAGTAAATAGACTCTTGAAAGATGTTGAAAAATTTCATGGTGATTTATAATGAAAAGAATGTCTAGAAATGTGTAAGGACATTTTGCTGATTGTTTGGTGTCCTTATAACGATGGATTTACTATTGGCATTTAGTGGGCAACATTTAGAGAGTAAGCAACCTAATTGTTTGTAAGAACTGTACACAATTAATTTTCTCACCTTAATGCCAATAGTATCCCTACTGAGAAATACTGATTTAAGAAAACATCACGGACCAAAGAAATACTTCAAATATTCCTTTTGATCGGATCATAACAGAAGATCATGGCCCAAAGACCAACACAGAACATTTCTCCTTTATCTAGGTGTTTAGGGGTTCAGACATGAGGAAAGGAAAAATAAAATAAAATAAAATAAAGGACATCTAATGAATATCCACTGGACATATATAGGATGTCTTGTCCACATTGCACACTCATTTGTTCAGAAAGTTTATGAGTAAAGGGACATTACCCACTTTGCTGACAAGAAAACTGAACACAGAAAAGGAAATAATTTGCCCAAGGGCACAGAACTAATAAGCAGCATATCCCATGGGATGAGAGGGCAAGAAAAAGGAACACATTTCTTGACATCTCCCTATTCTTTTTCACAGAGAGCAGCCCCACTTAATGTACTGTATTTCTGTGTTTGTTTTAGCAGCACATATACTAAAATTGGAATGACACAGAAATTAGCAATGGCCTCTGTGCAAGGATAAAGAGCAAATTCATGAAACAGTTCTTATTTTTAGATCAGAAAAACAATTCCATGCACAATGGCCTCACAAAGCAAAATACCTGAAAATAAATCTTACCAAGGAGGTGAAAGATTTCCACAATGAAAACTATATATTACAGAGGAAAGAATTTGAAGGAGACACTAGAAAATAGAAAGATCTCCCTTACTCTTGAATAAACAAAAATTAATGTTGTCAAAATGACCATATTGCCAAAATCATTCTACAAATTCAATGCAATCTCCATCAAAATACCTATGACATTCTTCACAGAACTAGAAAAATAGTCCTTAAATTCTTATAAAAGAGTAAAAGACCCAGAATAGCCAAAGCATTTTTGATCTATAAGAGTGATGCTTGAGGCATCACCATACCCAATCTCAAATTTACTACAGAGGTATTATATGCCATCAGATTGGCATAAAAGCAAACATGGAGATGAATGGAGTAGAACAGAAGACATAGAGGCAAATCAACATAGATGCAATCATCAGATTCCCCCACAGAAGGGCCAAAACCATATGTTGGAGAAAAGATAGTCTTTTCAATAAATACTGATGTGAAAACTGGATATCCATATGTAGAAGAATTAAACTAGATCACTATCTCTCATGTTGCACAAAAATCATTTCAAAGTGGATTAAACACATAGTAATTAGAAACACTGCAACTGCTAGAAGAAAACATTTTCTACATTGCACAGTTTCAACATATTGGTGAAGGTGCCAACTTCCTTAACAAGACACCTAAAGCTCAATAAATAAAACTCATAATCAATAAGTGGGATGACATCAAGTTAAAAGGCTTCTGGACAGCAAAGTGAACGATTAAGGGCATGGACAGAAAGCATACAATATGAGAGAAAAAAATTGCCAGCTACTTTTTCAGTTTGAGTCTAATAACCTGAATATATAAGAAACTCAACAAAGTTAACACTAAAGAATCAAATAATCCAATCAATAAGTAGGCAAATGATCTAAAAAGACATTTTACAAAGATATTCAAATGGCCAACAAATGAAAAAATATTCACCATTCTTAGAAATCAGTGACATACAAATCAAAACCACACTGAGATTTCATCTCACTCCAATTAGAATGTCAGCCATCAACAATACAAATAATAATTTCTCATAAGGATGTAGAGGAAAGGTTCATTAAACATTGTTATTATGACTGAAAATTAATACAATCACTTTGGAAAGCAGTATGGAGATCCCTCAAAAGACTAAGAATAGAAACACCATATGACCCAGCTTTCCCAATCCATGGTGTTTATCCAGAAGAATTAAAACTGGCACACTACAGCAATACAGCCACTTTAATGTTTATAGCAGCACAATTCATAATAGTCAAGTTATGGAACCAACCTAGGTGTCCATCAGTGAATTAATGAATACAGAAAATGTGGTATATATACACAATGGAATTTTATTCAGCCATAAAGAATTTAATTATGGCATTTGGTGATAAATGAATAGAACTAGAGAACATCATGTTAATTGAAATAAGTCAGACTCAATAAACTAAGGGTTGAACGATTTCTCTCATATGTGTAAGCTTGAGAGAGAGAGAATAAAAAAGGAAACTCATGAAAATAAAAGCAAGACCAGTAGAGTAGAGGCAGAGGATTGAAAGAAAGGGGGAGGATCAGAGGGCATGGGGAAGTACTGGGGAGCGAAATCTACCAAATTATTCTATATCTATATACCATAATTAAGTTTGCATATATACACACACATATATAATACAATAATTACAATATTACGATGATATTATTAGAAGGGAGATCAGTAGGGTAAAGGATGTGGATTAGTGAGAGAGAGGAGGGGGAAACTGAAGGTAGTAGGGAATGAAATTGATCAAATTATGCTTTGTGCATGTATAAATAAGGCATAATGAATCCCACTATTATGTATAATTGCAGGAAGTCACCCGTGAAATGTGCGTCCACCAGATCGACAGTGAAGCCATTGAGTGGGAATATCTGGTATGTGGGAACTCACAGTGGCGCTCCTGCTGTGGCCAGATACACATGAACTCCCAGCCATCTCTGCAAAAAGGTAACATATAACACCTGAAAAGAGAGTAACCTGTTAAAAGCCAAACTGCCTGCCTACCCCACCTTTATCCTGTTTTTCATGAAGAAGCAAGCACTAAGACAAGACTCCTCCCACATTGAAACCTTATCCCTACAATCCCCTTTGATCTGTACCACAGTAACACAGCAAGCAGGCATGGACTCCATCTTTGTTAGAAGCTGCACTCTGTCCAGTCAGGTTGGCCTGCACCCCCTCCCCAAACTATATTTCTGTGTCCCGTGGTTATTTTGTAGTACTATTTTCTTAGCTTTTATATCTCAACCAGCCCACCCCTCTGGAGGGGGACCCTTTCCCTCGCCCACACAGGATGTGTGTGAGATATAATTATAATGCACCAATTAAAAATGTTAAATTCATACTGAATTTCTAAGTGAGTGTCATTTAAAGAAGTAAAAGGTGTCTCCAAAGTTAAAAACTTACTGAATCATGTTTTCTTGGCTGTGAACTAGCTTTGAAGTAGAATTGTTCTTCCAATGGGAATGTTATAAAAGCATTTGAACAATTTATATCTCCACCAGGGGATCTCGTTACCATGAAAGTATTTTTTGTTCTTCTGTTTCTATGATAAACCAAGGTCTTTTTATTCTCCTTTTCTGTTATTTTGTTCATGTTGGTCTACACTGAATACTAAGAGAATGGTGTAGTTTTATGCTGATCCTATAAACATAGTTACTGAAGAATTAGAAATGATTAGCTTAACAGTCATCTGAAAATGCACTGTTAAATAGTAAGAACTAATTCTGAAAGCTGGAAACTCTTATGAACAGCCCATTACTGTAATTGGCTTTTGTGCAAAGAATGGAGTATATTCCTCAGGGCTTTGTAGGGAAATGAAATAAATTGAATATAAACTAGATTACCATTCCTCAAAGTACTTTTAAGTACTTTGTATAGTTTAGTACTTCAGAGATATTTGCCAACATTATGGCCTCCCCACATCTCATTCGTGTGTTGATTTTCTTATTAAAATCCAGTAAACAGATCACTGAAGAACATAAAGGAGCCCTAACTTAAGTGTCCACATTATCACAGATTCCATTGTGAATTAAATATAAGATTACTTTTGTGTTTTTAGCAGGATAAATGCAAGTCATCAGTTTGTATTAATAAATTTTAGAATGACCCTTCAGTCTTGGAGTTTTAAGGCAATGTAATCTCTATCACATACATATTTAATATATGTTTCAATATGTATTATCCCTTCCTTGTAAATATCTCATTTATGTACAATCTGATAATTGCATAGCATCATTGTTTTAACTACCAAACATTCAAATTTATCTTGATGACTTAAAAATCCTTATACATCATTTAGGAATGCTGTACTTTTAATGGTTATAGTATGCTAGAAAGAAGTCAAACCTTATATTAACAGAGATCAATCCAGCCTGATTGAGAACAAAGAAAAAATTACATTTATTTGAGACTTATTAGGATTGCAATCTGGAAGACACCAAATCCAAGCAGCCTCAAAAATTGTCCTCTGAGGTTTTAGGAAATGGTGATTATTTTCATAGCTTAAACTGCCAGGGTCATTATTAATAACATCTCTTGTTTGTAAAGAATTGTGATAGGTATAGCAAAGGCTGAACTGTCTTGTAAGAAAGAAATGGGTGACAGTCCTCAGATAATAAGGGTGAGGGATGGTTTTACCAACTGTTACAAAAGCTAGTGAACTTCATGCCAGAAGTTTGGCCAAGTTCATATAGTCAGCTCATACCTGGGTGAGTAGTAGAGAAAACCTAATTCAAAGCTGAGCCTTGAGTGGTTTAACAAGACTTGGTATAATAAGACCTCTCAACTCCATTTTAAAAAAATAAATAAATTTATTTATTTTAATTAGTATATATGACAGCAGAATGCATTTTGATTCATTGTATATGATTGCAGCCCAACTTTTCATTTCTCTGGTTGTACATGATGTAGTGTCACACCATATGTGTAGTCATAACTTGTACCTAGGGTAATAATGTCTATCGCATTCCACCATCTTTCCTGCTCCTATATCCTCTTCCTTTTCCTCCCTCCCCTTTGCCCAAAGTTCCTCCATTTTTACCATGCCCCATGCTCCCATCATGGATCAGTATCCACTTATCAGAAAGAACATTCGTCCTTTGATTTTTTGGGATTGGCTTACTTTGCTTAGCATGATATTCTCCAACTCCAACAATTTACCAGAAAATGCCATAATTTTATTTTCTTTTAATGTGGAGTAATATTCCATTGTGTATATATACCATAGTTTCTTTATCCATTTCTATTGAAGGGCATCTAGGTTGCTTTCACAGATTAGCTACAATAGCAACTTATTTTAATAATAGCTCTTAAACAAATATATTTCCCATTATTGACTGCCTGGGACCAGATAGAGCCTATATAGTTAACTTTAGATTGTCCACCTGCTTAATCAGAATCATGACAATTAGGGACACTCTTGATCTTTATACAGTATGCACCTATGTGACCTATGAACATCAGATGTCATCTTTTGTAGAACATGAAACTTCGGCCCTGCTCCTAAAATCTCTTTTTTTATTTATATATGATAGCAGAATGCATTACAATTCTTATTACACATATAGAGCACAATTTTTCATATCTCTGGTTGTATACATATTGTATTCATGCCAATTTGTGTCTTCATACATGTACTTTGGATAATAATGACCATCACGTTCCACCATCATTTCTGACCCCATGCCCTGTCCCTTCCCCTCCAACCATCTGCCCTATCTAGAGTTCATCTATTCCTCCTATGCTCACTCTCCCTATCATACTATGAATCAGTCTCCTTATATCAAAGAAAACATTAAACATTTGATTTTGGGGGATTGGCTAACTTCACTTAGGGTTATCTTCTCTAACTCCATCCATTTACCTGCAAGTGCCATGCTTTTATTCTCTTTTATTGCTGAGTAATATTCCATTGTGTATATATGCCACATTTTTTTAACCATTTATCTATTGAAGGGCATCTAGGTTGGTTCCACAGTTTAGCTATTGCGAATTGTGCTGCTATAAACATTGATGTGGCTGTGTCCCTGTAGTATGCTGTTTTTAAGTCCTTTGGGTATAGACTGAGAAGAGGGATAGCTGGGTCAAATAGTGGTTTCATTACCATTGTCCAAGAAATCTCCATACTGCTTTCCATATTGGCTGCACTGGTTTGCAGTCCCACCAGCACTGTATGAGTGTACCTTTTTCCCCACATCCTCACTAACACTTATTGTTGTTTGTCTTCATAATAGCTGCCATTCTGACTGGAGGAAGATATCTTAGAGTGGTTTTGATTAGCATTTCTTTTTTTTAAATTTGTTTTAATTAGTTATACATGACAGTAGAAAGCACTTATACACTTTGATGTACGAAACATAGATAGGATATAATTTCTCACTTTTCTGAGTATACATATTGTAAAATCACATTGGTCATACAGTTACATACATACCTACAGTAATGATGTCTGATTCATTCTACTATTTTTCTTATCCCCACATCCCCTGCCTTCCCTTCCTTTCATTTCCCTCTACATAATCTAAGGTAACATTACTTTTTTTTTTGCATTACTATTCTTAATACGCATAAATGCCACTTTATTTGTATTTCTGTTTGTATATAAAGTATGTTGACACCCAACTCAAGTCTTCATACATGTACTTTGTATAATGATGTCTATCACATTCCACCATCCTTGTTAATCCACTGCCCCCTTTCCCTCCCACTCCTCTTCCCTATCTAGATTTAATCTATTTCTCCCATGCTGTCTCTCCCAATCCCACCATGAGTCAACTTCCCTATATCAGAGACAACATTCGGTATTTGATTTGGGGGGATTGGCTGACTTCACTTAGCATTTCTTCTCCAATGCCATCCATATACCTGAAAATGCCATGGTTTTGTTCTTTTTTGATGCTGAGTAAAATTCCATTGTGTATATATGCACATATTTTTTTTATCCATTCATCCACTGAATGACATCTAGGTTGGCTTCACAGTTTAGCTATTGTGAATTGTGCTGCTATAAACATTGATGTGGCTGTGTCCCTGTAGTATGCTGTTTTTTAAGTCCTTTGTGTATAGTCTGAGGAGAGGAATAGCTGGGTCAAATGGTGGTTCCATTCCCAGTTTCCCAAGGAATCTCCATACTGCTTTCCAAATTGGCTGCACCAATTTGCAGTCCCACCAAAAATGTATGAGAGTAACTTTTTCCCCAACATCCTCGCCAACACTTATTGTTGTTTGTCTTCATAATAGCTGCCATTCTGACTGGAATGAGATGATATCTTAGAGTAGTTTTGATTTGCATTTCTCTGATTGCTAGAGATGATGAGCATTTTTTTCATATATTTATTGATTGATTGTATATCCTCTTCTGAAAAGTGTTTGTTCAGGTCCTTAGCCCATTTGTTGATTAGGTTATTTGTCTTTTTTTTTTTTTTTTTTTTGG